>NC_091979.1:314642525-314996456 GCF_044704955.1 Pristiophorus japonicus
ATTTCTTACATATTGATTAACTTCCTCTGTTAATTTTACTTGGGCTCGAAGAATCAAGACCACGGCTTTCTCATCTTTATCTTTCTTTTCCTTCTCCCACCATTCCCGCTGATCTACTGGCAGGTCCTGGGGGCCCCATCCTGACTTAATCATCTTCTCAATTTGTTTATTTTGTTTTTCCACCAGGTGGCGGGTAAGGAACCCTTCTGATCCACACTCGAGGTTACTTGCTTTATTGGCCATTCCTGGGTAGGACTAGAACCGTTAGGAATCTACTCTCAGAGGTCCGCTTTCTACCGAGCGTAACTTGTAGTAGACCGTCTCCTGGCTACTGTCAGGTCACAAGTTCTGCTATTACACAAACTTATACAATTCTTAAAATGCGTTTAAGCAATTCCCGCAGTGCCCCACGCCTCCTTAACGATTACTTACCAGCATTTTGTCTGTTGGCCCGACCCTGTTCACAGGTTTGGTTTCCGTTGGTCGCTGTGCACCACCTGGTCTCCGGGGTATATTTTCAAATCACACTACTGGGTCCGGGAAGTGTCACTCGGTATCACGATCCCACGGTCTAAGTGTGTTCCCTACACCTACTTAGTTCCTGGCCGTCACGTGGGACAAAAGTCCTCTTAATTCAGGCTCAGGCTCGGTGTTTGAGATATTAGACCGTCTCCTCATGTTGATCAACCAGCTTCCACCTCCCACACCCTTAGTAATTAAACATTTTTTATACTCAGCCGGGTTTTTCCAAGGGCGTCCAGCGACTCCGGGAAATCCTGCCGACTACGCCACTGTTAGCACAAATGTTTTCCTGCAAGAATCACTCGACACTCTGGGTCGGTTGCAACACCAAAACGGCCTTTATTACGCCGGCGGGGAGAGAGCCTCTGGTCCAACTCCAGGCACTCCACTCCGCCGAACAAAGAAATTCATCGATATTTATATGTTTTACAACAGTTCATTCCAGTTACTCAGCCCATGTCGTCTGGACACAATCCAATCATAACGACTATAAATTACAAATCGATTCCACTGGGCCAATGGAATTGGCCCCCAGGCACCAGGGGACTGCGTGATCATCTCATGTTTTAGCTGGGGCTTATTTATGGCCTCGTGATATTCTCCAGATCCCCTTATCTCTACTGTCCTTGGTTCTGCTTGCACCTAACCTCCTTATCCTTACACAGTCACAGGAATTTCTTTGTTCAGTATTCTGCTAGGACATCTTGTCTGTGGTTTGTTGATTAAGGACGTTCTGTTGAGCTCACCCTTTCCAGTGTTCCTGTACACGGAACTGAAGTGTCATCAGCTACCCAAAAATGTAGTCAAGCTAACTGTTAGCTGAATTCCCCTAGTGCTTTGCGGAATCCCTGGCAACCATTTTATATCTGGCTACCATTTTACACATACATACATGCATACATATATTCAGCAGGTGCCTTTGCCTTTGAAAGTGCCCTACAACAGGTCCCTTGCAGTCAGATTCAGGTGAATTTATAATGGGGAACAAAGAAATGGCAGACCAGTTGAACAAATACTTTGGTTCTGTCTTCACGAAGGAAGACACAAATAACCCTCTGGAAGTACTAGGGGACCGAGGGTCTGGTGAGAAGGAGGAACCAAAGGATCTCCTTATTAGGCGGGAAATGGTGTTAGGGAAATTGATGGGATTGAAGGCCAATAAATCCCCGGGGCCTGATAGTCTATGTCCCAGAGTAATTAGGGAAGTGGCCCTAGAAATACATTGGTGATCTTTTTCCAACAGTCTATCGACTCTGGATCAGTTCCTATGGACTGGAGGGTAGCTAATGTAACACCACTTTTTAAGAAAGGAAGGAGAAAGAAAATGGGTAATTATAGACGGGTTAGCCTAACATCAGTAGTGGGGAAAATGTTGGAATCAATTAATAAAGATGAAATAACAGCACATTTGGAAAGTAGTGACAGGATCGGTCCAAGTCAGCATGGATTTATGAAAGGGAAATCATGCTTGACAAATCTTCTGGAATTTTTTGGGGATGTAATTAGTAGAGTGGACAAGGGAGAACCAGTGGATGTGGTATATTTGGACTTTCAAAAGGCTTTTGACAAGGTTCCACACAAGAGATTGGTGTGCAAAATTAAAGCACATGCTATTGGGGATAATGTACTAACGCGGATAGAGAACTGGTTGGCAGACAGGAAGCAGAGAGTCGGGATAAATGGGTCCTTTTCAGAATGGCAGCCAGTGACTAGTGGGGTGCCGCACAGCTCAGTGCTGGGACCCCAGCTATTTACAATATCCATTAATGATTTGGATGAAGGAATTGAGTGTTATGTCTCCAAGTTTGCAGATGACACTAAACTGGGTGGCAGTGTGAGCTGTGAGGAGGATGCTTAGAGGCTGCAGAGTGATTTGGACAGGTTAGGTGAATGGGCAAATGCATGGCAAATGCAGTATAATGTGGATAAATGTGAGTTTATCCACTTTGGGGGCAAAACCACGAAGGCAAATATTATATGAATGGCAGCAGATTAGGAAAAGGGGAGGTGCAACGAGACCTGGGTGTCATGGTACATCAGCCATTGAAAGTTGGCATGCAGGTACAGCAGGCGGTGAAGAAGACAAATGGTATGTTGGCCTTCATAGCTGGGGGATTTGAGTATAGGAGCAGGGAGGTCTTACTGCAGTTGTACAGAGCCTTGGTGAGGCTTCACCTGGAATATTGTGTTCAGTTTTGGTCTCCTAATCTGAGGAAGGGCTTTCTTGCTATTAAGGGAGTGCAGCGAAGGTTCACCAGACTGATTCCAGGGATGGCTGGACTGACATATGAGGAGAGACTGTATCAACTGGGCCTTTATTCACTGGAGTTTAGAACGTTGAGAGGGGATCTCATAGAAACATGTAAATTCTGACGGGACTGGACAGGTTAGATGCTGGAAGAATGTTCCCGATGTTGAGGAAGTCCAGAACCAGGGGACACAGTCTAAGGATAAGGGGTAAGCCATTTAGGACTGAGATGAGGAGAAACTTCTTCACTCAGAGAGTTGTTAACCTGTGGAATTCCCGACCGCAGAGAGTTGTTGATGCCAGTTCATTGAATATATTCAAGAGGAAGTTAGATATGGCCCTTATGGCTAAAGGGATCAAGGGGTATGGAGAGAAAGCAGGAAAGGGGTACTGAGGTGAATGATCAGCCATGATCTTATTGAATGGTGGTGCAGGCTCGAAGGGATGAATGGCCTACTCCTGCACCTATTTTCTATGTTTCTATGTTTCTATGTAGTCCTAGCTGGATAAGCCACGAATACTTGCCAGAGCTCTATGCTGGTAAACCACAATGTCGATGCATGGGGTGTGTGGATTGGGGATAGGAGGATCCCTAAGATTTGGCTCTTGCTTGCTAAGGAGATTGAGAGAGAGAGAGTGAGAAAGAGAACACCGAATGAAGCAAATGGAATCTATCTGTCATGTATGTAACCACAATGTAACACCACTGTATTACTGTATACATTCAACCTAGATGCACACCTTGACCACAAGGGGTGAACTTGTGGGAGACACTCCTTACCTGATCACACAGGTATAAAAAGGGAGGTCCCACGCAGGGTCACGGTCTTTGGAGTCCTGTGAATAAAGAGTTAAGGTCACAGAGTGACCTTGTCCCCAGAATGTGTCTCGTGTGGTTTCATACTGTAGAGTAAGGACTTTAAATTGGCGACGAGAAACAGGAATTCTCGACCCACGAGAATGGCCGCCGGTAGCACAGAGGAAGGTACTGTGTTGGAGAAGACTGGGACGATTTTGTCGAGAGGCTTCAGCAAAGCTTCGTTACGAAAGAATGGCTGGGGGATGCAGCGGCCGACAAGCGAAGGGCTCAGCTTTTGACCAGCTGCGGACCAAAGACTTACGCGCTCATGAAGGACTTACTAGCACCCGAAAAGCCGGTGGACAAAACATTTGAAGAACTCAGCAAATTGATCGGGGAGCACCTCAAACCGGCGAGTAGCATACACGTGGCCCGACACAGATTCTACACCCACCAACGTTGTGAAGGACAGAGCATACTGGACCTCGTAGTGGACCTCTGGCATTTGGGCAGCCTCTGTAAGACGCCTGCAGCGGGGAGATGCTAAGGGACTTCTTTATCGAGGGCATCGGTCATGCGGGAATTTTCTGCAAATTAATTGAGACCAAGGATTTGACCTTGGAAGCGGCTGCGTTGTTAGCTCAAACTTTAATGGCAGGGGAGGAAGAGACAAAAATAATATACGCGCGCAATTCTGCCTCTAATGCGGCGATGGATCTGGGAGTCAACATCATCAATGCGACTCAGAGCCCCGCAGGCAGGCAGGGGCAGTCCGACACTCCCCAGGCAGCAATAGACCCCAAAGTAGGACTTCAACAGAGACAATGGCAGGCTGAACGGACATTCACGCCATCACAGTGGACAATGCGGCCCGGGATGGGGCCATTGACACCCACCAATAGGATACTTAAGAGCAGTCAAAGGGACAGTCAGCGCGGAATGCCTGGTAATAGTTCCTTTTTTCCCAGCAATGGAAACTTTAACTCATGCTGGAGGTGTGGGGGAAAACACTCAGCTAGATCTTGCAGATTTCAACAGTTTGTCTGCAGGAACTGCAATCTCAGTGGCCACTTAGCTCGAATGTGCAGCAAGTCTGCAACCAGACTAATATATGAGGCGTATGGACCACAAGAGGATTCTTTGCGGCAGGATGACTTTTGGGGCAAATTGATGGACGCCGGGACCTGGACACTGGGGCCAGCCAGTCACTCATGGGCGTTCAGCAATTTGAGAAGCTATGCCAACTTAAAGCCAGTGGACCCAAATTAGCACGTATTGAGACACAATTACGGATTTACACTAAAGAAATTATTCTGGTGCTAGGCAGTGCAATGTTGGCTGTCACACACAATGGATTAGTGAATCGGCTGCCGCTCTGGATTGTCCCGGGCAATGGTCCCGCACTGTTGGGGAGGAGCTGGTTAGCCGAGATGAACTGGAAATGGGGGAATGTTCACGCAATGTCATCTGTGGAGCGAAGTTCGTGCTCACAAGTCCTACAACAATTCGATTCACTATTCCAACCTGGCGTCGGGATTTTCAAAGGCACTAAGGCACCGAACGCCAGATCAGTACACTACAAAGCCAGAGTGGTGCCGTATGTGATGCGGGAAAAGATCGAGAGCGAATTGGACCGGCTGTTAAGAGAGGGCATCATCTCGCCTGTTTAATTCAGCGACTAGGCGAGACCCATCGTTCCCGTCCTAAAAACGGATGGCTCTGTCAGGATCTGTGGCGACTACAAGGCCACCATCAATCGGGTGTCACTACAAGATCAATACCCGCTCCTGACAGCGGAGGACCTCTTCGCCACGCTGGCAGGCGGCAAACTGTTCACCAAGTTGGACCTCACTTCAGCCTATATGACCCAGGAACTGGCCAACGAATCTAAACTACTGACCACCATCACCACGCACAAGGGACTGTTCATTTATAACGGGTGCCCGTTTGGCATTCGATCAGCGGCTGCGATGTTTCAACGTAACATGGAAAGCCTGCTTAAATCCATTCCTGGAACGATCGTATTCCAGGAAGACATCCTCATCACGGGTCGAGACATAGAGGAACACCTCCACAACCTGGAGGAGGTGCTACGCTGACTGGACCGGGTAGACCTTCGACTCAAGAAGTCTAAATGTGTGTTCTTAGCTCCTGAGGTTGAGTTTCTGGGCAGGCGGGTTGCTGCAGATGGAATTCGGCCCACCGAATCCAAAACAGAGGCGATTCGACGAGCACCCAGGCCCTGCAACACATCGGAGTTGCGTTCATTCCTGGGACTGTTGAACTATTTCGGGAACTTTCTGCCGACCTTGAGCATATTGTTGGAGCTGCTACACGTGCGATTGGTTTTGGGGGGACTGTCAGGAACGGGCTTTTGATCAAGCGCAAAACCTACTTTGTTCAAACAAGTTGTTGGCCCTGTACGACTCCTGTAAAAAATTGGTTCTGACATGTGATGTATCGTCCTATGGAGTTGGGTACGTGTTGCAGCAGGGCAATGCTGAGGGTCAACTACAACCTGTGGCTTATGCCTCCAGGTCGCGCTCTCAAGCAGAACGGGGATATGGGATGGTCGAGAAGGAAGCACTTGCATGTGTCTATGGCGTAAAAAAAAATGCATCAGCACCTCTTTGGTAGGAAGTTTGAATTAGAGACGGACCACAAGCCATTAACATCCCTGTTGTCAGAAAGCAAGGCTATCAATGCCAACGCATCAGCTCGCATACAGCGATGGGCTCTCACGCTGGCTACTTATGGCTACTCCATCCGGCACTGGCCCAGCACTGAAAATTGCGCTGACGTGCTCAGCAGGCTTTCACTGGCCACCACTGAGGGGGCAGCGAAGCAAAGCGCCAAGATGGTCATGGCTGTCGATACCTTTGACAGCGCAGGCTCCCCATCACAGCCCGCCAGATCAAAATCTGGACAAACAGAGATCCCCTCCTATCCCTGATTAAGAAATGTGTCCTGACTGGGGATTGGGCGCCCGCACACGGAGCATGCCCTGAGGAGGTCAGACCGTTCCACAGACAGATGGATGAGCTCTCCATCCAAGCCGACTGCCTACTATGGGGCAGCCGGGTAGTTATGCCCCAGAAGGGCAGGGAGGCATTCATCAGGGAACTCCACAATGAGCACCCAGGCATTGTGCTGATGGAGACCATTGCCCGGTCACACGTTTGATGACCTGGAATTGATTTAGACCTGGAACACTGTGTTCACAGGTGCACGATGTGTGCCCAGCTGGGTAATGCCCCAGTGAGGCCCCACTCACCCCGTGGCCCTGGCTCACCAAGCCATGGTCATGCATTCATATTGACTACACGGGCCCGTTCATGGGTAAGATGTTCCTTATTGTGGTAGATGCGTACTCGAAATGGATTGAGTGCATCATTCTGAATTCATGCACGTCATCCACCACCATGGAAAGCCTACATGCACTCTTTGCAATCCATGGCTTGCCGGACATCCTGGTTAGTGATAATGGCCCATGTTTCACAAGCTACGAATTCCAAGAGTTTATGTCGGGCAAAGGCATCAACCATGTCAGGACTGCGCCGTTCAAGCCGGCCTCCAATGGCCAGGCGGAACGTGCGGTCCAAATCATTAAGCAAGGTATTCTCAGGCTTCAAGGGCCCTCCCTACAATGCCGCCTATCGCATCTCCTGCTGGCCTATAGATCCGGACCGCACTCGCTCACGGGGTCCCGTCCGCAGAGCTACTAATGAAACGGACACTCAAAACTTAATTGGCCCTCATTCACCCAGTCCTGACCGACATAGTTGAGGGCAAGCGCAAGTCACAAAACGAGTACCATGACCGTAATTCGAGGGGGAGATGTAGAGAAATAAATTATCCTGTATTCGTCCTCAATCACGCCATGGGGCCCAAATGGCTTGAGGGTACTGTAATTGACAAAGAGGGGAATAGGGTCATCGTGGTAAAACTCAACAATGGTCAGATATGCCGTAAGCATCTGGACCCAGTAAAAAAAAGGTTCAGCATCGACACAGAGCAACCTGAAGAAGACCATGAGATGGAGCTCACAACACCGCCAGTGAACGAGCAACAAGAGCAATCAGAAGAATGCACAGTCCCTGCGGTCAGCCCGGACAGGCCGGAATCACCACAGGTGACAGACACTCACGTCAGTGTTCAATAACCAGAGCCCCAACTGCGGCGCTCCACGAGGGAGCGTAGACCACCTGCAAGACTAAACCTATGATCCCAATAAGACTTTGGGGGGGGGGGGGGGGAGGTGATGTCATGTATGTAACCACAATGCAACACCACTGTATTACTGTAATACACCCAACCTAGATGCATACCTTGACCACAAGGGGTGAACTTGTGGGAGACACTCCTTACCTGATCACACAGGTACAAAAAGGGAGGTCCCACGCAGGGTGATCATCTTTGGGGTCTTGTAATAAAGAGTTAAGGTCACAGAGTATAGAGTAAGGACTTTACACTATCTATGTCAATTTCTTTGTAGTTTAGATTGGGGATTCTAAAGCATGGTGGTGGGTTGAACCCATGTCAGACACACAGCTGGCCAAAAAGAATTGTAGTAAAGATCAGACAGGCAATCTAGTCAAAGGTTGGTGCTCTTGACCAGATTACAAGGAGATGTCAAATAGCGGAACAAGCTGATTCTAACTCTGATTATTTACTGAGGACATTTGCTAGCTATTTCTCCCCATCCCTTCCTCTCAGGGTCTCTCTTTGTCTTCACCCTGTCCCCATGACTGAGATTAAAGACTCACCATGTGGGGTTCACAACTCCAAACCTGCATCCTATTATGCTGTGTTACACCAGCTTTACCCTGTCTCTAGTAATGGAAAGAAATAATCGATTAATTTCAGTAACACAGCAGTAAACCACTGCATCATTCCTGGACTGCAAATGTTCTCATGGTACCAGTTCAGTCTTTGTTGATAGCTGAATGACTTCTATCACCCTATAGGTCAATCCAACCAGTGCCAGGGTGTCCTGCGCTCGCTCCACCATCTAAAATCAATAAACTGTTCAGTACAGATAATAAATAGACGTCTTTAACACTGCAATCTTTTTTACCAATGGATCATTGGAATGAGATTCCAAATGGAGAGCTCATGCTTCTCATACTGGGGGAGTGGAAATCAATGGGGAGTTATTCCTGGCCACTTTGATGGAAGGCTCCATTTTCCGCACTCTATTGAGTTCTCAATCTCAACTGAGCTATTATGGGGCATGCCATGCAAATTGTAAAGTAGTACAAGTGTATGACCCAATAAAAGATTTGTGCTAGCTAAATATCAAGGCCAAGGACTGAAGCATATAAATCAAACAGGTGCGATTTCTATCCACTAAAGAAATGTAATCCTATTGCAAAACATTTTTTACGAAGAATTAGTGGACAAATCCCCCACCGTCGAGATCAAACCAGACCCAGCATACTGCCCCTTGTCATACCTGTGGATTCAAACATGAACAAGCTTGCAGGCTTCTTCCTAACCACAGCCCATCTACACATAAATTCACTCATTAATATGGAGAATGACTGCAATGAAGAGCACACAGAAACAACAACAACTTGTATTTATATAGCACCTTTAACGTAGTGAAACGTCCTAAGTCGCTTCACAGGGGTATTATACGCTAAAAATTTAACACTGGGCCGCATAGGTAGAAATTAGCGCAGGTGACCAAAAGCTTGGTCAAAGAGGGAGGTTTTAATGAGCATCTTGAAGGAGGAAAGAGAGGTAGTGAAGCGGAGAGGTTTAGGCAGGGAGTTCCAGAGCTTGGGGCCTAGGCAACAGAAGGCACGGCCACCAATGGTGGAGCGATTACAATCAGAGATGCTCAGGAGGGCAGGAGCACAGACACCTCGGTGGGTTGCGGGGCTGGAGGAGATTACAGAGATAGGGAGGGGTGAAGCCATGGAGGGATTTGAAAATAAGGATGAGAATTTTGAAATTGAGGCGTTGCTTAACCGGAAGCCAATGTAGATCAGCGAGCACAGGGGTGATGGGTGAGCGGGATTTGGTGTGAGTTTGGAGATGGGCAGCCAAATTTTGGATCACCTCTAGTTTACGTAGGGTAGAATGTGGAAGGCCAGCCAGGAGTGCGTTGGAATAGTCAAGTCTAGAGGCAACAAAGGCATGGATGAGGGCTTCAACAGCCAATGAGCTGAGGCAACGGCAGAGATGGATAATGTAATGCAGGTGGAAATAGCCAGTCTTAGTTTTGCTGTGGATATGTGGCTGACAGCTCATTTCAGGGTCAAATATGACACCAAGGTTACGAACAATGTGGTTCAGCCTCAGACAGGAGTTGGGGAGAGGGATGGAGTCAGTGGTTAGGGAACGGAGTTTGTGGTGGGGTCCGAAAACAATGGCTTCAATCTTCCCAATATTCAATTGGAGAAAATTTCTACTCATCCAGAACTGGATGTCGGACAAGCAGTCTGACAATTTAGAGACCGAGGAGGGGTCAAGAGACGTGGTGGTGAGGTAGAGCTGGGTGTCATCACCGTACATGTGGAAACTGACGCTGTGTTTCCGGATGGTATCACCAAAGGATGACATGTAGATGAGAAATAGGAGGGGACCAAGAATAGATCCTTGGGGGACACCAGAAGTAATGATGCGGGGGCGGGAAGAGAAGCCATTGCTACGATTAGATAGATACGAATGGAACCAGGCGAGTGCAGTCCCACCCGGCTGGACAACAGTGGAGAGGCGTTGGAGAAGGATAGAGTGGTCAACCGTGTAAAAGGCTACAGGCAAGTCAAGAAGGATGAGGAGTCACAAAGGATGTTATTTGTGACTTTGATCAGAGCCATTTCGGTACAGTAGAAACAATCTTCAGGGTCATCTCTAAGGCCCACACTGTACCACACCAACTGTACACTGCACAGTGTACAACAATGCGTGCAATCAAACAATTGCAATTGACAAATTAGAGAATGGGGTTATAAAGAGACAATGGGACAAAAAAGTTTTTGGGGGCAGAAATTCCACTTTGGCACAGTCCATCCTCTCATTATCCCTGTGTTAGACCGATTGAGTGGGGAATTGGGGGCTGGCAAGAACAGGAAAGCAATTTCTGCCCCTCCAACTTCAGAAGATGTTTAAGTAAAAAACAAAAATCTACCCATCACAGAGAGTTGCTGCAAGATGAATAAAAGCTCATTTCAGTTATTAGTTGATGTGATCAATCAGTAAGAATGCACGGAGCAATAGACAATTCATACAGTAATCTGCCAGTTTATTGATCATTTAGCTTAGCGTGGGGTGGGTGAGGTGGTAGGGTGGGGTGAGGGGGTAGGGTGGGGGAGGGCAGGGTAGGGTGGAGTGGGGCAAGGGATAAGCTAGGGTGGATTGGGACGAGGGGGTTAGGGTGGAGTGGAGCGAGGGGGTAGGTGGGGTGGAGTGGGTTGAGAGGGTACGGTGGGGTGGAGTGTGGTGAGGGGATGGGTGAGGGTGTAGGGTGGGGTAGGGTAGGGTGGAGAGGGGTGAGAGGGTAAGGTGGGGTGGAGTGTGGTGAGGGGATGGGGTGAGGGTGTAGGGTGGGGTAGGGTAGGGTGGAGTGGGGTGAGAGGGTAAGGTGGGGTGGAGTGTGGTGAGGGGATGGGGTGAGTGTGTAGGGTGGAGTAGGCTAGGGTTGGGTGGAGTGGGTTGAGGATGTAGGGTGGGGCGAGAGGTAGGATAGGGTGGGGTGGGGTGAGTGGGTAGGGTGGAGTGGGGTGATGGGGTTAGGGTGGGTTGAGGGGGTAGGGTGGGGTGAGGTGGTAGGGTGGAGTGGAGTGAGGAGGTAGGGTAGGTTAAGGAATCAGGGTAGGCTGAGGGGGTAGGGTGGAGTGGGGTGATGGGGTTAAGGTGGGTTGAGGGGGTAGGGTGGGGTGAGGTGGTAGGGTGGAGTGGAGTGAGGAGGTAGGGTAGGTTAAGGAATCAGGGTAGGCTGAGGGGGTAGGGTGGAGTGGGGTGAAGAGGTAGGACGGGGTGTAGTAGAGTGAGAGCATAGGGTGGTGTGAGGGGTAGGGTAAGGTGGCGTGGGTGAGGGAGTTAGGTGGGTTGAGGGGTGGGGTACAGTGGGGTGAGCTATAGGGTAGCGTGGTTTGGGGCGAGGGGTGAAGGTGTAGGGTGGTTTGGGGATAGCGTAGAGTAGAGTCGGGTGAGAGGATAAGGTTGGGTAGAGTGTGGTGAGGGGATGGGGTGATGGTGTATAGTGGGTGTAAAGTCCTGTCCCCTCAGTACAGATTCACACGAGGCATGTACCCCTGGTGGTAAGGTATGCTGGTGGTTACAGGTCATATCTTATTACAGTCATGTATAGCATGTTAGGATACAGTTATATATAATAATGTAAGATACATGACATCACCCTCCCCCAAGATCTTATTGTCTTTATAGGTTCAGTCTCTCAGGTGGTCTACGCTCTCGCGTGGAGTGTCTGAGTTGTGGTTCAGTTGTTTGCCTTGGTGTCTGTTTTTCTTTGGGTGTGGTTGCTGGTATCTTGCCTGGGCTGTCTGTTTCGATTGGTGTGATTGTTGTTGACTCGCCTGGGCTGTCTGTTGGGATTGCCCTTTCCTCAGGTTGTTCCCTCTGTCTGTCCACCAGGTGTGGTGTGAGTTCCACATTGTAGTCTGCCTCTGGTTCCGTAGTGTTGTTAGTAAATCTGCTTTTGACTTGGTCTACATGCCTCCGGCAGGTTTTGCCATTGTCCATTTGTACTACCAATAGCCTGTTTCCTTCCTTGCCCGTTACTGTCCCTGCAAGCCATTTAGGACCCCTGCCATAGTTTAGTACAAACACTTTGACCCCTATCTCATTCCATCTCCCCCTCGAATTTCGGGCATGATACTCAGTCAGCTTACGGCGCTTTGCCTCAACGATTTCGTGCATGTCTGGGAGGATTAATGAGAGCCTTGTTTTTAAAGTCCTTTTCATCAACAGTCAGTGAGTGCGGACAAGATCTGTATGCCAGCAGCAGTCGCGACAGGCAACCCTGCAGCGTGGGACCTTGGATTTTAAGCACGCCTTGTTTAATGATTTGCACTGCTCTCTCCACCTGGCCGTTGGAGGCCGGCTTGAATGGTGCCGTCTTAACGTGATTTATGCTGTGGTCAATTATAAAGTCTTGGAATTCTGCGCTGGTGAAGCACGGACTATTGTCACTGACTAATATGTCAGGGATTCCGTGCATTGCAAACATGGTTGCGAGGCTCTCCACAGTGGTGGAGGTTGTGCTCGAGTTTAAAATGGTGCATTCGATCCACTTTGAAAATGCATCTACAACTACGAGGAACATTTTGCCCATGAATGGGCCCGCATAGTCTACGTGCACCCGCGACCACGGTTTGGTAGGCCAGGGCCAGGGGCTCAGTGGAGCCTCCCTGGGGCTATTGCTGAGTTGGGCACAAATGGTGCACCTTCAGATGCAGAGCTCCAAGTCCACGTCAATACCAGGTCACCAGACGTGGGATCTGGCTGTGGCCTTCATGAGAACGATCCCCGGGTGCTCGCGGTGGAGCTCCCGGACAAATGCCTCTCGGCCTCGCAGAGGCATGACTACTCGGCTGCCCCACATCAGGCAGTCTGCTTGTAGTGATAGCTCATGCATGCGCCTGTGAAAGGGTTTTAATTCCTCGGGGCAGGCATCGCGAGCCTCTGCCCAGTCACTAGTTAGGACACATCTTTTTACTAAGTATAACGTGGGGTCGCTGGCCGTCCAGGCTCTGATTTGGCGAGCCATCATGGGTGAACCTGTGGACTCAAAGGCATTGATTGCCATGGCTATCTCACAGTCCTGTTCGTCAGACCCTTGCGTGGTCGCCAGGGGTAGCCTGCTGAGCGCGTCGGCACAGTTGCCTGTGCCTGGTCTGTGCCTTATGGTATAGTCGTAGGACGCCAACATGAGTGCCCACCGTTGAATTCGCGCCGAGGCGTTGGCGTTTATTGCCTTGCTCTCGGATAGGAGGGACGTGAGGGGCTTGTGGTCAGTTTCTAACGCAAACTTGGCCCCAAAAAGGTATTGGTGCATCTTTTGACAACGTACACGCACGCGAGCGCCTCCTTCTCTACCATTCCGTACCTGCGCTCCGCCCGCGAAAGTGACCTGGAGGCATAAGCTATGGGTTGTAATTTGCCCGCACTATTGTCATGTTGCAAAACGCACCCGACCCCATACGCTGACGCATCGCATGTGAGAACTAGCTTTTTACCTGGGTCAAAGAAAGTCAAAACACTGTTGGAACACAGAAGGTTTAGTGCCTTATTGAAGGCGCGTTCCTGGGCGTCCCCCCAAAACCAATTGCATCCCTTCCTGAGTAGCACGTGGAGGGACTCCAGCAGTGTGCTTAAGTTCTGCATAAAGTTCCCAAAGTAATTGAGTAGCCTGAGAAAGGCGCGCAGTTCTGAGACATTTCGGGGCCTGGGTGCCAGGCGAATTGCTTCTGTTTTGGACTCTGTTTATGATAGATTGGTAGTCCCCACAGATTCGTACGGATCCATCAGGCTTCATGACTGGGACGATGGGACTTGCCCAGTCGCTAAATTCCACAGGTGATATAATGCCTTCCTGCAGAAGCTTGTCTAGTTCGTGTACAATCGTTTCCCTCATCACATAGGGTACAGCTCTGGTCTTGTGATGTAGATTTTGACTTTGGCCCCTTTGAAAGTGTCCACACCTGGCTGAAAGAGATGTTCAAATCCAGTTATAACTGTTGAGCAGGAGGTCCGTTCCTCTAATGACATGGCATGGACATCATCCCATTTCCAGTTTAGTTTGGCCAGCCAGCTTCTCCCCAGCAGTGCTGGGGGGTCAGTGGGGACAATCCACAGGCGAAGTCGGTTCACTGTCCCTTTGTGTGTGACAGAGGGCATGGCGCTGCCGAGAACTGGTACGATTTCTTTGGTATAGGTCCTTAGTTTGTTGTCGACCCTTGTGAGTTTTGCTCTGTCTCTTTTATGCGGCCACAGTTGTTCAAATTGTTGAGCGCCCATGAGAGATTGACTCGCTCCCGTATCCAGCTCCATGTTGACAGATAACCCGTTGAGTAGGATCCTCATCATGAGAGGAGGCATCCTGTTGTAGGAGCAGCGGCCATTGATCGTGTTGACCCGCTGTACATCGGTGTCCCGGGTACTGTCCCCACCATCTTCTGGTCCGCTTTCCGACCCATCCGATTCATATACCAGCCGAGCTGCCATTTTTTTGCACATGCGGGCCAAATGCCCTGTATATTCACAATTTCTGCAAACAGCCTGCTGAAATCGACATCTCCTTGACAAGTGCCCACCCCCACACCTCCAGCACAGACCTGTTCCATTGTTCAAAGTGTTCCCAAAGAATGAGCTGCGTCTGGCTGATCTCTCTTGAGCTTCTCTCAGTTTGTAGTTGATTGCTCGCATTGTGGGTTGATGAGGTGTGAACGGCCGTTCCTGTGGCCCTTGATGGCTTCTGCCTGCTGTCGAGAGCCTGTTCTCCTGGTTTTGTCTGTGTGAGGGGGTAGCAGCTTGTTTAGTGCTGTGAACTTCTTGTTCCAATATTTCGTTAGTTGTCGTACCTGCATTGTAAATCAACCTCGTTTCTTCTTCCCCTACCAAGAATGTCTGTGCAACCAGTGCTGCTGCCTCTAAGGTCAGGTTCTTGGTCTCTAAGAGCTTTCGGAATATGCCTGCGTGGCCTATTCCTTCAATGAAAAAGTCTCTCAGCATTTCTCTCCTCAGTTCATCAGAGAATTCACATAAACTAGCCAACCTCCGAAGTTCCGCTACGAAGTCGGGTATGCTCTGGCCCACACAGCGTCTGTAGTTGTAGAACCTGTGTCTGGCCATGTGTAGGCTGCTCTCTGGCTTCAGGTGTTCTCTTACCAGTGTGCTCAATTCTTCAAACGACTTGCTTGCTGGTTTCTCGGGTGCCAACAGATCCTTCATTAAAGCGTATGTTTTCGAGCCACAGCTGGTCAAGAGATGGGCTCTTCTCTTGTCTGCCGTATCGTCGCCTAACCAGTCTTTGGTTACAAAGCTTTGCTGGAGCCTTTCTATAATGTCCTCCCAATTGTCTCCAGCATTGTACTTTTCATCCCATCCTCGTCACCACTGTAAAGTCCTGTCCCCTCAGTACAGATTCACACGAGACATGTAGTGAAGTCAAGGTCATTCTGGAACTGCACCTTTATTTCACAGCTCTGGAATTCTGCACTTGCCTGAGACCTGTCCTTATATACTGTCTCTTGCAAGTGCACCCCCGGTGGTAAGGTGTACTGGTGGTTACAAGTCATATCTTATTACAGTCATGTATAGCATGTTAGGATACAGTTATATATAATAATGTAAGATACATGACAGTGGGGTGTGGGGTATTATAGAATGGGTTGAGAGTGTAGGGTAGGTTGAGGGGGTTAGGGGATGGGGTGAGAGTGTAGGATGGGATGTGAGGTAAGGTACGGTGGAGTGGGTTTAAGGTGCAGCGTAGGTTGAGGGGCTTGGGTGGGGTGGAGTGGGGTGAGGGTGTAGGGTGTGATAAGGGGTAAGGTAGAGTGGGGTGAGGTGTAGGGTAGGGTGGAGTAGGGCGAGGGGGTAAGGTGGGGTACAGTGTGGTAAGTGGATGGGGTGAGGGTGTAGGGTGGGCTGAGGGGTAGGGTCGGGTGGAGTGGGTTAAGAGTGTAGGTTCGGTTGAGGGGGTGGAGTGGATTGGGGCAAGGGAGAAGAATTGGGTGAGATGGAGTGAGTGGGCAGGGTAGGGTCGAGTGGGGTGAGAGTGTAGGGTAGGGTGGAATAGGGTGAGAGCGTAGGATGGTGTGAGGGGTAGGGTAGGGTGGAGTGGTGCAAGGGGTTAAGATGGGGTGAGGGGTGGCGTAGAGTGGAGTGGGGTGAGATGGTGGAGTGGGGTAAAGGGGTAGGGTGGGGTTGGGTGGGGTGAGTGGAGTGAGAGGGTTAAGTGGGGTATAGTGTGGAGAGGGGAATGGGTGAGGGTGTATGATGGGGTGAGGGTGTATGATGGGGTGTGGGTTAGAGTAGGGTGGGGTGGGGTGAGAGGGTGGAGTGGGGTAAGGTGGGGTGAGGGTTGGGGTAAAGTGGAGTGTGGTGAAAGGGTGGAATGGGGTGAGGAGTAGGATACAGTGGTGTAGGTGTGGGGGTAAGTTGGGGTGCAATGTGGTGAGGGGTTGAGGTTAGGGTGAGGTGGAGTGTGGTAAGAGGGTGGAGTGGCGTGAGGGGTAAGGTGGGGTGAGGGGATAGGGTGTGTTGAGGGGGTAAGGTGGGGTGAGGGTGTAGGGTGTGTTGAGGGGGTCGGATGGAGTGGGATGAGAGGGTTAGGTGGTGTGGAGTGTGGTGAGAGGATGCGATGAGGGTGTATGGGGTAGGGTAGGGTGGAGTGGGGTGAGAGGGTAGGGTGGGGTGAGGGGGTATGGTGTAGGGTAGTTTGAGGGGGTAGGGTGGAGTGGGGGCGGGGTAGGGTGGGGTGGGGTGAGAGGCTAAGGTGGGGTGAGAGGGTCGGGTGGGGGAGGCAGGGTAGGGTGGAGTGGGGCGAGGGGGCTAATGCGGACTGGGGCGAGTGGGAAGGGTAGAGTAGGTAGGGTGGAGTGGGTTGAGAGGGTAAAGTGGGGTGGAGTGTGGTGAGGGAATGGGGTCAGTGTGTAGGGTGGTGTAGGGTAGGGTGGAGTGGGGTGAGAGGGTGGAGTGAGGTGAGGGCTAGGATAGTGTTGGGTGGGTGAGGTGGTAAGGTGGGGTGCTATGTGGTGAGGGGTTTTGGTGAGGGTGTGGGCTGGCGTGGGGGGTAGGGTTGGGTGGACTGGGTAGGGTCTGTTGTGTATGTATAATATATGTACTGTAACATTAGACCACTGAATGTATCTTCACACTGTATAAACTATACCTGTACCACCAGAGGGTGCTACTGGTGGAGACCTAACGGTCACCTGCACACTACAGGTAACCAAGTATAAAAAGGAGCTCACCTCACTGTATCCTCATTCAGGAGCTACAATAAATGGACTAAGGTCACAACAGTTCAAGTACAACACCTTACCTCGTGGAGTCATTACTAGAGTGCTTACACATATAACAACTGGCGACAAGATTACGAATTTCCACGCGCAAAATGGCTAACCTTAGCAACTTTCAACAATTCACTGATGGGGAAGATTGGGATGCCTTTGTGAAAAGGCGCGAACACTTTTTCATTGCAAACGACCTGGCAGGAAACGACCCAACCTCACTGGCTGATAAGCGCAGAGCTATCCTGCTCAGCAGTTGTGGGCCCACTGTCCACGGCCTCATCAGGGACCTGCTAGCCCCAGCGAAGACGACAACCACAACATTCGCGGAGCTCGTAACAATAATACAGGAACAGCTCAGACCAAAAGAGAGCATCCTCACAGCCAGACACCGGTTCTACACCCATCGGCGCCCCGAAGGCCAAGAAATCGCAAAATATGCTGCAGACCTCAGATGATTGGCTGCACCGTGTGACTTTGGCGACCACCTCACCGAAGCACTGAGGGATATCTTTGTTATTGGAATCGGCCACGAGGGCCCCCTCCATAAGCTGCTCTCCGCGGACACTACGATCACCCTGCAGAGGGCAATTAAAGTGAGCCAGGCGTTCATGATTTCGGCCTGCGATTCCAAGAGGATAATGACTCACCCCCAGGACTCTAACCCGGCAAGTACAGTGAACAGAGGCAAGGCTGCTGCCCCGAGTCCCGCAACCCTGAGTCCGCCACATGGGGACAACAGCTAGCCCTGTGCTGGTACTGTGGAGGAAATCACAGGGCCCACCAATGCCGATACAGAAACTATACTTGCAAAGGCTGTAATACTAAAAGTCATTCCAGCGAATGTGTAAAATAAATTTTACTCACCGAGTCGCTGAGGAGTTGGCCGATCACCCGGGCTCCAGCGCTGATGAAGAGGAAGAGAGAGTCCAGGAGGCAGCTCAGCCCCAGGAAGAGGTGTACGGAGTGTTTACCTGCTCCACCGAGAGTTCCCCGTTGAAAATGGAAGTAGAAATCAACGGTGTTCCAGTCTCGATGGAGGTCGACACAGGAGCGAGCCAATCGTTGATGAATCAGGCGGCCTTCGAGAAACTCTGAGACAATCCCACCGAACGACCTAAAACGCTACCAATCCAGGTGAAGCTGCTCACTTACACAAACAACACCAACCCAGTCGTTGGCAGCGTGGATGTCCAGGTGTCCTCTGGCGGCGAGATGCACAAGCTACCCTTGTGGATCGTTGCTGGTGGACGGTCCAATGCTGCTGGGAAGAAGTTGGATGAAGCAAATCCAAATCTGTCTGAGCTGGGAAAGCCTCCAGGCCCCGGCGATCGACGCCCTATGCGGCCCCAAATTTGGATCCATCGCAGCACCTGAAGATCCTACCGTCCACCTCAACTACGTGGCGACGACACAGACCGCACTAGCCAACGGCGAGATGATCCAACCCGAACGACCCAACCTCACCTTCCGGGCTCCAGTGGCAGGACTCTGAAGGAAAAAGATCGGCACAGAAGATAAATTCTCGGCTTCCGTGGCAGAACCTGGGGAGAAAAGGATCAAAGCAGCCTACCTCGTGGAGAGAAAGAAGATGGCGCCCCCTCCACGAGGTGAAGTACCTGAAATCAAGATGGCTGCGGCCAGACCACGAGGGGCAGCGTTGAGGGAGCAAGACGCGATGTCGAGCAGTGAACCGGATTGGGGTAAAGATTGCAAGGCCCTCTTAAAGGAGACCGGCAACCCAGCACAATTAAAGGGACAGTTCCACTCTTTGTACAGCGATGCCGGTGACACGAATGAAAAAGATGCAATTAACAAATGCAAGTATCTAAATGTAACCTTGTACAGCGATGCCGATAGTACACAGGAAAGAGATGTAATTGACAAATGCGAAGATGTAATTGACAAATGCGAATTTGTAAAGACAACTAACAATGTCGAGTAGGCTGATTGCGGTCGGAACCAATGTATCATGAATGCAAATGATGAAATGATGTGTTCTACATGTACGCCGACAAAGCTAAGGGAAACCTCCCGTGGGAAGTACCCAGGTCCAGTGGGCTACCCGATCATGGAGCCTGCGCCTCCGGGACCAATGTGATGCCCCAGGGAGGGTGGTCACACACACACAGTGGGAGCATACCCACTGCAGGACCAGCGATCAATGGACGGCACAGACACCACCACTGGCACCCTGCCCCAAATCGACCCTACATCCCTGGCCACCAGGGCCAGCACCAGGAGCAAGAGGCCAGCACCCTCCAGCCCTCCTGACGGCACCTGGGATGACCAGGCTCCCACCACCGCTGAAGGGCAGCAGGGAGACCCTGCAGACCTCAAAGGAGGACAGGGAGGCCACATATTCCTGTGGATCTGCCCACCACTAGGCAATGGCAAAGGCCCTGAGACACAGAGAGGTGAGCGATCTGAGCCCACCCAGCGAGCAGTGGGCACAGTCCGGTTGCTCCAGAACAAGCGTCCTCACCCACCTGCACCCACACCCCAGGGGCAAGACTATAATACCACGTATGTACCTTACCTGTAATATGACCTTGTTGCACTACTGCTGAACCCAAAAACAGTGATATAACTAATCCCATTCTTTATTCTCTGTACATGTACGCCAATGCAGATGTCGAGCCACACACATGGTCTATGCATGGGGGGGGGGCGAAATGGATGTATGCAGCCATGGACACACATGGATCATAACCAGAACCCACACAACCCTCATTACAATCTCCAACCATCCATTGCTGACCCTTTCCCAGTGTCGTGGCAATAAGGACTTGGGGGTCTACAGGGAGAGAGCCTTTCCCAAGCACAGTCAAAGTGCAAGGGCTTTGGACCAGAGCACACAGTCGAGGGCCAGAGCAGACAGTGCAAAAGCCAGAGGTACAAGACTTAGAGGGGAGTGATGTTGTGTATGTATAATATATGTACTGTAACATTAGACCACTGAATGTACCTTCACTTTGTATACACTATACCTGTACCACCAGAGGGTGCTACTGATGGAGACCTAAGGATCACCTGCACTCTGCAGGTAACCAGGTATAAAAGGGAGCTCACCTTACTGTGTCCTCACTCAGGAGCTACAATTAATGGACCAAGGTCACAACAGTTCAAGTACAACACCTTACCTCGTGAAGTCATTACTCGAGTGCTTACACACATAACAGGGTCAAGTAGGGTGAGAAGGTTAAGTGGAGTAGAGTGTGGTGAGAGGATGGGATGAGGGTATAGGGTGGGGTGAGGTGTAGGGTAGGGTGGAGTGGGACGAGGAGGTAAGGTGGGGTTGAGTGTGGTGAGGGGATGGGGTGAGGGTGTAGGGTTGGGTAGGGTAGGGTGGAGTGGGGTGAGAGGGTGGAGTGGGGTGAGGGGAAAAGGTGGGGTGAGAGGTGGGGTAAAGTGGAGTGTGGTGAGAGGGTGGAGTGGGGAGAGGGGTTGGTAAGGTGGGGTGGGCGAGGGTTTAAGGTGGGGTGCAATGTGGTGAGGGGATTGGGTGAGGGTGTAGGGTGGGATGAGGGGTAGGGTAGGGTGGGGCAGGGTGTGAGGGTAGGGTGGGGGAGGATAGGGTAGGGTGGAGTTGGTTGAGGGTTAGGGTGGGTTGAGGGGGTAAGGTTGAGTGAGGTGAGGGGGTAGGGTGGGTTGAGGGGGTAGGGTAGGTTGAGGTGGAATGAGTGGGTAGGGAAGGGTCGAGTAGGGTGAGAGGGTTAAGTGGGGTGGAGTGTGGTGAGAGGATTGAGTGAAGTGTAGGGTGGGGCATTGGGTCGGGTAGTGTGGAGTGGGGTGAGGGTGTAGGTTGGGGTGAGGGTGTGGAGTGGGGCGAAGGGGTAGGGTAGGATTGGATGGAGTGGGTGGGTTAGGTGAGGTGGAGTGTGGTGAGGGGATAGGGCGAAGATGCAGGGTGGGGTGAGGGAGTAGGGTGGTGTGGGTTGAGAGTGTTAGATGGGGTGGAGTGTGGGGAGAGGATGGGTTGAGGGTGTATGAGGCGTGCAGTAGGGTAGGGTGGAGTGGGGCAAGAGGGTGGAGTGGGGTGAGGGGGTGAGGGGGTATGGGGTCGGGTGGTTTGAGGGGTAGGGTGGAGTGGGGAGGAGGTAGGGTGGGGTTGTTGATTTCTGGATTCTTTTACCTCAATCTGGTTCAGCAAAATTACTGAAACGAATACCGTTTGTGCTTTAAACAAAGCAAGCTTTTATTTAAAAAGCAAATCCCGATCGGGGACTTTATCAGACAGAAGGAATGCAAGTCTGTTCGAACGCACCCACTTCCTACGGACAAAGTGACGTTACATTGTAAAGGGATGATGGTTATACATTTTCGGCAAAAGATAACAAGATAGGGCTAGAGTGACATCCTAGTTCAGCCTATCCTCTTAGATCCCTCCTTCCCTTTGTCCACTCATAAGCCAACCCAAGCATGGTCCGATTTTAAACAAAGACCTTCTGTCAATGTTTCAGGTTAATAACATGATTTAATAAGACCTTGAGGTTTTTCTGCAAGCTGTGGGTTTTGTTTCAATATGTGTTAGTGTTGTAACATTTCGCAGTCTCGAGTCTGAGATGTCATGGCTATTCCTCCATGAATTCTTTGTTAGCTTATACTGTCCCTATACAATTCCCACGTTCTCAACTTCAATGTCTCTATACATTTTTAAACATTCACATTCCCCCCTTTTATCATTCCATGATAACACTTAGGATCATTCTAGGAGTATCGCATTCATCCGTTCACACTCTATTTCCTGAATCATATTGTTGTTAGTGTCGAGTAGTTCTTTAGTTCATTGGATCATAACTCGGGAGCCCTTGACCACAAGAGGGTTTGCTAACCTTGCCATCATTACTTTACAACAAAGGTTAAGGCAACCAACAATCCAAGATCCATCTGATAGCCAATCAAACCAGCTAGATCCTTCTGCTGGTGTGGATAACTTCTTCACCTCCCTTCTTATGTGATCAGCGAGATTGGTTATGTTTTCTGAACTCTCAGGAATGTAAGTGCAACATTCAGACCCTATCAGGGCACACGTTCCCCCTTTCTCAGCTAACAGGTAATCGAGGGCCCTTCGGTTTTGTAATGCTACGGTCCTTATTGCTACCATTTCAGCTGTGATGCCCTCCAGAGCTTCAGCAGTATTGTATTGGCCCCCCTCCTCTCGTGATAGTTTGGCTCTGAATCCATCTGACAGTCTCAGTTAGGGTTAGTGGAACGGGGCGCAAAGGAATTCCCCCTTTGGAATGTATAGGGAATGTATAGGGAATGTGAACACACCCAACATCTAGAAAAGTTCCCATTTTGCGCATAAACATAAGACATGTACAAAAAGGTGTTTACATGGAGCTCTCATCTCTGTCTCCCCTCCCATGCGCCGAAACTGTCATATATCAACACTATTATACAGACTGTGGCATACAGACAGTTTCATCTTATGGCTCAGGATTCAGATAAATAGTCCAATTATTTTGCTGATTAAAAGAGTTCAGTTTTCCCGTCTCTCTTCTCAGGTCACCGTCGGTGTAGCTGGCTGTCTATCACTACGGGTAAAAGTTCAAACTGGTCCACGTTCCAATTAGGATGCCAACGTCCTTGTTCAGCTATGGAGAAGAGGAAGTCTGGAACAGAAACAGAAGTTAGAATAACCAGTAAAATAGGTTCGTTAGAGGGTGGTGAGCTTGCAGTGGTGCAGGTGAACCCTGGCACTTTTCCCCTGAACCTTGGCTGCAGTGGGGGTAGTGAGTAACACCTGAAAAGGCCCCTCCCATTGTGGCTCTAATCCCTTCCGAATCCATACTTCCCTGATGCCACGAGGGACAATTCGGGTAAAACTGGGAGGTCGAGGTGAGCATCTTGAACCTGCTTGTGAGCTAGTCGCAGAGCCTGAGTCAGAGAAAGAACATAGGTGGTCATCAGTCGAGCTGAGATACCATATCTAGGAACAATTTCCCTCATTAACACCTTAACAACAGTTTGAGCCTTATTGTCCAGGGTAGGGTAGGCTTCAATCCATCTGCTAAACACATCTACTATTACTAACACATATTTGTAACACTGAACTTTTTGCAACTCAATGTAGTCCAACTGAAATGTCTCAAAGGGATCTTCGGGTAGTGGCGTTTTACCCCAATCACAGGGGACTCCCTTCCCTGGATTATGTTGCTGGCAAACCAGGCAACGACTACTGATGTTCTGGGTGAGCGCCTGGAGTCTAGGGTGTCACCAAGTAGCCAAAAGTGTGTCACTCGTGGTCCTTGCTCCACAATGAGTAGCAAAATGCATACATTCAATAACCATAGAGTCAACTCGTTAGACATGCAAGTCTGTTCCGCGGGAGTGGTCCAGAGTTTAGAAACATTGTCATAAGTACATCCATAATATTTCCACAACAGTTTATCTTTTTCAGGAGCGTCCTCCTGTGCTTTGATAACATCTTGGATGGTTGGCATTGGTTTTTCCGAGGCTAACTTATCCTTCGCAGGATTTTTAGTCTGACTCATCATTTTGGGCACTACCATCTGTTGGTCACGAGAGGCCTGTTTAGCCTCTTTGTCAGCACAGTGGTTCCCTATATCAACCGGGGATTTTCCGGTGGTGTCGGCGGTACATTTAACAACGGCAATGTGCTTGGGGAGCATGAGGGCTTGCAACAAATCAGATACTAGTTGCTTATGGGATATCTCATTCCCCTGTGAGGTTAGGAATCCCCTATTTTTCCATAATTGTCCAAAATCATGGGCCACCCCAAAGGCATACCTAGAGTCAGTATAGATATTGACTTTGAGATCTTTGGCCAAGATACAGGCTCGGGTGAGAGCGAATAGTTCAGCTTGTTGGGCGGAATAGGCAGTCTCAAAGGCGGCAGATTCCACGGTCTGATTCTCCTGGTTTACTATAGCGTATCCAGAATTTCGTCTGCCTTCTGGGTCAATGGAAGAACTTCCGTCTACATACATAATACAGTCTGGATCTTCCATTGGTACATCAACTAAATCCTCCCTGACTGATGTGGCCTCCTGAATTAAAGATAAACAATCATGACTGGGTTCTTCCTCATCTTGGAGTAGCTCGGTAAGAAAACAGGCCGGATTGATGGCAGTACAGTGCCGAAAGGTCAGCCTTGGATTGCCTGTGATTTCAGTGGGTTCTGTCGGATAGAGGGCCAGTCCACATTGCCCTGGACTGGGATCTCAATCGGATCAATGGGAGTATAACCCACTTGGGAGTGGTCCTCTGCCCACACATGAGGATCCACATAGTCAGGTATTTGCACACCCCGGCTGGTAGGGTCAGCCTCGTCTATAGCCTGGCGCACCATAACTTCCAAATCTTTAGCGTGGTGGGGCTCTTTTTTCAACCACGCTGCCCCTCGCTGCAGCAGGAACGCCATCTTGCCTCTGTCCTCGAGGTCGACTGCCTTGATCCTTCTTTCCCGCGATTCTGCCACAACCGCTGGAAGGGTACCTATGAAATTGATCTTCTTCCCCAGGAGTCCTGCCACTGGAGCTGGGAAGGTATTTTTAGATCGTTCCAGTCGGATCATTGCCACGCAGTCGTGATGGATGGCCTGTGCCTCAGGTGCTGCACTGGTCTGTTCTCTGGTGCCTGGCCCAAGCAAAGGTGAGGTTTTGCTCTGCCTCTGAGCATGGGGGACATCGATTGCTGGAGTGAAGAGGTCTTCCCATTTCCACTGGGATCGTATGCTAGGGTCACGTGATAGGGTGCCTGCGGCAGGTCCAGAGACCACCACTGAGGGGTTCTAGTGGTATAATACTGCCGCTTAAGGGTTTCCTGTTTTACAATAATTCCATCATCTCCACACTCCAAATGCAACTGGAATTTGCAGAGGAGGTCTCTAGCCATCAAGTTACAGTCCAGATTGGTTGTGATAACAAATCGATGTTCCACCGATTCTTCCTGGTAACCCATTTTAACCGGTTCTGACACCGGGAATGTAGAGACTTGTCCCAGGAATCCTGACAGTCCCTGTGTTTCAGTGAAGGCGGGGAGTTTAAGCTTTGATTGTACAGAAGACATGAAGGCTCCCGTATCTATCAAGAAGGGTTGCCACTCATTCCGAATTGGTTCGTCGTCCGGGGAGGATCCCTGCACAATCAAGCTGCGTAGTCAATCGGGGGACAATTGACCAAAGGGGCTGTTCTGGGAGAAGTAAGTGTAAGATCCTCCTCTCCCCCTTGCCCCCCTCCTCTTCCTCCTCTTCCATGCTGACGGTAGGGGCAATTTTTATTCCAATGTCCTTCCTGCCCACAATTAAAACATCCATCTCATCTTTCCTAGCCCTGACCTCTTTCCATACCATGCTGGGGACAATAGGGAGGTTTATTAGCAGGGCTCGGGCCGTTTGGTTGTTTAGTATAACCGTATCCTTGCTTATCCATCCAATCCTGTATGCAACACTGCGGTGCTATTGGTCCTTCCTCCCGAGATGGCTCTTCCTTTCTAGTCACGTGTTCAGTCCTGACCCGGGTTGGGGGCGCACCTCCCCCCTCCCCTTTCTTTTCCTGCCAATAATATCTAACCGCCCTTTCCATCTGGGCTTTACTGTTATCTGCCCAATTCATATTATTTGTCCGGATAGCGTGAGCAATCGAATAGGGCAGGCACTGAAGTAGGATAGCGCAGAATTGAGGAGAATCCTCTCCTGCCTGAAGGCATTATCTCCTGATTGACTCCCGTATATTTCAATCGGCAGTTTCTTCACGCTTGGGTTTAGTTTCTAATACTGTGGCCAGACTGATGGGCTTCTGAAGGGTCGTGGTGAGAGAATTGAAGATAGCGTTTAGGCGATCCTGGATATCGCTAGGGTGAGCAACCAACAATGCATCATGAGTAAATCGGGTGTGTTCAGTTGGGCTCAAGGTTTGCTTTACCAAGGTCCACAGGTCCCTTGATTCTGCATTATAAACTGAAATCGAGATATAGTTCTGCCCTTTCGAGTGTGAGATCTGGTCCTTTCGGCTATACTGCTTGTGAACTGGGGATCCGAATCGCTATCAGAGGATGAGGAGTCAGTTTGGGTTTGTTGCTTTGGTGGTATGGGGTTATTTTTAACTCCTCTCGCCAGAGTGTAAGGTGGAGGGTGTTGGGAAGAGGACTGGAGCAAGGGGCCAGGGGGTGCGGGAGGCGCCGTTGGGTGCTGAGTCAGTGACCACTCATCAATTTCATCATCAGCCTCGGTTAACACAAAGCCAGCCATTTGACTACGTAGTCGGTCAATACCTTTCTCAGAGGTCCCAGAGGATCTCTTAGTAAGTTTCTCGTGCGCACATTCTTTTTTTTTTAAAGACGTCTACAGTTTTAACATGTGTTCCCTCTGTCAATGAGAGTCCCAATTTAATAGCATTTATTTGCCAACTTGACAGAAGTGATGCATCTTTTAATTTTTGACAATCCCTGTGCTTTTATTGCTACCTCTACGCTTCTAGTGCCACCTAGAGGCCACTGGTCATCACCTAATAATTTGTTCAGGGCTCCTGATAATTTTCTAAAGTCTTCAGCTCTTTCAGGGAATTCCTCACATAACTTTTGTAGCGGACTATCCGCATCCGTTGTTTTATCCAACTGATTACCCATTTTCACGCTGCCCCTCGTATTACCGTGTCGTTACGCGTTCGCGTCGTCGTGCGATTTGAACAAACTTAAAATAAACACAGACTTTACTGAAACTAACACTGACTTTGAACAAACTCAAAATAAACAGACTTTACTAAAGCTAACACTGACTTCCGCATCGCCCCGTGGTTCGCGTCGCCGCGCGATTTGAAACACTTAAAATAAACAGAGACTTTACTAAAACCAGCACTGACTTTGATATCACCCCGCGGTTCGCTTTGCTGCGCGTTCGCGTCGTCCCACGTTCACTCGGCCGCGCGTTCGTGCCGCCGCACGTCCCGCGCCGCGACACGTTCCACGCTGCTGTGCGTCTGCATCAGCCCTCCTTCACTCGGCCGCACGCTCGCGCTGCCGCACGTCTCGCGTCGCTACGCGTTTTACGCTGCTGCGCGTCTGCTTCAGCCCTCCTTCACTCGGCCGCACGCTCGCACCGCCGCACGTCTCGCGTCGCTACGCGTTTGCGCCACCGCGCGCTTCTCTCACCCTACCTTTCAAGTTGCTGCGTGATTTAAATTCAATCAGTGCCTAGACGGGCCAAGTGATATACGAGGTCAACGTCACACCTGACTTGAACACCTATCCTCTATTTAATTCCCCATAAGCCTTACTTAATTCCCTGTGAGCCTAATTTTCTAAATTTGATTTCTTATGAGCCTTATTTAATTTCTTTTAGTCTCCAAATTTCCCTATCCTTTCGCGTCACTGCGCAGTTTAAATCCAATCAGTCAATGAAAGCCCTAATTTAATGGAGTTTTTCTGCCAACTGGACAGGAGTGATTTTTTTTTTAGACTGCAGTGGAATCTTTCTCATAATTTAAAATCTCAGAACAATTTTTTTTTTAGCACCTATTTAGTACGTTACTTTTTTTTGGTCTTTTCCATAACTAGAGAGAAGTCTGGCACGTAGGCTGTGGACTGCTTTTCGTTATCTCAATTGTTCCAGCCTCAAGGTCGTGTTATTTAATATAATATTTTTTTTTTTCAGCACCTATGGGGTTGGGTGGGGTAGGGTAGAGTGGAGTGAGAGGATGGAGTGGAATGAGGGGGTAAAGTGGGGTGAAGGGTGGGATAAAGTGGAGTGTGGTGAGAGGGTGGAGTGGGGGGAGGGGTAAGTAGGGTGTGGTCGGCAAGGGTTTAAGGTGGGGTGTAATGTGGTGAGGGGATTGGGTGAGTGTGTAGGGTGGGGTGAGGGGTAGGTAGGGTGGAGTTGATTGAGGGGTAGGGTGGGATGAGGGGGTAGAGTGGGGTGAGGGGGTAGGGTGGTGTGAGGGGGTAAGGTAGGGCCGAGTGGGGCGGGAGGGCTAAGTGGGGTGGAGTGGGCAGAGGGGGTAGGGTGGGGTGAGGGGTAGAGTGGGGGAGGGCGGAGTAGGGTGCAGTGGCGTGAGGGATAAGGTAGGGTGGAGTGGGGCAAGGGGGGTAGGGCGGAGTGAGGCGAGGGTGTAGGGTAGTGTAGGGTGGAGTGGGTTGAGAGGGTAAGGTGGGGTGGAGTGTGGTGAGGGGATGGGGTGAGGGTGTAGAGTGGGGTAGGGTAGCGTGTAGAGGGATGAGGGGTAAAGTGCAGTGAGGGGTGGGGTAATGTGGAGGGTGGTGAGAGGATGGAGTGCAGTGAGGGGTAGGATAGGGTGGGGTAGGCGACGGGGTAAGGTGGGGTGCAATGTGGTGAAGGGTTGGGGTGAGGACTCAGGGGGTGGGATGAAGGGAAGGGTGGGGTGGAGTGGGGTGACTGAGTAGGGTGAGGTGGGGTGGGGTGAGTGTGTAGGATAGGGTGGAGTGGGGTGAGAGGGTAAGGTGGGGTGAGGGGGTATGGTGGTGTAGTGGGGCGAGGGATACGGTCGACTGGAGTGGCGTGAGGGTGTAGGGTAGGATAGGGTGGAGTGGGATGAGAGGGTAAGGTGAGGTGGAGTGTGGTGAGGGGATGGGGTGAGGGTGTATGGTGGGGCATGGGGTAGCTTAGAGTGGAGTGGGGTGAGAGGGTAGGATAGTGTGGAATAGGGTGAGAGCTTAGGGTGGTGTGAGGGGTGGGATGGGGTGAGAGGTGAGGGATGGGGTGCGGTGAGGGAGTACGGTGGGGTGTGATGAGGGGTGAGGTGGGGTGGGGTGAGGGAGTAAGGTGAGGTGGGATGAGGGGTGGGGTGGGATGAGGGGTGGGGTGGAGTGGGGTGAGGGATGGGGTGGGGTGGGATGAGGGGTGGGGTGGAGTGGGGTGAGGGATGGGGTGGGGTGAGGGAGTAAGGTGGGGTGGGATGAGGGGTGGGGTGAGGAGGGGTGAGGAGTGAGGTGGAGTGGGGTGGGATGGGGTGAGGAGTGAGGGAATAAGGTGGGGTGGGGTGAGGGAGTAAGGTGGAGTGGGGTGGGATGGGGTGAGGAGTGAGGGAATAAGATGGGGTGGGGTGAGGGAGTAAGGTGGAGTGGGGTGGGATGGGGTGAGGAGTGAGGGAATAAGGTGGGGTGAGGTGAGGGAGTAAGGTGGAGTGGGGTGGGATGGGGTGAGGAGTGAGGGAATAAGGTGGGGTGAGGTGAGGGAGTAAGGTGGAGTGGGGTGGGATGGGGTGAGGAGTGAGGGAATAAGGTGGGGTGAGGTGAGAGAGTAAGGTGGAGTGGGGTGGGATGGGGTGAGGAGTGAGGGAATAAGGTGGGGTGAGGTGAGGGAGTAAGGTGGAGTGGGGTGGGATGAGGCGTGGGATGGTGTGAGGGGTGAGGGATGGGGTGAGGTGTTGCATAGGGTGTGTTTGGGTAGGGTGAAATGGGGTGAGTGGGTTTCTTAGGCTGGGGTGTGGAGGAGTTACCACTTACCTGGATCGGCCATTATTTGTGAGCGGACACTCCCAAAATGTCTATGGATGTGTTCCCCCCCACCCCCAATCGTGAAATTCCACTGAGGAAATCTTGCTCCCGCCACTCGGTGGCACCGGAAGCTTTTTCTGCCAGTGAACTGTGATTGGAGCACTTGAAAAATGGCGGTGTGGCCGGTGGCTGCCATGAAAGGGGAGGACCTACTGCTGTGACCACCATTTGTTTTTTGTTGGTCGACTGCCGTGTCGAGCCGATAATTATGCCCCCGGGTTCGGCCAGGCCGCCAACAGGCAACCTGGCACTCCCTCTTCGGTGCCAGGCCGCTGGCCCGGCCCAAACCCTCCCTGGTAGCCCAGTGGACCTCACCCAAAGAATCGCGGCATCTATACCCTTTAAGTGAAGGGGAGAGACGTTGTTTTGGATCAATAATAATAGACCCAGGTTCGGGATCTGGATGAATGTTAAATAAGAGACAAGACAAATGAAGTAAAGAATAAGATACCGTTTACTGAGAGAAAAGAAACAATAATAATACAGTTTACGAAGAAAAGAGAAGTATGATAAGATGCAACAACGCCTTTCCACAAGCGACGGCTGGTCTGGAGCATTGGGGGTCCCGGCACCGCTCGCAAATCACGGTTCAAGGTGAAGTTCAAAGAGCTACGGGACAGTGCTGTACCTTTATACTATCAAATAAACATACTATTGAACAAAACATGGGTGCATGTGGCTTATGGCCAACTCCTAATCTGTAAGGCCCCAGGTGCTCGTCCACAAAGTATGAGAGCTCGAGCCGCGGACCGTCTCATAACAAGCTGGTGTGCGTCTCAAGGTTGCTTTCCCTCTCTTTCTCTAGCAACAACAGCCACGAGGCAGAGCAGAGACACATTGCGAATGACTAAATATCATAATTAACCCTATGTGATTAACCCCATACAATACAATCCACCCTTGATATTTAGACATTCTAAGTAATATAATCAAGTTGAAGGCGTAATGCATCAGTTACACGTTGAGCATACACAAGCAACGCCCGCAATCTACACCTAAGAATACATACAAGCAGTAATAACGCGATCAGTGTTAGCTTTTAGAAATTGAGCTAAACGAGTTAGGTCTACAGTGGGAGGAAGGTTAGTAATTGTCTTGCGTACGATCTGCGTTAGCTAACCATCACCCTATACAGTCTTCCCATGCTGTGTTTGAGGATGGAAGTAGCACAGTCACAGATAACGAGACACAGAGACTGGCCAGCACGAGTTGGTAAGTCGCCATTTTGGGCAGAATTCTTGTGGGAGGAAGCATAGGTACGTTAATTCAGCTCTGTTTAGTCAATTTACCCTGGTCAACACAGAGAGGAATATCGTGACCAGTCAGGTGCATCCAATAAGTGTTTCCTTCTCCCTTCGCTAAGATTTCCCCTGCTTGTAAGGGTTTCTGGGGGTACTGCACCCACACTGTTCCTCCTTCACAAACTGTCTGATTTTCTTTTTCAATAGTAGGGACACTAACTTTGCCTAACATGTAGCTTATGGGAGTTCCCCCCCGCAATGGTCAGTGATTCAGATTGTGCACTGCTTGTGGTAAGACCTTTAACCACCCTTGCAATATTATAATGGGAGTTAATACTTTAATCTGTTGCTTAAGTAGTCCATTCATGCATTCTATTAACCCTGCAGCTTGCGGATAGTAAGGTATGTGGAACATCCAATAGATCCCGTTGTCTACCGCCCACTGTTGCACTGTTTGACCTGTGAAGTGCGACCCATTATCGGACTGTACTTCTGCTGGCTCACCGTAGTATGTGATTAAATTCTCCAGTCCTTTAATCGTACTTTGTTGATTCGCTTTAGTCACTGGATAAGCTATCAAAAGTCCAGAATAGATATCAACAGCAGTGATGCAGTGATGGAACTGTTGTTGCAATGGTAAAGGTCCTACATAACCAACTTGCCATATTTGTGCTGGTTGAATCCCTCTCTTAATATGGGCACCGGGTTGTCTTTGTAGGGGAAAATGCTTCACCTTTTGACAAATTTCACAGGTGTTTATGATCTGTTTAACACCGTCCGTAGTCAAATGTAACCCCCTATTTCGTGCCCATTGTATCATACCCTGAATGCCCAAATGTCCAGATTTGTGGTGGGCCCACTTGCCTATGCCATATTCTTCCTCTTCCGCCTCTTTGACAGCCCATACCCGGGCTATATTATCAACAGTGTTATTATATTCAGAGGTCTTTGAAGTGTTTTTCATGTGAGCGTCCACATGATATACAGTTATTTTCATCTTCTGGGCTTTGGACCATATTTGTTCCCATTGGTGCTTTCCCCACAAGTCTTTCCCAGTTATTTGCCAGTTATGTTCATGCCAGTTTCGCATCCAGCTCGCCATGCCATTGGCTACTGCCCATGAGTCAGTATATATGTGTACTTGTTGCTGTTCCTCTTCTAACGCAAGGACTACAGCTGTTAGTTCTGCTAGCTGGCTGGAGCCTCCCACGCCCTCACCATGCACAATTGTCTGGGTTTTTGGATTGAAGGCAGCGGCTCACCATCGCCGAAGGCCGTTTTGCCAGACCGCTGAGCCATCTGTGAACCAGGCATGGCTACGCTCTTTAGGTGTTAACTGTTCAAAAGACACGCCCCAGGAGATCGGTGACTCCTGGTTTAAACTGACAGACAACTGCATAAGTTCACTCTCAGCTGTTTGTGGGTATTCAGCCACATGCTCATGTAGTCGGGTGATTCCTTCTTTTCCTTTACTTGCTCTGTCTGCGATATTCCATCTCCAGTGCACTATGGAGCTTTGCTGCACTCGCCCAACCATGTGTGTCTCATTGGGCAGGTCGATTACCGCATACCACTCCGCACCTTCTTCAGACAGCCGCTCTGTTATAGTTACTACATCTGGGACAGCAGTTGCCAGAGGAGGGGCAAATTTGTTTAGTTGTCGGTAGTCCACAGTCATCCTCCAACTTTTGTTGGGTTTCTGCACAGGCCAAACAGGACTATTGTTGGAGGACACCGCATGTCTAATGCTACCCGCCCCCAAGAGCCCTTGTATGGTTTCCCCTGTAAGGTTCGCACTTTCTGAAGACTTCCCACACTACGAAGGGTTAAAAAAACCTTCACTCTGTTTGAAAAAGTGGATGGAGCTAAAAATAACAGGCAGCTCCACTATTTTTCCAAACAGGCTTTCAGACACATGAAAAATTCATTCCACAGTCAAAAAATCACAAAAGCGCTTTCATTCACAGACAGACATTCACAAAGTCTTTCTTCATTCAACAAAGCTTATTATGGTTATTCCCCTGCCAGGTAAGTAATGTGTGGCCTCAGATCCCCGGGAGCTTGGGTTGATGTGGTTCTAATGTGGGGTACTCCCGGATCCCGGCCACACCCCAAGTCAAGGGGGTTACTAGCCTTTGACAGCTCTTCTACGTTGGGGTATAGGCTAGCAGGAGGTGGTTTCTCCACATCCGCAGACTTATCGCTATCCGACTTAGTCTCCCTTACCTCCCTCCTTTCACCCTTCTCTGTTCCCGTGACACAGTGTTGCTTCCACATAGAATAAATCGCTCCTGTTGGGATTCCATCAATTTTTCCCTTGGGGACCCCTGCCTTCGGTAAAGCCGCGAACATGTACCTCCGCGTAATTCTTTTTTTTGTTTTTCCTTTCCAAGAGGTCGAACCTTGTCACTGGTCCCGATCCCCCTCTACATTAGCCATTCTTGACTCTCACACACTATCTTCTGCATCCTCTAACTGTCCTAACAATAGGCAGGCGTGCCCCACTTGCTGCCCTTGGGCTGGTCCCAATAATGCGAGTAGCGCACCCCTCATCATAGGAGGGCCACTCTTCATCAGCCTGCTCCGCATTCCTGCCGTAAAGAGCTCCTGATCTGGCCCCCCATATGGTTGGTGATATATTCCTCCCTGTGTTGCCATGTTGCCATGTTGCGCAACTGTATCGCACCCTCCGCCATAGTATTCCAAGGTTTTACCTCCCCTTCCCAATCAATGGCAGAGGGATAGTTTTGCCGGACCCCTGTAGTAACCATGTCCCATAGCGAACTTGCGCCCTGGACATTCCGTACCACTGCTGTGATATGGTGGTCCGTAGTCATAGTCCCTATTTTTATTAACTCTTCGGGATTAAGTATTATGCCTGATGCTCCCTGGTCCCAAATCCAGGTTAGCCATTCTGACAATGATTCCCCAGGTTTTTGACGAAATCGAGACCCTATTTTTTGTAACTCACTAGTGGTGAAGTCACGCACCCCTCTAGTGGTTACCGGCTGTTCCCCATCTTGCTGTTTCATTTTATTTGTCATAAGAGGTCTAGCTTCCATGCCCAGTTCTCACCTTTGTGCAATAACACATGTAGGGGCTCTAAAACGGTGCTTAACCCCGGTAGGAAGTGACCAAAATAGTTGAGGAGTCCCAGGAACGACCGCAGCTCCGTGACGTTCTATGGCCTAGGCGCGTTCCTGATAGCGTCTGTCTTGGCGTCTGTGGGCTGAATGTCGTCCGCTGCGATCTTTCTCCCCAAAAACTCCACTTCTGTTGCCATGAAGACACATTTTGACCTCTTCAGCCGCAGCCCTACATGCTCCAGTCGCTGGAGGACCTCCTCCAGGTTTTGTAGGTGCTCGACGTTGTCGCGACCCATGACCAATATGTCGTCCTGAAAGACCACCGTGTGTGGTACCGACTTGAGTAGGCTCTCCATGTTTCTCTGGAAAATCGCTGCAACCGACCGAATTCCAAACGTGCATCTGTTTTAGATGAACAGTCCCTTGTGCGTGTTGATGCAGGTGAGGCCCTTCGAAGGCTCCTCCAGCTCCTGCATCATGTAGGCCAAAGTCAGGTCGAGCTTGGTGAACGTCTTGCCTCCTGCCAGCGTCGCAAATAGGTCATCTGCCTTAGGTAGCGGGTATTGGTCCTGTAGCGAGAAATGATTAATAGTTACTTTATAATCGCCGCAAATCCTGACCGTGCCATCACTTTTGAGTACTGGAATAATCGGGCTGGCCCACTCGCTGAATTCCACTGGGGAGATGATGACCTGGCATTGCAGCCTGTCCAGCTCGATTTCCACTCTCTCCCTCATCATGTGAGATACCGCTCGTGCCTTGTGGTGAATAGTTCGTGCCTCTAGGACCAAGTGGATCCGCACCTTCGCCCCAGAAAAGTTTCCAATGCCTGGCTCAAAAAGGGAAGAAAATTTGTTAAGAACCTAGGTACATGAAGCCTCATCGACATGTGATAGCGCTCAGATGTCATCCCAGTTCCAGCGGATTTTGCCCAGCCAGCTCCTTCCAAGCAGTGTGGTGCCATCGCACGGACAATCCAGAGTGGCAGTTCGTGCACCGTGCCCTCATAAGTGACTTTGACCATGGCGCTGCCCAGGACAGTGATAAGCTCTTTAGTGTACGTTTTCAGTTTCTTGTGGATCGGGCTCAGGGCTGGCCTGAGTGCCTTGTTGCACCACAGTCTCTCAAACATCTTTTTAGTCATGATGGATTGGCTAGCACCAGTGTCCAGTTCCATGGCTACTGGTAAGCCATTCAATTTTATGTTTAGCATTATAGGTGGACATTTCGTCGAAAATGTGTGCACCCCGTGTACTTCAGCATCTGCCTCCTCTCTCTGAGGCTCGAAATTGCTTTGATCCACCATCGACCGATCTTCCTCTGCCACGTGGTAGTTAGCAGGTTTTTCAGAGCTTGCAGCTCATCTGCAAGCTCGTTGGAGGTGCCCCATTGTTCCACAGCTCTTGCAACCATATCCTTTGAAGCAGCATGAATAGGCTGAATGAAAGCCTCCACAACGCCAACAAGGTGTGAATTGCCTTGCATTCATCCTTTGTTGCGGACTCTGAGTCATCTGGGTCACCTGAGGCCTGCTGGCAGTTGCAGACTCGTGGTTTCTGCCCTGTACATTTCTGCTCGCAAACACAATTCCAGTTAATTTGTGAACATTGCTAGCACTTGTGTGCTGAGAGATTTGTTTGATGTTATCACTGGTGGACATAAACGCCTGTGCTATCGCAATGGCCTTACTGAGGGTCAGTGTCTCTGCAGTCAAAAGTTTTCATAGGATGGTCTCGTGGCCAATGCCCAGTACAAAAAAGTCTCTGAGCATTTGCTCCAAGTAGCCATCAAACTCACGTTGTCCTGCAAGTCGCCTTAGCTCGGTGACGTAGCTCGCCACTTCCTGATCTTCAGATCGCTGGTACATATAGAACCGATACCTCGCCATCAGCACGCTCTCCCTCGGGTTAAGATGCTCCCGAACCAGTATACATAGCTCCTCATACAGCTTAACTGTGGGCTTCACCGGAGCCAGAAGATTCTTCATGAGGCTGTAGGTCGGTGCCCCGCAGACCGCGAGGAGGACCGCTCTCCTTTTTGCAGCGCTTCCTTCTCCATCCAGCTTGTTGGCAACAAAGTGCTGGTCCAGCCATTCGACAAAGGCTTCCCAGTCCTCAGCCTCCGAGAACTTCTCCAGGATGCCCATAGTTTGCTGCATCTTTGCGTTGGATTCATGTACTCGTCGCCAGTCATTGTATTCCGAACACAGATGAGACTGCACACAGGGAGGTTAAAGTAACAGTGACCTCAGTCTTTATTAAGACACTCCAGAGTGAGTAACAGGCCTTAGGGGCCGGCTTATATACAGTTCTCCCAAGGGATGCTGGGATCCCTTGGGACTTCAGGGGACGCACTCCCTGGTGGCGGCACATGGGAGTGCATGCTTTACAGATACACAACAGAAACGTTACAAGGTCACCCTCAAAGCCTCCCTGATAAAGTGCGACATCCCCACTGACACCTGGGAGTCCTTGGCCATAGACCATCTTAAGTGGAGGAAGTGCATTCGGGAGGGCGCAGAGCTCCTCGAGTATCGTCGCCAAGAGCATGCAGAAATCAAGCGCAGGCAGCGGGAGGAGCGTGCGGCAAGCTAGGCTCCCTGCCCACCCTTTCCCTCAACAACTATCTGTCCGACCTGTGACAGAAACTGTGGTTCGCGTATTGGACTGTACAGCCAGCTAAGAACACATGCTAAGAGTGGAAGCAAGTCTTCCTCGATCCCGAGGGACTGCCTATGATGAGGAGAAGAAATCGAATATAGCTCCTTCCCCATGACCAGGGAGAAGCAGGTGGAGCAGCAGGCCGGATTTGTCAGGATTGCAGGTTTCCCCAAGGAGCAGGATGCCATCGACTGCACATACGTTGGCTGGCGGGCTGTCTCAGAGACTCCCACTGCAGGATAAGCGAATGTCTCATGATCCTCCAACTCACCCGAGCCCAGAACAAGTGCGCCACAGTTATCAGTGCGTACGCCTCAACACTCAACGCAACAGATGAGACCAAAGAGTAATTCTCGAACATTCCCTGTCCCGAGTCCCTACGGACAACAAGCTGATCCTCCTCGGCGACTTCAGTCGGTAAGGAGACAGACCTCTGGGGAAGTGTGATCGGCAGAGAGGGGGTAGGGAAAACCAGTGGTACCCTGTTCCTGACAAACTGCTTAGAACATGACCTTGTCATCACCAACACCTTGTTCCATCAGAGGAACAGGTTCAAGGCATCATGGCAACAACCTCGCTCCAAGCACAGGCATCTGCTCTACTACGTTATTGTCTGAGCGAGGGACCACAAGGACATACGCATCACCCACATTATGACAGGAGCCGCGATTGCTGAACGGACCACTGCCCAACCCGTTCCGTCATCAACATTAATACAATCCCAAAACAGCGACGGCAATGGAAGCAGTGCTGCAGAAAAATCAACGCTGGGGCACTCAAAGATCCAGTTAAGAGAGCCCTATACAGCCACCGCCCCACTGCCAAACTGGTGACCCTTGATGACCCCGAGACGCAGAGTGCCCACAGCGTCTGGTCTGCCCTCAAGGACTCCATAACCAGCGCCTGCGAACTGACGCTCGGTCACTCAACCAGGAAACGCCAAGACTGGTTTGACGAGAATGACCAGGAGATCCAGGAGCTAATAAGCTGCAAGCACAAGATATTTCTGAACCTAAAGCAGCAACCCAACTCGGGAGCAGCAAAGCAACTCTACAGGCAGCTGAAGGCCGAGGTCCAACAAAAAAACCGCAACATAAAGTGTTATGTATGCAATAAAGGTTCAAACTGAGTACTGTTTAACTAAGTGATAGAGAATTCAAACAGGCTGCATTTAGACAGACTGTGAGAATTCACAGGCACCAAGTCAGAGATGCTACGTGAGTGGGAGCATGTTGCATTAAGTCATCAATCAACTTGACATTTTAGGACTTTGAGTAGCGAGCCAATTAACAGGTTAAAAGACTATTAATTGAGCCAATAAGGTCAAAGAAGGCGAGTTCTTTTCTGTAAATTGATCCAGGTATAAGTACAGCCATTTTGACCATGTGGTCTCAGAAGGACAAAGACCTGGCTTTAAGCCAAGAGCTTCTTACAGCAACCAGAAATAAAGTGACATTAAAACTACAATCGGAGTTCGTATTTCATTGGAAATTAAGAGATCTAACAATTTTGGCGTCACGAACGGGATCGCTGAGGGAAGAAACTGAATTTTGGACATTGGACCTACATACTGAGGTAAGGACTCCTCTTTATAAAAGTCCTCGGTCAAAAGTCTAAATTCGCCTCTCCTTCTACGCGATTCTGAAAGCCTCCGGTTTGCAAACCCTCTGGTTGGTAGTCGGCTCGAGGTCCCATAGATGTCTAACTTCGGCGGTGTGTTAGTTAATTAATCACCGACCCAGTGATCGGCTAGAAAGCCTACGACTCGAGACCCCAGTAAAGAAATCAGTATTATGGCAGCAGGAGATAAGAGCAAAGAATTGCCTACAACTGTTAAAGGTGGGCAGGCACCACCTGAAGTTTCGCTAGATTTAATTCTCGAACAGTTGAAAGAATTCATAGAGCAACAATTCAACTTATCTAAAACCTGTATTAAAATCGAACAAAAGTACGGAACCTCCAAAGGACAAAGGTCCTTGGACGAGATTAAAAGGGTCTGGGGAAAAACCACCCGTATGAAAAATAAAGAGCGAACTAGATGGTCCCTAGCCGTTATGGGAAAGATCCGAAACCGGAATGAAATTATAATGAGTTCCCAACATGATCGAGAACTGACCAGTACAAAGGACCAATTGCAAACAGTTTGTGCACAGCTGCGACAGAAAAAGCTTGAACTTGAAAAGCTGGAAGCGGAAGTTAAAGATCTTAAAGGTGAAATTAAAGAATGGAAAAAATCATTCGGTCAAGAGACAGTAATAGGAAAAGGAAAATGTATTGGTCAACTCCCAAGGTACCCATGTTTGGATAAATTAAAAGCGCAAACCCGAAGACACGACCGAGGAATAGATACGAATTCTGAATCCTCTGACGATACAGGGCCGGAGGATGAAGAATTAGGGGTGCGTTTTGCCCCGTTTAAAAAAAGACGAGTTGCAGTCAAATCAGAAGAGGCTGCGGATGAGGGCGGAACAAAAAAACGAGGAAAAGGGTGTATGAAAAATACTTAGTTCATGATCCGGCAGACCCAGAGAAAATTGATAAATGGTCCAAGGAATTGCCCAATCCAAAGAAAGGGGGAGTAAAAACGTGGGACCAATTGGACCGTTTAAGAAATATATATCAACTTCATCCCTGGGACGGAGTGTAAATTTTGACCATAATGGTGCCAAAAACACAGGGAAGAAAACTGCACGACAAGGTAGAAGAAGCTTTGGGGCAGGATGAGCAAGAATTAGACGCAGGATGGGAGGCGGTTAAACACTGGCTGCAAGCCTTCAGTCCAGCTAAGACAGACTGGGGAAACATTGCAGCCTGCCAACAGAAAGGAACAGAGGAGGTCCTGGAGTATGATGAGCGGTTTAGATGCACGTGGCTAGAACATTCGGGTATGAATAATATGGATGAGGAAATGAATGAACAAGTGTTTGGACCCTTAAAAGCAGCTTTCATGGCAGGTCTAAAGCCAGAACTGTCCAAAATGCTTAAGGTAGTGTTACCGGACTGGGAAGGTAGAGGAACTACCTTTGCAGCATTGGTGGTTCAATGTAACCAATTAGATCGGGATATGGGACCTAAAGTCCGAGCTGTACAGGCTAAGGGATGGAAATCCCAGGATTCCGATAAACAGTCATTAGGAAAATTACCCAGAAAATGTCATTATTGTGGGAAAGAAGGTCACTGGGCCAAGACGTGCAGGGCAAAACAGCAAGGTCATGGCCGGGGAAGAGGACACAGCCAGGGATACAATTCAGCCAACAAACCAGGCTTGTCACAAGATAACAACCTCATAGAAGCATTTAAGCGACTGACAATACAACAACAGAAGGAGTTACTTGGGATAGCAAAAAACGATCAGAGCCCACCCTGGCCCCTCTCCTCGCACTAATACAACAAAGGGGAGATGGGCTATATATAACTGTGAGGGTGGGCGATAAGGATGTGGACTGTCTTTTAGACACAGGGGCGGAATTAACATGCTTACCCCTGCAATATGGAGACTTTTTGCCGTTGGATGGTAGGGCACGTACAGCCTATGGAGTTGGGGGCCATAAAATGGAAATTAAAAGGACAACACCGGTACTTATAGGGCTGGGTCCACATGAACTAACCACGCTGGTCTGGATAGGCCCAGTAGATCAACCCCTTTTGGGGATGGACGTTCTAATCCAAATAGATTCATCGTTGCATTTCGAGGATGGTCGGGTGACATGGTCAATTAGAACTTTGAAGAAAGAAGAATTGAAGGAACACCCGATATGGGCTAAAGATAAGAATGATTGTGGCCTACTCCAGATGGAGCCTGCGTCATTTACCGGGACCAAGCCTCCATGCACTAAACAGTATCCCATCAGTCCAACTGCCATCGCGGGAATCTTACCGGTTATTCAGCAATTGGAGAAACAAGGGGTGCTTATTAAAACGCATAGCTCCTCCAATAGCCCCGTGTGGCCGGTACAGAAATCTAATGAGACTTGGTGTTTGACTGTTGATTATAGGAAAGCTAACCAGTGTATTGATCAAAAAGCTCCTTTGGTCGCAGATCCCTCCACCATTTTTAATGCCCTCAAACCGGAACATAAATATTTCTCGGTTATAGATATGGCCAACGGATTTTGGTCGGTGCCTCTGGCACCGGAGGTTCGACAGTGGTTTGTTTTCACTGTCCAAGGACAACAGTATACTTGGACCCGGTTACCGCAGGGTTTCCAGTCCTACGGTATTCCACATGGCTTTACAAAGCCATTTGCGAGAATTACCTCCCCTGTCATCCAGTCATCCAATATGTAGACGATATCTTGCTAGCTTCAAACACGGAAGACCAGCATGAACAAGATTTACGAGCTTTGCTGGACCACCTTTGGCTGAAAGGACATAAAGCCAGCATCGACAAAACACAAATATCCCAAGAAGAGGTTGTATACCTGGGACAAAAGATTTCACAAGGAAAGAGAGAACTTACCCAGGATAGAACTGCAGCCATTCGGGCTGCTAAAAACCCCACCACTATTCAGGAGCTAAGGTCTTTTTTGGGATTGTGTAACTTTAACAGAAATTGGATTGACTCCTTCACACAGCTTGCTCAGCCATTGAATGATATTTTAAAGGGGAAACATGCCTCTAAAGAAGCCATCACCCTCACTAAGGAACAGCAAGAGGCCTTCCTGAGTTTGAAAAAGGCTTTGTGTTCGGCACCGGCTCTGGGAATCCCCGACAGTGGTAAGCCATTTACCCTGTTTGTCCATGAGAAAGAAGGATATATGACAGCTATACTGACACAAGAACATGGGGATCGGCAAAGACCTATTGGCTATTATTCGGCAAAACTGGATGCGGTAGCCCTCGGATGGGGAAGTTGCCTAAGGGCCATGGAAGCTACATGTCGAGCGGTAATGATCACTGCGGGTCTAGTCCTCGACCAAAAGCTGATTGTCAAGTGTCCGCACACCGTACATGCTTTGCTGTCTATGAATAGAATGTCTCAGATGACGGCAGATAGATGGACCCGCTGGGCAGCAGTTTTGGAAGCTCCTAATCTCCATATCGTCTGGGCCAGCCCGGTTAATCCCGCAACTATGCTCCCGATGTCAGAATCGAGGGAGCAAGAGGGGGGAGAATGTGAAGAGCATGACTGCGTGGAGATTTTAAAAGAAACAGAAGAAGCAGCCTTAGCAGCAGAGGAGCCTCTGCACAACCCAGACCTCATCCTGTTTACAGATGGTTCCTCCTTTGTTGACAATGGTACCAGAAAAGCAGGATGGGCAGTTACAACCTTATATGAGGTAGTGGCAAAAGGATGTTTACCCTCAGGAACATCAGCACAACAGGCCGAGTTACGGGCCCTGTCAGAGCATGTCGAATAGCAGAAGGACAGACAGCTAATATCTACACAGATTCGCGTTATGCTTTTGGAGTCGTTCACGACTTTGGTCTGTTATGGCGGAAAAGAGGATTCCTCACTGCTGCTGGTACACCTATCCGAAATGGAAAAGAAGTCTGTAGGTTACTGAACATTAGGTGGGATTTACACTGTCCTTATCATCCACAATCATCAGGACAAGTAGAGCGAATGAATCGAACTCTGAAACAACGACTTGCCAAATATCACCAAGAAGGAACACCATGGCCCCAGGCACTACCAATAGTGCTATGTAGTATTAGGGCAACCCCGAACAGAACTACAAGTCTAAACCCATTTGAAATTATAACAGGAAGACCCATGTCGCTGCCAGGATCGATTTAAGGAAAGCTGACGTTCACTTAATGAGTGACACTTTGTGATCATACTGTCAGAACTTAACCAATGCTATTAGTTCTGTTTCCCAACAGATATCGGCAGCTTGGGGTAATCCACCCGAAGGAGGACACGACATCATCCCGGGAGTCTGGGTGTGTCTGAAAAAGTTGCATAAAGAACCTCTGGGTGCCAAGTGGGAGGGACCTTATCAAGTGTTATTGACCACCCAGGCAGCTGTTAAAGTCCAAGGAAAGAAAGCCTGGATCCAGGTTTCACACATTAAACGAGCACCCGTAACTGAAGCTGAAATCTAATAAGGACAATTACTTTTTGCCAAAATGTATAAATTTACTGTATTACTGATTGTAGGTATTCTAGGCATAGGCCTACTTCTTACTAGCCGACCCTCTGCACCAAATGGAAATAGTAGGGTAGCAAGGGAATTACATGTAAATACCTTTTTATATATGTCATACATTTATGCCAAACAAGGTAACATTTCTAGGTGTTGGGTGTGTGCACATATTCCTATTCACTCAAAGGGAGGGATTCTCTTGAGGCCAGTTCCCTTGAATATCTCGGAAATGGCTGAGTGGATAATTAATCAAAACAAAACAGCAATGCATTTCAGGATACTGAAAATTGGGCAGGTAAATGGAAGTCAGCAGGTTACAATCTGACTACCTTTGAAGGAGGATACCAACTGTGCTACAATAATTCCAAACGGCCCCCATTTTTTGTTATCACTAATGCAACGGGAATAGGAAGACCGGGGGAATCGGTCTGTCTGATTAGAAACATCAAAGGAGGCCAAAATATGGGGTATAGTAACTGCTCCCGGAATTATAATATAATCAAGTCACGGAACCATCCAAACTGGGCCGATGTGGGAATTTTTAACGTAACGGGGATTCTGAATAAAACAGATGGAAAAGCCTGGACAGGCCCCAGAGTGTTGCTGACAAAGAAACAGCAAACATTCATTGCCTATAATGGCACCTATTGGGTGTGTGGCCACAAGGCCTACCCTTGGTTGCCCCAGAATTGGACGGGATCCTGCTATTTAGCCTATATTGTGCCATATATGTATCATATAAAGTCACTGTCGGAACATTTACACCGTCCTAAGAGAGCTATCACAGAAACAGAGAGGTTCTTTGCCATTCTGATCCCCAGGTATGGGACCGCCAGACTGGCAAAGGAATCCATTAACATGGCATCCGTTGTGGAACGGGTAGCCAATGATACCTCAGAGGCCCTAGTTAAAATCAATGCAGAAATGGTAGCAACCCGCACAGTAGCCCTACAGAATAGAATGGCCCTTGACTACATCCTGGCTGAAAAGGGAGGTACTTGCACCCTACTCGGAACTGAGTGTTGCACATATATTCCAGATAGCTCCGAAGAAATTATCCACTTAGCGGAGCATATCCAAAAGGAGGTAGAAAAACTTAAGCAACCCCCATCATTCACTTTGTGGAGCGGAGCCACTGAATGGCTAGGTTCAATAGGAACTTCATTGGTGGAAGGTTTAATTCTATTTGTTGTAATTATTTTACTTTTATATTGTTTGTTTATGTTGATTAAATGTTGTTGCGACCAGGCGGCTGTAGCTGCTGTCCCGCAGGTGAGACACCTTGCAGGTCCCATCAGACCGTCTGTATGTGGCACAGGGGTATGTTATGCTTAAGGAAAGGTTGTTTACTGGTTGAATTAAGATATTGATTTGGATTAAATTGGAATAAGGTTAACTAACCTACTAAAACCAGACTTCCATTGTGGCCACGATGGAACTCGGGTTGGTGTAAATTTGTGTGGAAGCTACTAGTCTGGACATGTGGCGAAACACATCAACAAATTTTAGAAGGAAACTCTATTAACATGTATGAAATTATTTTGTAGAATGTTTAACCAGTGACACCTGATGTTTTATGATTCAGTTTGTGAAAGAATCAAAGGGGGGATTGATGGAGAATTCAAACAGGCTGCATTTAGACAGACTGTGAGAATTCACAGACACCAAGTCAGAGATGCTACATGAGTGGGAGCATGTTGCATTAAGTCATCAATCAACTTGACATTTTAGGACTTTGGGTAGCGAGCCAATTAAAAGGTTAAAAGACTATTAATTGGGCCAATAAGGTCAAAGAAGGCGAGTTCTTTTCTGTAAATTGATCCAGGTATAAGGACAGCCATTTTGACCATGTGGTCTCAGAAGGACAAAGACCTGGCTTCAAGCCAAGAGCTTCTTACAGCAACCAGAAATAAGGTGACATTAAAACTACAATCGGAGTTCGTATTTCATTGGAAATTAAGAGATCTAACACTAAGCAAGGTACAACCTTGCTCTGCTTTATTTAGGCCCCATAGTGCCATTCTCTCAAAATCACTGGTCTTTTATACCTGAGCAGCATCATGTGCGTGCTGTTTAGTTGTCTCCAACAAAGCCGTCATCTGGTAGCTACAACCAGACTGTACATACAGGACAATACTCCCCTCTGAGATCTTATCACAGTCTTTCACAGGTTGAGACGGTCCGGTGCTTTGTGCTTCCGGGTTGACCGTCTCAGTTCGATTCCAGCCTTGGGTGAGTGTGTGGGGTCTGTTGTGGCTGATTGCTGGATGTCTGACTTGTTGGGGGTGGCAGTGGCCATGTCAGGAATTGCAAGTCCATTTTTATTGAACAGGTCCGTGATGGAAATACCAAGTTCACTGAGGACCCTTGAGTCCTCTGAAGACTGCTGGTAGGTTGGCTTGTTGTCGATGGTTTCTTCATCCGACTGTTCTGGCTCATCTGTGTGCCTCAGCTTTGTCTGATCCATGTGTTTCCTATAAGTTTGCCCATTCTTGAGCTTAATAATGAATGCTCTGTTGCCCTCCTTGGCCATGACCATACCAGCGATCCATTTGGGACCCTGACCATAGTTCAACACATATACAGAATCATTAACAGAAATCTCGCGTGACACAGTTGCGCGATTGTGGTGTCCTTGTTGACTTTGTCTTCTGTATTCAACTTGATTATTTAAATCCGGTTGTACCAGAGATAGCTTGGTCTTAAGACCTCTTTTCATCATGAGTTCAGCAGGCGAGACCCCTGTGAGTGTGTGGGGTCTTGACCTGTAACTCAGCAGTATGTAGGACAAGCATGGGTTACTCTCCTCATGCTTTGCTTGATCATTTGTACTGCACGTTCAGCTTGCCCATTGGACGCAGGCTTGAATGGTGCTGACCTTACATGTTTTATACCATTGAGTTTCACAAACTCCTGAAACCCCTGACTGGTGAAGCATGACCCATTGTCGCTCACCACTATGTCAGGCACACTCTGTGTCGCGAACATGACATTGAGATTCTCTATGGTTGCCGTGGACGTACTGGGTGACATGATTATGCATTCTATCCACTTCGAATAAGTGTCCACCACCACTAAAAACAGCTTGCCCAGGAAGGGACCTGCAAAATCTACATAGATCCTGGACCAAGGTTTGGATGGCCACGAACACAGACTCAGCAGCGATTCCGCTGGTGCTTTGCTGAGCTGCATGCAGGTATTGCACGGATGCTTCCAGCTCAGAGTCAATTCCTGGCCACCATACATGGGACCTGGGAATGGCCTTCATCATCACTATACCAGGATGTGTGCTGTGTATCTCACGCACGAACTTCTCTTTCCCTTTCTTGGGCATTACAATGCGATTGCCCCACAATATGCAATCTGCTTAAATAGACAGTTCGTCCTTGCGACGAATGTATGGTTTGGCCTGCTCGCACAATTGCTTAGGTATGGCAGACCAATCCCCTTTGAGAATGCAACCCTTTACCACCAAAAGAATCAGTTTCTGGCTGGTCCAGGTCTTAACTTGTTGAGCTGTGACAGGGGTTCCTTCACTCTCAAAAGCATCTATAATTAACATTAGATCCGCCGGTTGTGGCGTTTCCACCTCCGGTGTGGGCAACGGCAACCGGCTCAAAGCATCGGCACAATTCTCTGTGCCAGATCTGTGGCGAATGACATAATAATAGGCAGATAATGTCAGCGCCCACCTTTGGATGCAGGATGAAGCGTTGGTATTGATATCTTTGCTCTCCGAAAACAATGAAATGAGCGGTTTGTGATCTAATTCGAACCTCAGACCGAACAGGTATTGATGCATCTTTTTAACACCGTACATCATGCTGAAGCTTCTTTTCCTACCATGCTGTAGGCTCTTTGTGCTTTAGACAAATTTTTGGATGCATAAACGACAGGTTGAAGTTTACCCGACTCATTGGCTTGTTGGAGTACACAACCAATTCCATATGACGATGCGTCACAGGCCAAAAATAAATGTTTACATGGTCATAATGTACCAGCAGCTTGTTCGATGCAAAACAGATTGGTGGCTTACTCGAAAGCTCTAATTTGCAATGCGCCCCACACCCAGTTGTCGCCTTTTCTCAATAGCATGTGCAGTGGTTCTAGTAAGGTGCTCAATTTAACTAGTTGCGTAGACCCAGAAACAAACGCAGCTCCGTCACATTCTGCGGCTTGCGTGCATTCTTGATGGCCTTGGTTTTCACGTCAGTTGGTCTGATGCCATCAACGGCGATTTTCCTCCCGAGGAGTTCGACCTCCGATGCCATGAAGACGCACTTCGAGTGTTTCAGTCTGAGTCCCACTCTATCCAAACACAGTAGAACCTCTTCCAGGTTGTTCATATGTTCCGTGGAGTCACGACCGGTGATCAGGATGTCATCTTGGAACACGGTGGTTCTGGGAACGGACTTCAGTCGACTTTCCATACTCCTCTGGAATATTGCTGCAGCCAAGCGAATTCCGAAAGGGCACCTGTGGTAAATAAATAGTCTTTTGTACGTGGCAATGTACGTAAGTCTCTTCGACGTCTCGACCAACGCCGAGGTTCAGTTCTTCACCGCTATTCGCTTTAGACTCCTGTCCGTCGTCATACATGATTGAGTGGTCTGGATGTTCATTTTTAAATCCAACTCCTCCACTGCCAGAAATTTGTGCAGGATCACCTCGTGGTTGATACCGATAACAAAGAAGTCCCGCAGCACGTCTGCCAACACCGTCCCGAACTTGCACGGTCCCGCTAGATGTCTCAGGTCAGCAACGAATTCTGCCCCGCTCTGGCCCTCCGATCAAACATGTGTATAAAACCTGTATCTCGAGATGATGATGCCGTCATCTGGCTTGAGGTGCTCCCTTACCAATGTACACAACTCCTCGTACGTTTTCTCTGTTGGATCACTAGGCATGCGTAGATTCTTTATCAGACCGTAGATCTTTGAACCACAACAGTGAGGAACACGGCCCCACGCCGATCTGCATCGTCGACCCCCTTCATTTTGTTGGCCACGAAGTACTGGTTCAAATGGCTCACAAAGTCTGCCCAATCTTCTCCCTCCACGAATCGCTCTAAAAATCCAATCATGCTCATTTTGCAAAGAAAGGTTCTTGTATTCTCGTCGCCAAATGTTATGTAGGCAATAAAGGTTCAAACTGAGTACTGTTTCACTAAGCAAGGTACAACATGGCTCTGCTTTATTTAGACCCAAAGTGTCTTTTATACCTGAGCAGCACCATGTGCGTGCTGCTCAGTGGCCTCCAACAAAGATGCCATCTGGTGGCTACAAACAGAATGTACATACATGACATAAAGAATAGTTGGTGGGTGGAGAAAGCACAGAAGATCCAGCAGTTGGCCGACAACCATGACGTGCAAAGTTTCTTCAGTGCAGTCAAGTCCATTCATGGCCCAAGCACATAAGGCCACACCCCACTGCTGGTCAAGAATGGAGAGGCACTCATTAAGGACACCGAGACAGTCAGGGCCCAATGGAAGGAGCACTTCGAAGATCTCCTTAACCGAGACTCTGCCTTTCCGCAGCACGCTATCCGCCACCATCTCAGTAAAACCCCAGTAGAAAAGGTCATCCATCAGCTCAAGAACAACAAGGCATCAGGAGCAGATGGAATCCCCACCAAGGCACTAAAGTATGGTGGTGTAGCACTATTGGCATGAATGCATGACCTCATCTCTCTTGCCTGAAAGGAGGAGAGCATGCCAGGAGATAGAGATGGCATAATAGTGACCATCTTCAAAAAAGGAGATGAGTCCGACTGCGGTAACGACAGAGGAACCTCCCTGCTGTCGACCACTGGGAAAGTCATTGCAAGAATCCTCCTCAATTGTCTTCTCCCTGTGGCTGAAGAGCTCCTCCCAGAGTCGCAATGCAGATTCCGTCCACTACGGGGTACAACGGACATGATCTTCATCTCGCGACAATTACAAGAGAATGCAGGAATCAGCACCAGCCCTTGTAGATGATCTTCTTGACCAGAAAATTGGCCAGAAAAAGCAAAAACCTGAGGACTGGGAGAAATTTAGAATTCAGCAGAGGAGGACAAAGGGTTTAATTAGGAGGGCGAAAATAGAGTATGTGATTAAGCTTGCAAGGAACATAAAAACTGACTGCAAAAGCTTCTATAGATATGTGAAGAGAAAACGATTAGTGAAGACAAATGTAGGTCCATTGCAGTCAGAAAAAGGTGAATTTATAATGGGTAACAAAGAAATGGCAGACCAATTGAACAAATACTTTGGTTCTGTCTTCACAAAGGAAAACACAAATAACCTTCCGGAAATACTAGGGGACCAAGGGTCTAGCGAGAAGGAGGAACTGAAGGAAATCATTATTAGTCAGGAAATTGTGTTAGGGAAATTGATGGGATTGAAGGCCAATAAATCCCAGGGCCTGATAGTCTGCATTCCAGAGTACTTAAGGAAGTGTCCCTAGAAATAGTGGATGCATTGGTGGTCATTTTCCAACATTCTATAGACTCTGGACCAGTTCCTATGGATTGGATGGTAGTTAATGTAACACCACTTTTTAAGAAAAGAGGGAGAGAGAAAACAGAGAATTATAGACCAGTTAGCCTGACATCGGTAGTGGAGAAAATGTTGGAATCAATTATTAAAGACGTAATAGCAGCGCATTTGGAAAGCAGTGACAGGATCGGTCCAAGTCAGCATGGATTTATGAAAGGGAAATCATGCTTGACAAATCTTCTGGAATTTTTTGAGGATGTAACTAGTAGAGTGGACAAGGGAGAACCAGTGGATGTGGTGTATTTGGACTTCCAAAAGGCTTTTGACAAGGTCCCACACAAGAGATTGGTGTGCAAAATTAAAGCACATGGTATTGGGGGTAATGCATTGACATGGATAGAGAACTGGTTGGCAGACAGGAAGCAGAGAGTTGGGATAAACGGGTCCTTTTCAGAATGGCAGGCAGTGACTTGTGGGGTGCCACAGGGCTCAGTGCTGGGACCCCAGCTATTTACAATATACATTAATGAATTAGATAAAGAAATTGAGTGTGATATCTCTAAGTTTGCAGATGACACTAAACTGGGTGGCGGTGTGAGCTGTGAGGAGGATGCAAAGAGGCTGCAGGATGACTTGGACAGGTTAGGTGAGTGGGCAAATGCATGGCAGATGCAGTATAATGTAGATAAATGTGACGTTATCCACTTTGGTGGCAAAAACAGGAAGGCAGACTATTATCTGAATGGTGACAGATTAGGAAAAGGGGAGGTGCAACGAGACCTGGGTATCATGGTACATCAGTCATTGAAAGTTGGCATGCAGGTACAGCAGACGATGAAGAAGGCAAATGGCATGTTGGCTTTCATAGTGAGAGGATTTGAGCATAGGAGCAGGGAGGTCTTACTGCAGTTGTACAGGGCCTTGGTGAAGCCTCTCCTGGAATATTGTGTATAGTTTTGGTCTCCTAATCTGAGGAAGGACATTCTTGCTATTGAGGGAGTGCAACAAAGGATCACCAGACTGATTCCCGGGATAGCAGAACTGACATATGAAGACAGACTGGATCAACTGGGACTGTATTCATTGAAGTTTAGAAGACTGAGAGGGGATCTCATAGAAACATATAACATTTTGACGCGACTGGACAGATTAGATGCAGGAAGAATCTTCCCGATGTTGGGGAAGTCCAGAACCAGGGGACACTGTCTAAGGGTAAGCCATTTAGGACCGAGATGAAGAGAAACTTCTTCATGCAGAGAGTGGTGAACCTGTGGAATTCTCTACCACAGAGAGTTCTTGAGGCCAGTTCGTTAGATATATTCAAAAGGGAGTTAGATATGGCCCTTACGGCTAAAGGGATCAAAGGGTATGGAGAGAAAGCAGGAATGGGGTACTGAAGTTGCATGATCAGCCATGATCATATTGAATAGTGGTGCAGGCCCGAAGGGCCGAATGGCCTAATCCTGCACCTACTTTCTATGTTTGTATGCTTCTATGTTTCTTTGACCTCACAAAAGCCTTTGACACTGTCAACCGCGACGGACTATGGCTCGTCCTCCTCCATTTCGGCTGCCCGCAAAAGTTTGTCACCATCCTCCGCCTGCTCCACGAGGACATGCAAGCTGTGATCCTGACCAGTGGATCCACCCCAGACCCAATCCACGTCCGGACCGAAGTCAAGCAGGGCTGCGTCATCGCGCCAACCCTCTTCTTGATCTTCCTCACTGCAATGCTCCACCTCACACTCAACAAGCTCCCCGCTGGAGTGGAACTAAACGATAGAACCAATGGGAACCTGTTAAACCTTCCCCGCCTCCAGGCTAGATCTAAGGTCGTCCCATCCTCTGTCATCGAACTACAGTACGCAGACAACACTTGCGTCTGCGCACACTCAGGCTGAAATCCAAACTATCGTCAACACCTTCACCGAGGCAAACGAATGCATAGGCCTTACACTGAACATCCACAAGACAAAGGTCCTCCACCAACCTGACCACTGTTAAGTATGGAAGAACTTCACAAGACTGAATACTGTGAGCTAAAACTGATGTGACCTTAGTCCCTTTAATACAACTCCAGAATGCCTAAGCAGCACGACAGAAAACCTTTTATACTCCCTTGCACGAGGTGTGCAGGTGACCCTTGGGCCTCCAACAGTTGCGCCCTCTGGTGCCAAGTCTTACACAGTTACAATGTTAACATACATAACATCACTCCCCCCCCCCCCCAAAGTCTTTGATACAAATGATTTACAAATTGTGACAATACGGGGCCCTACACTCCCTGATTGATTGTCTGAGTTCAAACTCTGGCATGGGTGGGTTGGTCGGACCGTTTGCTGCACTGCGGCGTGGCTGGTCTGACAGGACTGTTGGGAGTGGTGGGTTCATCCTCTTGATTGACAGCAAGGTCGATTGCTGGTTGGGTGTGTGTTGGTGGATCGATGATGGTGATGTCCTCTTCAGGTTGCTCCTGTTTGTAGGTGAACTGCAGTTTGGTCTGATCCAAATGCTTTCTGCACGTTTGTCCATTCAATTGTTTGACTATAAACACTCTATTCCCCTCCTTGGCCAAGACAGTGCCAGCAACCCATTTGGGACCATGACCGTAATTCAGGACAAACACAGGGTCGTTAACATCAATGTCACGCGATACAGCCGCGCGATCGTGGTACATGTTTTGCCGGTGTCGCCGGGTTTCCACATGATCATATAGATCCGGGTGGACTAGGGAGAGCCTGGTTTTGAGTGCTCTCTTCATTAACAATTCTGCCGGGGGAGTGAGCGAGTGGGTTCGCATCCAGTAGCTGAGCAGAACCCGAGATAAACAGGTCTGCAAGGAGCCTTCCGTCACACGTTTCAAGTTCTGCTTGATAGTTTGGACTGCCTGTTTCGCTTGACCATTGGATGCGGGCTTAAACGGGGCAGACCTGACATGCTTGATGCCATTGCGGGTCATAAACTCGTTGAATTCCGAGCTGGTGAAACACGGTCCATTGTCAATGACAAGGACGACGGGCAAGCCATGGGTGGTGAACATAGCCCGGAGGCTTTCAATGGTGGCAGTGGATGTGCTGGATGACATGATTACACATTCAATCCATTTAGAGTAAGCATCCACTACAACTAGAAACATCTTTCCGAGAAAGGGGCCAGCAAAATCTACGTGGCTCCTGAACCACGGTTTGGAGGGCCATGACCACAGACTCAATGGAGCCTCCCTTGGTGCATTGCTCAGTTGTGAGCACGTGTTGCACTGGTGTACACATGACTCTAAGTCTGAGTCAATGCCGGGCCACCAAACATGCGACCTGGCTATAGCCTTCATCATGACTATGCCTGGGTGGGTATTGTGTAGGTCGCGTATAAACGTTTCCCTGCCTTTTTTGGGCGAAACTACACGATTACCCCATAAGAGACAATCCGACTGGATGGACATTTCATCTTTGCGTCGGTGAAACGGCTTAATTTCATCTTGCATTTCCCCGGGAACGGCCGACCAGCTCCCATTGAGGACGCAACTTTTTACAAGTGATACCGCAGGATCCTGGCTGGTCCAGGTCCTGATCTGGCGAGCAGTGACGGGGTGACCCCTCACTCTCAAAAGCATCCATGACCTGAAACAAGTCTGCGGACTGCACCATTTCCACCCAGATAGTGGGCAATGGTAGCCAACTGAGGGCATCAGCACAGTTCTCCGTGCCTGGTCTATAGCGGAAAACATAATCATAGGCGAACAATGTTAGTGCCCATCTTTGGGACGAAGCATTAGTGTTTATACCTTTGCTTTCTGGAAACAGCGAAATGAGCAGTTTGTGGTCGGTTTCAAGCTCAAACCAAAGTCCAAATAGGTATTGGTGCATTTTCTTAACCCCATATAGTCATGCTAACGCCTCTTTCTGTAGGCTCTTTCAGCCTTAGACAGACTTCTAGACGCGTATCCCCGATACATTGGTTTGCTGTAACACACAGCCGACCCTGTACGAAGATGCATCACAAGCTAGCACTAATTGTTTACACGGGTCGTACAGTACAAGTAACTTGTTAGAACAAAGTAGGTTTCTTGCCTTCTGAAAGGCTGTCTCTTGAGATTTACCCCAAACCCAGTTGTCACCCTTATGTAGCAACATGTGCAACGGTTCCAGCAAAGTGCTTAACCCGGGTAAAAAGTTACCAACATAGTTGAGGAGTCCCAGGAACGAATGCAGCTCCATCACATTCTGTGGTCTGGGTGCATTCTTGATGGCCTCTGTCTTTCAGTCCGTGGGTCTGATGCCGTCTGCCACAATCTTTCTCCCCAAAAATTCGACCTCTGGCGCTAGGAAAACACACTTGGAGCATTTCAGCCCGAGTCCCACTCTGTCTAGTCGACTTAGAACCTCTTCCAGGTTGCGCAGGTGTTCGGTGGTGTCACGACTGGTGATCAGGATGTCGTCTTGAAACACAACGGTGCGCGGAACCGATTTCAGCAGACTCTCCATGTTCCTCTGGAAGATGGCAGCAACCGAGCGAATCCCAAAAGGGCACCTGTGGTATATAAACAGTTCTTTGTGCGTGTTGATGCACGTCAGCCTTTTCGAAGATTCAGCCAACTCCGCCTGTGTCATGTAGGCGGAGGTTAGGTCCAACTTGGTGAACGACTTCCCCCCCCCCCCCGCTAACATTGCGAAAATGTCACCCGCCTTGGGTAGCAGGTACTGGTCTTGTAACGAGACTCGGTTGATCGTTACCTTGTAGTCTCCGCAGATTCTAACTGTGCCATCGCTTTTCAACATTGGAACAATCGGACTGGCCAACTCATTGAACTCGACTGGCGATATGATTCCCTCTCGTTGAAGTCTGTTCAGTTCGATCTCGACTTTCTCCCTCATCATGTATGGAACTGCTCGAGCCTTTGTGATTAACCGGCCTTGTGGTGAGCACAAAAAAGTCCTGCAGCATTTCCCTCAAAAGTCCAGAAAATTCACAAGGAAAGGGTGGGTGGGGAGCCTGGCTTGCCGCATGTTCCTGCTGCTGTCTGCACTTGATTTCTGCATGCTCTCGGCGACGAGACTCGAGGTGCTCAGTGCCCTCCCGGATGCTCTTCCTCCATTTTGGGTGGTCCTGGGCCAGGGCCTTGCATCGGGGACGAGATGGATCCGTACCTTGGTGCCTGTGAAGTTGCCGATGCCTGGTTCAAATAGCTGTGCGGTCTGAGGTACCCCGTAGTGGACGGAATCTGCACTTCCGAACCCCAGGACTGCGGCCGAGCATGCCTACAATGACACTCATTCTGACACCAGGTGCACCATCGCGAGCTGCATCGGGATCCTCAAGCAGAGGTTCCGTTGCCTGAACCGGTCTGGTGGTGCCTTGCAGTACTCTCCTGAACGGGTCTTCATCTTCGTGGTGGTCTGCTGCATTTTGTGCAACCTGGCCATCATGAGGGGCCAGTCGCTGGAGGTCGAGCCAGCAGTACCACCCGAGGAGGAGGAGGCGCATGACGAGGAGGAGAAGAAGGAGGAGGAGGACCAAGATCCCCATTGGGGTATCCAGCCACGAGGGGTCGTCACCATCGCAACCCTGCAAGGAAGGTGCAGAGATGTCTGATTGCTGCTTGATTCGCATAATCTCATCCCCACATGACCCTTCAGCTCCTACTTTCCATGGCCATCCCAATAAATGCCTTCACACATAATTGCCCCCACTCAAATGACACACCTGGCCAGATATAGGTGCAAAAAATAAAGATTTATATGATCCAAATCAGAGCAAAAAGCCAACACAACAAAAAACGTTCCAAACAACTTACATAAAAACATCATTTCTCACCCTTGTGCATCTCCTTATAACCCCTCTTACGCATGCCTATCTTATTAATCCACCTCAGTGTATCCCCTGTGGCTGCCTCATGGGTCTGGGAAGGCTGTTGTTTTTCCTGTGTGGAAGCTGCAGATGTCCTTCTAGCTCGCTCTCGACCAGTTTTGGGCCTGGAAGGGCCGGCTGCAGACTGGTCAACACCCTCCTGGGGGGGTTCAGTCTGGCTTGGCTCAGGCAAGACTGTGGTTGGATGCACTGGCAGACTGACAGGTCTGGGGTCAGGAATGGTGTGATCCTGAGAGAGCACATCATCAGGATCCTGGTCGGAGGAGCCTGTGACACTCCACGGGGGGGCGGCACATTACCACCGGCACCAATCTGAGGGTACTGAGGTCGGGGCTGTGGCACAACACCGGACGGTCCCCCGTGACCCGTGGTGGACCCAGCTGCGAAGGCAACATTGAGGTGTCGTGTGGCATCGAGCTGAGACTGCATGAGAGCAGCCAGTCTCAAGGCCAGCAGACATGGCAGCAGTTTGACGCTCCGTGGCCAATTGCCCAGAGTGCATAAGAGCACTCTGTGCTTCCAGGGCCGTGGCCATCCGCTCCAAACCAACACCGACCAATGCGCTCGTTGGTTATGGCATCACAGCTGGATCCGCACTTACAATCTGGGAGTCCACCATCGCCTGCACACTGACAATGATAGGCTCCATGGTGTGCGCAGAGCTGTCGACGATGAGAAGGTGGACTCCTCCACGCTCCTGACCACTTCCGACAGGCTCTCTGGCACCCTTTCCAGTGCCCCCAATATCTGGGAATTCATGGTCTCCACCCTTCTCTCATAAGCCGCAACATCGATGGGCTCATCTGAGTCCTCCTTAGCAGAACTCCGGTGCGAACTCGCACCCCCGGAGAGATGGCACCTGAGGTTACCTAGCCCCATCACCATGTTGCAGCCCGCTAGGCCCCGGTGCAACACCCAGTGCAGACCCCTGCACTATCTGAACTAGATCGGACCGCGCACTCCCAGTCTCTGAGCTGGCGCGTGTGGGTGGAAGCAGTGACGTGGTGCTGCCAGCAGTGTCCTCCTCTTCCTCTCCCTCTTCCTCATCACTGAGGTCCCCAAAAGATGGAGTGTGCTCCACGGTATTAGCAAGGCTGGGGCCCTCAATGTCCTCAATGCTCTCATTCCACATCTCTGTGCTGATGTCGTCAAGGGTATGCTGTCACTAGGCATATCGGAACTTATATCCTCAAGGGTCTCATCGAGGCCTGGCCAACTGTTGCCTCACTTGTGCTGCCTGTGCTGCCACTCGGCCTCTCATCTGCAAGCATAAATGGGAGAAGGGCTGCCATGAGGGCAGGTAGAGAATTGATGCATGGAGGCTGCAACTAGCACACTTTTAGAAGGAAAGGCACAATAGGTGCTGGCGCATTCAGGGAGAGATAGCATTAAAGACGGCTCTTCACTTACCGACATTGGCATCAGTAGTACCGCAGGCCACAGGGAAGACACCATGTCCGCCCATGAGCGCCACGACCCGCTCCTCTAAGAGTGTGAGGACCTGTATATTTGCCTCATCACCACCAGTCCTCCTTTGCTCCATTCTATAGTGAGCCAGTTTGGCCTGCAAAACAAAGAATGGTTGGTGAGTGTCACTGTGATGCCGCATCAGAAATGAGAGCACAAGTGTGTGTCCCTGACATGCAGCTGTACGTGTGAGAGGAAAGGGAGCCCCCATTGCGAGAACACACACACAGATATATATATATAGAGGCGCCAACAATGAAATGCGGCTTCAGTGACTATACAGTGAAGGTGGGAAATAAGAGAAGGATGAAGGAGAGGCTCGCAAATGCAAGGTCAGCAGTTGGTGGAACAGGTGCTCACTTTCATCAGACGGATGATGTCGTTCAGCCGTTTTCTGCACTGCGTGGCGTTGCAGTTATGAATGGAGGTCCCTGAGATCTCCACAGCAATCTCCCACCATCCATTCCTGAACACCTGACGAGTGGATCTCCCCACGTCTGGACAAAGGACTCGCCTCCTTCCCTCCACAGCCTGCATCAGGGAGTCCGACTCGGTGTCAGAAAATTGTCTTGCCCTTCTTGATCCACCAGCACCAGCCGTCCTTCAACACAACTCCTTCCTTCCCCAGGACCTAGCTGCAAAGCTGGGCCTTTAGGAAAGCTCGTGATCTGCGCCTGACCATGATGCTGAATTTCTCCGTCGTTATACCGTTACAATCAACCCACCCACACCGCTGCAAACTCCAGATTCCCACTGCTCATTACCGCAGGAACCCATTTTTTTCAAAAATCTACTGGATGTGGATCGAGTGGCTGCCGCAAACATAGCGGCAGCAATGGGGCGAAAAAGGCGGTCGGTGCACTGAGTTTCTGGCAGGCCTGAATTTCGGTCCCAGAGTCTATTTGTTTAGAATTAAAGAACAATGGAACAGCAATGACACTGCTGGGTGGACACGATAGACCACCAGATAGTGGGCAGGAGATAGAGGAGCAAATTTGGATGCTAATTGCAGAAAGATGCAAAAACTTTATCGTGAAAGTGGGGGACTTCAATTAGCTTAATATAGACTGGGAAATAACAGTATAAAGGGCAAACAGGGGGAAGAATTTCTGAAATGTGTACAAGAGAACTTTCTTGATCAGTATGTTTCCAGCCCAACAAGGAAGGAAGCCGTGTTGGATTTGGTTCTGGGGAATGAATTGTGGCCAGTGGAACATCTTTCATTCGGAGGAGCATTTGGGACATAAGTAAGCACAATATCATCAGATTTACAGTAATTATGGTAAAGGATAAGGGACAATCAAATGTGAAAATATTCAGCTGGGGGAGAGCTAATTTCAGTGAGTTGAATAGGGATCTGGCCCGGGTGAATTGGAATTAAAGATTGGCAGGTAAAACAGTAAATGATCAATTGGAGGCCTTCAAAGAGGAGATAGTTCGAGTGCCGAGTAGTCACATTCCCATGAGGGGGAAAGAAAGGGCCTCCAAAGTTACAGCTCCCTGGATGACTCACAATAAAATGAGTAGCGAACCAAGCTGAATATAGAAAGTACACAGGAGAGCTGCAAAAAGAAATAAATGGGGCAAATCTTTTATAAACATTTAAATAACAAAAGGGTAGTCAAAGGAAGGGTGGAGGTAATTATGGATCAAAAAGGAGATTTTCTTGTGAAGGCAGAGGGCATGGCTGAGGTACTAAATGAGTATAAAATAAAAACAGAAAATGCTGGAAGTACTCAGCAGGTCAGGCAGCATCTGCGGAGAGAGGAACAGCGTGAACGTTTCAGGTCGAGGACCTTTCGTCAGACTGGAAAAAGTTAGAGATGCAACAGGTTTCAAGCAAGTGCAGAGATGATGGTGCAAGGCAGAAGGAGATGGTAATGGGACAAGTAAAGTAACAAAAGATGGGTCTAAATGGGAATGGCAGAATCATTACGACAGCTGCCATCCAAAAAAAATAGAGGCAGAGGTTATGGCCTGAAATTGTTGAACTCAATATTGAGTCCAGAAGGCTGTAAAGTGCCGAATCGAAAGATGAGGTGCTGTTCCTCGAGCTTCGATTGAGCTTCCTTAGAACAGAGTAGGAGGCCGAGACAGAGAAGTCAGAGTGTGAGTGGAGTGGAGAATTAAAATAACAGGTGACTGAAAGCTCAGGGTCACGCTTACGGACTGAACCAAGGTGTTCAGCAAAGCAGTCATCCAATCCGTGTTTTGGTCCCCCCAATGTAGAGGACACCGCATTAAGAGCAGCAAATACAGTATACTAAATTGAAAGAAGTACAAGTGAATCACTGTTTCACCTGGCAGAAGTGCTTGGGGCCCTGGACGATGGGTAGGAAGGAGTTTAAAGGGCAGGTGTTGCATCTCCTGCGCTTGCACGGGAATGTGCTGTGGGAAGGGGAGTGATTGCGGAGTGGACCAGGCTATTGTGCAGGGAGCGGTCCCTTTTGGAATGCTGAAAGGGGACGATGCGTTTGGTGGTGGAGGTGGCAGAAATGGCGGAGGATGATCCGTTGCATGTGGAGGCTAGTGGGGTGAAAGGTGGGGACAAGGGGAACCCTATCGTGGTTCTGGGAGGGAGGAGAAGAGGTATGAGCAGAAGTACGGGAAAATGGGTGGACACGGTCGAGGAAAAAAGAAGACATTTTGGAAGCATGGAAGATGGTATTGCGACAGAAACTGAGTAAGTAGAAGAATGGAATAGAGTCCTTAGAGGAAGGGGGTGGAAGGAAGTGCAGTCAAGGAAGCAGTGGGAGTCAGTGGGATTATAGTGGATATTGTCAATAGCCTATCCCCAGAAATAGAGACAGAGAAGTCGAGGAAAGGAAGGGAAGAGTCAGAAATGGACCATGTGAAGGCAAGGTAAGGGTAGAAATTAGAAGCAAAGTTAATGACACTTTCCGCTTCGGGGCAAGAGCAGGAAATGGCACCGATACAGTCATCAATATGCTGGAAAAAAAGGTGAGGGAGGCAACCTGAGTAGGACTGAAACAAAGAATGTTCCACATATCCTACGAAAAGGCAGGCATACCTATGACCCATGCGGGTACCCATACTAAATGAGTACTTTGCATCTGTCTTCACTAAAGAAGACGCTTTCGCCAAAGTCACAGTAAAGGAGGAAGCCGTAAAGAAATTGGAGAGTATAAAAATAGATAAAGAGGAGGTACTTAAAAGGTTGCCAGAGCTCAAAGTAGAAAAGTCACCCGATCCAGATGGGATGCATCCTAGTCTGCTGAGGGAAGTAAGAGTGGAAATAGCAAAGACACTGGCCACAATCTTCTAATACTCCTTAGATATGGGAGTGGTGCCTGAGGACTGGAGGATTGTAAGTGTTACACCCCTGTTCAAAAAAGGAGAGCTGGCTAAATCCAGCAACCACAGGCCAGTCAGCCTAACATCGGTGATGGCAAAACTTTTAGTGAAAATAATCTGGGACAAACTTAATTGGCACTTGAAAAATATGGGTGAATAAATGAAAGCCAGCACTGGTGTGTTAACAGCAAATCGTGCTTGCCTAACTCGATTGAGTCCTTTGATGAAGCAACAGAGAGGGTTGATGAGGATAGTGCAGTTGATGTTGTGTACATGGACTTTCAAAAGGCGTTTGATGAAGTACCACATAATGGACTTGTTAGCAAAATTAAAGCCCATGGGATGAAAAGGGCCGTGGCTGTGTGGATATGAAATTGGCTAAAGGGACTGAAAGCAGAGAGTAGTGATGAATGGTTGATTTTTAGACTGGAGGGAAGTATACAGTGGTGTCTTCCCAGGGGTCAGGAGGACCACTGCTCTTGCTGATATATATTAATGACCTGAACTTGTATGTACAGGGCACAATTTCAAAGTTTGCAGATGGCACAAAACTCGGAAATGTAGTAAACAGTCAGGATATTAATGGACTGTATGGTGAAATCAGCAGGCACATGACAAATGAAATTTAATGCAGAGACATGTGAAGTGATTAATTTTGGTCGGAAGAATGAGGAGAGCCAACATAAACTAAATTATACAATTTTTAGGGAATGTAGGAACAGAGAGACCTGGGGATGTATGTACACAAATCTTTGAAGGTGGTAAGACAAGTTGCAAAGGCTGTTAAAAAGGCAAGGAAGCTATGCTAAACCTTTATAAAAATACTGCTCAGGCCCCAGCTGGAGTTTGTGGCCAATTATGCCAAACACTATCAAAGCCTTGGAGAGGGTGTAGAGGAAATTTACTAGAACTTTGCCAGGGCTGTGAAGCTTCAATTATATGTAAAGACTAGAGAAACTGGAATTATTCTCTTTGGAAGGTTAAGGAGAAATTTGATCAAGGTGTTCAAAATCGTGAAGGGCTTTGTAGTGGAGTATTTACAATAAACACTCAACAGCAGGTCTGGTTTCGAAGATTCAAGTAGTCTTTATTTTGCATCGGTTGGGAGCCTGCCTGCTGGTTAGTCTCTAGTCAGGCTTCTCCAATGATACAAAGTTCCAAGCAACTTTTTATACACTCAATGATGCATGTCAGCTCATGCACGCCCCCATCCCCATGCCATTTAATTGGCCCAAAGCCTGTGTGCACAATTGTTGATTGACCAATTCCCTTTCACATCACACAATCATTCACCTATGTCTCATATCAGATGAAGTTTCTCCAACGTGTCGCTTTTGACCCCTTGCCCTGTTTAACTGCCCCTCTGGGCCTCCTGCAGTTAAACAGTTTGGCTATTTGTAATTGTCCTCAAGTTACACAGCTTGTAAAGTTGACCACAACAAAAGTTCTTTTTAGTCCCGAGATCCATTCTTAACCCTTTACACAGAAACATAGAAACATAGAAAATAGGTGCAGGAGTATGCCATTCAGCCCTTCGAGCCTGCACCACCATTCAATAAGATCATGGCTGATCATTCACCTCAGTACGCCTTTCCCGCTTTCTCTCCATACCCCTTGATCCCTTTAGCCATAAGGGCCATATCTAGCTCCCTCTTGAATATATCTAACGAACCTGCATCAACAACTCTCTGCGGTAAAGAATTCCACAGGTTAACAACTCTCTGAGTGAAAAAGTTTCCCCTCATCTCGGTCCTAAATGGCTTACCCCTTATCCTTAGACTGTGACCCCTGGTTCTGGACTTCCCCAACATCGGGAACATTCTTCCAGGAACCAACCTGTCGCGTCCTGTCAGAATTTTAGATGTTTCTAAACTCCAGTGAATACAGGCCCAATCGATCCTGTGTCCCCTGCTCCGTTCTGTGATGATCAGCCATGCGGTTTGGGGGACTCGGGACATGACCTACATCTCAAAGTATTTCAGGGTACTCGGCTAACAACTTTCGCTGTTCCATAATTAAAACTTTTGCTTTCCTTCTCCGTTGTCTCTTTCTGCATGCCATACATAACCCAATTCCCTATCCGACAGCTAGCCCTAACTGTATGACCACCAATACGTGAGAGAATATACAAATCCACGGATGGATATTCACATTCATTCCCCAATTCTATACATGTTCCCAGCATTGAGTGTCCTTCAGGGTTTCTTCAATGTCCTTTGAATGCTGTATGGAATCTTCCAGTATACTTTTCTCAGCGTCCGTTTTCAGTTGCGTCAAATGCTCTTTGAGACGGGGAATGTCTTGCCAAATTGGTAACTCATTTTGTTCCATTTCATCATCCCATCTCAGGTTGTTTAAAGTGATGTTCTCGATGCGTTCCTCTCTTCGTGGGAATAGGTATCAATGGCTTAATTTGACCACAGCTTTAGGCGTAAAACAGAAATTAGGCTGTGGGATCGCACATATGACATTACCATGCTTGCACTCATTTTCCTTGGTAGATATTCAGTACGTTCCCTCATCCCGGGCTGCCACCTCAATTCCTCCCTGACTAAGGGGACTAATCTCCAACGTGCAATCATGGAATAAAACCCGGGATTGACCTTGTATCTCGCCTATATTCTGTACTGCCCACAGAGGTTCGGTGTCCATGCCCTCTATCTGTGCAATAGCTAGGACCATACCTATCAATTTCACCTCTCCGGTAATACAATTACTTGGGGCAAGAACACTTGTGTTGTCTTACGAACATCACAGAGTGTAATACCATCCTTAGTCCATTTGGACAACTGCTCATTACTTATCCAATCGGGTATTTTTCCCTGTTTCATCTGGTTTACATTGTATCGGATATTCCTAGTAACACGTGCCATACACTGCACATACGAGTTCTTTATGCGTTTCTTGGGCTAAAGTATGTAGTCGCGCACTAATCTTATTGATAGTCTGGGCATGGGGCTCGAGGATCTCCTCAACTTGCAGCATTTGTCTGGTGACCTCGTCCCCTGTTTCTGACAACTGAGAAGTCCAATCGTTTCTGTTGCATATGGAGAAAGAGTCAGATTGAACACAGTGAGCGCAAAGTAAAGTGTGACCTTAGTCTTTTACTGCAGGTCTCCAGAGTGCCTCTCCAAACTGTGAAGCCTCCTTAAATACCTGTGCTACCAAGGGATTCTAGGACCCCTTGGGACTCCAGTGGATGAGCCCTCTGGTGGCTGTACAGAGTAAATACAAGTATACATATATAACAACACTCCCTCCCCAAAGTCAATAGTGTAACTATTTACAATGTGAGTGGATCTGGGGCCCTTCTTACCCTGGTTGATCGTCTCGGTGTGAAAGCTGGTATTGTTGAGTCATTTGTTGGGCCCTCGCTGGGCAGCTGTGGAGCTGGCCTTGCTGGGCTGCCTGGTGTGTTGGGCCCTGCTGGGCTGCTGTGGATGATGGGTTCTGCTTCGTGGTCAACCGTGGTGCCGGTTGCCACTGGTGTGTATGTTGGGGGATCAAAAAAGGTAGGGTCCAAGATGGGTTGCTCAGGGTAGTCCGTGAATCTGAGTTTCATTTGGTCCAAGTGTTTCCGGTGAATGAGTCCATTTGGAAGTTTGACCCGAAACACCCTGCTCCCCTCTTTGGCCACAACAGTGCCGGGAAGCCACTTGGGACCTTGTCCATAATTTAATACAAATACAGGATCATTGATTTCAATCTCGCATGACACATTTGCGCTATCATGGTATGCACTTTGTTGAAGCTGCCTGCTCTCTATCTGTTTATGTAGATCAGGGTGAACTAACGAGAGTTTTGTCTTAAGTGCTCTTTTCATGAGCAGTTCAGCAGGTGGGATCCCAGTGAGCGAGTGGGGTCTCGTGCAATAGCTAAGCAGGACTCGGGATAGGCGAGTCTGCAGTCAGCCTTCAGTTACCTTCTTCAAGCCTTGCTTGATGATTTGCACTGCTCTCTCTGCCTGACCATTGAACGCTGGTTTAAACGGGGCAGAATGTGACATGTTTGATCTCGTTACGGGTCATGAATTCTTTGAACTCAGCACCGGTAAAACATGGTCCGTTGTCGCTCAGCAGGACATCAGGTGGGCCATGTGTGGTAAACATGGCCCGCAGGCTTTCAGTAGTGGCAGCGGACGTGCTAGCCGATATTATCTCACAATCAATCCACTTGGAGTATGCATCTACAACCACAAGGAACATTTTACCCAAGAACGGGCCTGCATAGTCGACGTGTACCCTAGACCATGGTTTGGAGGGCCAAGACCATATACTTAGCGGCACCTCTCTGGGTACATTGCTTAACTGCGAGCATGCATCACATCTGTGAACACAGGAATCTAAGTCCACCACCACAGCACACATGGGATCTGGCTATCGCTTTCATCATTACGATGCCTGGGCGGGTACTGTGGAGGCCATTGATGAAAGTGTCTCTGCCCTTCTTGGGGACCACTACTCGATTGCCCCATAGAAGGCAGTCTGCCTGTATAGACATTTCATCTTTGCGCCGCTGGAACGGCTTTATCTCTTCCTGCATTTCCACTGGGACACTGGACCAGCTCCCGTGAAGCACTGAGCTTTTGACTAGAGATAATAAGGGGTCTTGGCTTGTCCAGGTTTTGATCTGCCGGGCAGTGATGGGTGATTGCTCACTCTCAAATGCTTCCATAACCATGGCTAGATCTGCGGGCTGTGCCATTTCCACCCCCGTGGTGGGCAATGGCAGCCTACTGAGAGCATCAGCACAGTTTTCTGTGCCTGGCCTGTGGCAGATGGCATAGTTGTATGCGGACAACGTGAGCGCCCATCTCTGGATGCGGGCCGATGCGTTGGTATTTATCCCTTTACTCTTGGAGAACAGGGATATAAGTGACTTATGGTCAGTTTCCAATTCGAATATTAGCCCAAACAGGTATTGATGCATTTTCTTTACCCCATAGACACACGCTAACGCTTCTTTCTCAATCATGCTGTAGGCTCTCTCAGCCTTAGACAGACTCCTGGATGCATAAGCAACAAGGTTGCAGTTTCCTGAAATCATTAGCTTGTTGCAATAGACACCCAACGGCATATGACGACGCATCACATGTTAGTACCAAACGCTTACATGGATCATACACATCAAGCAATTTGTTTGAGCATAACAATTTTCTCGCTTTTACAAAGGCATTTTCTTGGCTTTTGCCCCAAACCCATTCGTGCCCTTTTCGTAGTAAGACATGTAGTGGTTCTAACAGTGTGCTGAGACCCGGTAAGAAGTTACCAAAGTAGTTCAGGAGTCCCAGGAACGACCGCAGCTCTGTCATGTTCTGTGGCCTCGGTGTGTTCTCGATTGCCTCCATCTTCGCGTTGGTGGGCCTGATGCCGTCTGCCGCAATCCTCCTTCCCAGGAACTCCACTTCAGGTGCCAGGAAAACGCACTTTGAGCATTTTAACCTGAGCCCCACGCGGTTGAGTCGACTAAGAACCTCCTCCAGGTTCTGCAGATGCTCGACTGTGTTCCGACCTGTGACCAAGATGTCGTCCTGGAAGACCACGGTGTGCGGGACCGACTTCAGTAAACTTTCCATGTTTCTCTGGAATATCGCCGCCGCCGATCGGATTCCAAATGAACATCTGTTATAAACAAAAAGACCTTCGTGCGTGTTGATGCAGGTGAGGGCCTTCGATGATTCCTCCAGTTCCTGCATCATGTAGACTGAAGTCAGATCCAGCTTCGTGAACGTCTTTCCTCCCACCAGCGTTGCAAAGAGGTTGTCGGCCTTTGGTAGTGGGTATTGGTCCTTCAGGGAGAAAAATTGATAGTTACTTTGTAATCGCCACAGATTCTGATGGTGCTGTCTCCCTTGAGGACTGGGACGATAGGACTGGGCCACTTGTTGAATTCGATCGAGGAAATGATGCCCTCTCTTGCAGCCGGTCTAGCTCAATCTCTACCCTTTCTCTCATCATGTACGGGACTGCTCTCGCCTTGTGATGGATGGGCCGTGCCCCCGGAATTAGGTGGATCTACACTTTTGCTCCTTGGAATTTCCCGATGCCTGGTTCGAACAGCAAAGGAAATTTGTTTAAGACCTGGGCACACGAAGTATCATCAGTGGTCGATAGCGCTCGGATGTTGTCCCAGTTCCAGCGTTTCTTTCCCAGCCAGCTCCTGCCGAGCAGCGTGGGACCATCGCCCGGTACCACCCAGAGTGGTAGCTTGTGAAACGCTCCATCGTAGAAGACCTTTACGGTAGCACTGCCGATTACAGGAATCAGTTCTTTCGTGTAAGTTCTTAGTTTCGTGCAAACTGGAGTTAAGACTGGCCTTGAGGCCTTGTTGCATCATAACCTTTCGAAAGTCTTTTTGCCCATGATGGACTGGCTCGCGCCCGTGTCCAGCTCCATTGACACCGGGAGTCCATTTAGTTCAATATTCAGCATTATCGGGGGACAATTCGTGGTGAAAGTGTGCACCCCATGTACCTCTGCCTCCTCGATCTGAGGCTCTGGTTCTTCATGATCCTCTGTGGATCTGTCCTCCTCTGCAACATGGTGGTTTGCAGGTTTAACAGGCATTGCAGCTCACCTACACACTCGTTGGAGGTGTCCCATTGTGCCACAGCCCTTGCAAACGTACTCTTTGAATTGGCATGAATGGAAACGATGATTACCCCCGCAGCATCAACAAGGTGTTAATGGCCTTGCATTCATCTCCCTTGATGGTGTTCTCTGAGACATCTGCGGATGTGTAGCTGCAGGTATGTGTGACCTGCCCTGTATATTACGATTCGAAAACAACATCACTTTGTTCACAGTACTTGTAGCAGCACTTGTGTGCTGAGAGGTTTGCTTCGTACTGTCACTGGTGGCAATGAATGCCTGGGCTATCCCTATGGACTTACTCAAGGTTGGGGTCTCTACAGTCAAGAGTTTGCGAAGTATGGTTTCGTGGCCAATGCCAAGTATGAAAAAGTCTCTGAGCATGTGCTCCAAATGTCCTTCAAATTCGCAATGTCCTGCAAGGCATCTTAGCTCAGCGACATAACTCGCCACTTCCTGGCTTTCAGACCTTTTGTAGGTATAGAACCGGTACCTTCCCATCAGAACGCTTTCTTTCGGGTTCAAATGCTCTCGGACCAGTGTGCACAAATCATCGTACGATTTCTCCGTGGGTTTCGCTGGTGTGAGCAGATTCTTCGTGAGGCCATACGTTGGTGCCCCACAGACGGTGAGGAGGATCGCCCTTCGTTTGGCAGCGCTCTTTTCCCCAGCTAGCTCGTTGGCCACGAAGTATTGGTCGAGTCGCTCCACAAAAGTTTCCCAATCATCTCCCTCCGAGAATTTCTCCAGGATGCCCACTGTTCTCTGCATCTTTGGGTTCGCTATCTGTATCTCATTACCAGTTGTTGCGTATGGAGAAAGAGTCAGATTGAACGCTGTGAGCTCAAAGTAAAGTGTGACTGTAGTCTTTTATTGCAGGTCTCCAGCGTGCCTCTCCAACCTGTGAAGCCTTCTTAAATACCTGTGCTCCCAAGGGATTATGGGATCTCTTGGTACTCCAGGGGATGAGCCCTCTGGTGGCTGTACAGAGTAAATAGAAGTATACATATATAACAGTTGCCCTTTAGTAAAAGGGTTCTCAAACATTGGGCTAAGCCTTGAACTTCTTGGTCTATACTGGCTATGTCAAATGTTTTTAACAGCTGCCACCCTAGCCGCATACCGATAGTGTGTGTCGGTTGTTGTTAGACAATAGATAACATAGAAACCACACATCGTCTCGTAGTTCATTGTCGGACTATTTCCATCATATGTACCGTAAGTATCACCTCAGCGTCCAGCCATTGTGACTCTCCCCATTTCATTTAATGCCCATTGTACTTGGTCCTCAATTGGCCCAATTAACTATCCAAATTCATTATATCCTCCCTTTGGCAGTTACATTTTTAACTCCTTTCTTACCGTGATATTTACTTGCCCACGCAAACAAATACTTAATGAAACCCGTGCCCCAAGTCTCAGTTTGGACTGGGGTAATACAAAAAATTCTTGTCGCAATGTGACAAGTCAGGTTGGTACCGTATTGGTATTCCCGGTGTATGGTGCTGACACAATATTCACTCTTCCCTCTTTATACAGATTGTACGGGAAATTGCTGTCACACAATTACCTTCATGGTGCAGTTCCATGTTATCTCATCCACCCGGGTTACATCTCCGGTGTTCATTGTATCCTATTAAATTTTCTCAGGCATGACTGGTTAATACCATACTACCTCTAACAGAGTGATGTCATTCTGTTCCTATAAATGACACTCGTGCCATCGGGTGCACCTGTACCAACCTTCTGACTTGGCACAGAGTCTTAGTAAGTTGATAAGTGGACATTGCCCTAGGTCTCGATCAGTTACCCAGAAAGAGAGCTTTCCCTCTGCAATATGCTGCAGGTTTCCTTGGGCTTGTTCCACTAACCAAGATCCATACATTACTTCCAGCCGTTTCGTTGAAGACGATTTGTTCCCCTTCTATAATCTGGTTTGCCCCCTTTTTAACATTAAACCAGGTGCAACATATTAATCAGGCCTCACCGCCTCCTGTTATGATTCCCCAATAGTCTTGTCAAGGTACGATCAAGCCCATCACTCTCCCTGAACTCAGTGCAGGTTGTACTGGCCCTCTGCCAAAATCCCTCCATCATTCTCCCGTGTAGCCGCGCTGTTTTAGGCTTGCACCACCCAGGTAGTCCCACTTTGGTCAGATTCTATATTACAGGTAGCACTTTGTGATGCACATCATGATACAATATCATCTGAGTTGAGATTACTATTAGCCCATTTGTTGGCCCTGGGATGTGTTTATGACAAACAACTTGCTTTTCCCACAAATCTGTTTATTCATTGGTGAAGGAGCCTTTGGATGAGACTTTTTTGCACTCTACTGCTTGTACACCCACGCTCCCGTCCTTGCACCCCTTGATATAATGGCAGGGTACAGTGGTATGATTACCACGTCACTGTAACTGTACCCTTATCCTATACCCTCAGCCGTCCCTACTTCTGCCATTCACGTTATGTGTCTTACTATTTCGTGAGATTGGCGAGGTTTGTGAGGCATGTCTGTGGACAGGACGTGCTTCTAGATTTGGGACCCGAGGAGATTCTTGCAGCTCCCGTGTCCTGTCCACTTCCCTTTGGATCATACTGTACCTGATTAGGTGGGGGTATCCCATTAGGCACCCCTTCTTCCTCATCCCCCTGGAGAGCACAAATCCAGCTCCCCATTTTCATAACCATTCCTCTTGTCTCGGTACCTGCTGGTGAACTGAAAAAACTTAATCTGGTTATTATAAAACCATTTAATTCTCCTAGTTAACTGGGCTGTATATATCATGGGACTAGCTTTATCAACGATATTATACGGTCCCTTGTACTTGAATTCAAAACTTCCACCCTGACATAGTTTTGTTCCATTACCTGGCCTCCCCCCCCTCACCTCCCACTCCTGAGATTTACTCGGGGCCAGATGTAGTCAGTTATGGTGGTGTGCCCTCCTGATCCCTCAGGCGCAATCCACTAATGCCTTTAAACAACATCGCTCTTCCCGATGGTCACCTACTTAAAACAAAAGAAATAGAAAATCTCTGGTGATTCTTTTCAAATTAAGAAAATTTCCAATATTCAAAAGTTATCGCCTACTGAGTTAAAACAGAGTTCAGAGCTGCCTGTGTAACTCCCTTTGTTTTGAAAGCCGACAAACAAATACACCATAAATCAATGTCAACTTCAGTCCCACAACCTGCAGCCTTTTCAGTTAAAACTCTCCAGTTAAAAATCTCTTACTTTTGTAAAGTCTCTGTGCTTTTAATCTCAAAATAAACATTCAGAAAAAAAACAACTTTGCACACAATAGCATTTCATCCTTTTCTCCCCAGTTACACATTGGTCAGAATTTTGTTTTAAACCATACCAACTATCGATGTGAAATGCCTTATGTCCAGAATTAAAGGCTCTCCACACAATTTACACCAACCAGAATTTGATCGTGGCCATAATAAAAGTCTGATTTTTTTAATAGGTTAATTAATCTCAGTAATTCCAATCTTAAACTTCCCAATGCCACTTGGAAAAGGGGGAGGAGCCACAGCCACACAAAGGAACATGCCTTCCCAAAAACTTTAAACACCAAAGAAAAACTCCAGAACAGTAAGAAAGAAACATGATCTTCCCTTTTCTCCTTTTTATCGTGGTCCTTTTCATGTGTCCTGACGGGTGCTGTCGCCATCACACCTACTGTCGGTTTATCGCTATGTTGTCGCTTTTCAGTCAGTAGTCTAGTCCGTCTACTTAATTCATAATATACGCGAGTGACTAAACCGAGAGGTTTCTCCTTCTTGTGTTTCTTTTCCGACTCCCACTATTTTCTTTGTTCAGCGGGTTTCCAATTTTGTTTAATCATTATTTCAATTAGTTCTCGATTTTTGTCTGTTAGGTACCCCTCTGGTCCCCACTCAAGTTTCTCACTTCCCATGGCTATTGATTGTCAGTGGTACATCCCTTACTTACTTACTCTTCATTAGTGAGACCGTTAACTTGCAACCTTATTGGTTGTCAGTGGTGTGTCCCTTACTTACTCGCCCTGAGTGAGACGAATACTTGCAACCCATTTGTTGTCAGTGGTACATCCCTTACTTACTTACTCTTCATTAGTGAGACCGTTAACTTGCAACCTTATTGGTTGTCAGTGGTGTGTCCCTTACTTACTCGCCCTGAGTGAGACGAATACTTGCAACCCATTTGTTGTCAGTGGTACGTCCCTTACTTACTCCTCATAAGTAAGACTGTTACTTGTAACCTATACCAATTATCAATTGCAACGTTACACAGACACACTTCTATATAACTGATCGTAATTGTTTCACCTGGGATCTTCCGCTGACTACTTGAAGTCTCGGCCAGACCTGCAGATTTCGATCTCTCAGGCCGCTGATACCAGATAGATTTCTGTCCTTGTCCTACCTGTGCGTGGTAATTAAAACGTATTCATGCCTTTGACATGGCTTCCAACTGCCGGTGTCCGCTGTCTGCTTGAGATCCTGCCAACTATGCCAATTGTAGTGGGGTATTTAAAATAAACACTCAACACCAGATCTGGGTTCGAAGATTCAAGTAGTCTTTATTTTGCACTCATGCCATTTAATTGGCGCAAAGTCCGTGTGCACAATTGTTTATTGACTAATTCCCTTTGGCATGACACAATCATTCGCCAATGTCTCATAACAGATGGAGTTTCTCCAACGTGTGACTTTTGACCCCTTGCCCTGTTTAACTGCCCCTCTGGGTCTCCTGTGGTTCAACAGTTTGGCTATTTATCATTGTCCTCAGGTTACACAGCTTGTAAAGTTGACCACTACAAAAGCCCTTTTTAGTTCCGAGATCCATTTAATTATAGCAGAGCTCGAAAGCCCCACTTCAGGCTTTGATCGAATAAATATGAAGAAACTGTTTCCAGTGGCAAAAGAGGTGGCAACAAGAGGACATAGATTTAAGGTAGTCGTTAAAAGAACCAGAAGCAACATGAGGGAAAAAATCTATGCAGCGACCCCTTATTATGATCTCAAATGCATTGCCTGAAAGGGCAGTGGAAGTAGATTCAACAGTAACATTCAAAAGGGAATTGGATAAATACTTGAAGGAGAAGAATTTTCAGAGTTATGGGGAAAGAGTCTACTTCTGCTCATATTTCTTATGTTCTTATGTTCTTAGTATACTGTGCACAGTTCTGGTCACCGCAATACGTGTAAATTGGGCATGTTCTCCTGGAAAATACAAAGTTGAGAGGTATTTAATTGCTGTTTTTAGGCTAAAGGGAATAAATAATATACATCATGGCAAGCTGTTTCCTCTTGTTCAGAACAGTAGAACAAGAGGACACAAACTCTGCTTGAAGGGAGGTAAATTCAAAATGAATCTGCAAAAACATTATTTTAGTGAGTGAGTGGTCAGTTTGTGGAGCAGATTCCAGAGAGAGACGCTGCAAGCAGATAGGGCTCGAACCTCTACTTTCGTGCTTAGCGCCCAAAAATGGGCGTTATCACCGGCATGGGCGTTAAAAAAGGGTTTTCAGATCGCCAGCATCCTACCCATTCTCAAAACACCTAGTTTATATTATTGAAAATGGGCATTACCGCGAGCGATATCAAATGGGCGGTAACGGTAAATCTTTTTGACCTTCTGCCGTAAAGTGTGGCCGTCCTTAGCAACGGCATGGCAACGCTTGATTCCCACGATTAAGGAGGTCAAGGGTCATCATGACATGTGCAGAAGAGGAGACAGAGCGAGAGGGAGCTCAGTTGCACTGAAAGTGTGTGTGGCTGTGGTGTGTGCTTGACTGGCTATTGTGGGAGGCACGAGGGAGATTCACTAGTAGCAAAAAGCCTACTAAGCACCAAGGACATAGTTGGCACCGAGTTTTTGTCCAACAAATAAGATATAACATGGAAGGGATGGAGGAGGCTCTGGAGCTGGTAGCCAGGAACACTGGTGGCAGAGGGCTCCCAATGGTCCCGGAGCACGGCACTGCACCCCAAGGTGACGTACCCCCATTGCCAACCACACATGAGAGCCAGCAGCAACATCTTGCTCCTGGCTCGGAGCACGTTTCCACCTCGAGACCGTCCTCTCCCGTATCTGTCCAAGCAGTACCTCGGCCGTCACACCCCGCCACCCGCACCACCCCCCCCCCGCAATGAAACATCACCTGAGGACCTCCTCGGCCAGGCGGCTTGGAGTCAGGAGGGTAAGGGGAAGGTGTAGAGGTGGGGAGGAGAAGCGGGGGAGGGAGAAAGAGTTGGTTTGTACAGAAATACTGATAATTTCAGACTAATGTCCGGTTTAAATGTTTTTTATTTAACAAAACCTTGCAGCACATTGGCTCAGATAGCTGCACCATTACTCGCTGGTGATTTCTTAACATAAAAGGGTATAATCATACTTAACTTCAATCAACTTAAACTTTAACTGACACCAAGGTGATACCCACCATTGATGTATGACTGCACACCCAACTTTTAAAACAACTCCCCCAGCAAACAGCTGACCATCCCAATGCCTGTCCCCCAACCAAGATTCGGGCCATCTACCATTAATGGCGCTACTCGGCGCCGAGCTTGTGGCCAACATCTCGCCGTAGGCAATTAGGCTTATACACTAGTGCCTGGGCTCCAGTCGTCTTGGATCCCCTTGCCACTGGACCAAGACCTTGCTCAGCTAAGCCCGTGTGGTTGCTGGTGTGCAGCGGCCACCCCACGTTAAAAGAATTCACGCACAGGCACCTTCCACTCCGCTAACATGAAGTTCTGGACCTGGAACGTCAGGACCCTCATGGATAATTCCAACAGCAACAGGCCGGAACGCCGCACCGCCATAGTTGCCCGGGAACTCAGACGTTTTGACATTGACATCACCGCTCTAAGCGCGACCCGGCGGGCAGGGGAAGGCCAGCTCAAGGAACGTGGTGGAGGTTACACCTTCTTCTGGAAAGGAAAACCAGAGGAAGACCGCCGCCGTCATGGAGTCGGCTTCGCCGTCAAAAATGAACTGGTCGACCGCCTCAAAGATTCCCCTTGCGGGGTTAACGAACGCCTCATGACTCTTCGTCTTACCCTATCCCGGAACCAATGTGCCACGGTCATCAGTGTGGACGCCCCAACACTCGATGCAACAGATGAAGCTAAAGAGGGTTTTTATTCCAACCTCGAGACATCTCCGTCCCGCGTCCCCAGGGGCGACAAATTGATCCTCCTAGGTGACTTTAATGCCAGGGTCGACAAAGACACAGCCCACTGGGGAGGCGTGATTGGCAGAGAGGGGGTAAGGAAAGCCAACTCCAGTGATACCCTACTCCTGACAAAATGTCTCGAGCACGAACTCCTCATCACCAACACCCTGTTCCACCAGAGGGACAAATACAAGGCATTGTGGCAACACCTTCGCTCCAAACACTGGCACCTGCTGGACTATGTCATCGTCTGAGCCAGGGATCGCAAGGATGTGCGCATTACCCGCGACAGGAGCTGACGACTGCTGGACGGACCACCTCCTAATCCGATCCATCATTAATAAACATAGCCCCGAAGCAGAGGGGACAGCAGAAGCAGTGCCGCAAAAAAGTTAATGCCGGGGCACTTAAAGACCCAGCTAAGAGAGCCCTATACAGCCAGCGCCTCGCAGCCAATCTGGTGTGCCTTGATGACCCAGAGATGCTGAATGCCCACAGCGCTTGGTCTGCCCTCTAGGCCTCTATAACCAGTGTCTGTGAAGAGACACTTGGTCACTCAACCAGAAAACACCAGGACTGGTTTGATGAAAATGATCAGGAGATCCAACAACTAATAGTTCGTAACCGCAGAACATTTCTGAGTCTCAAGCAACAACCCAACTTGGGAGCTGCAAAGCAACATTACAGACGGCTCAAGGCTCAGGTCCAACAAAACACCCGGGACCTAAAGAACAGGTGGTGGATGGAGAAAGCACAGGAGATACAACAACTGGCCGACAGCCACGATATGAAACATAGAAACATAGAAACATAGAAACATAGAAAATAGGTGCAGGAGCAGGCCATTCAGCCCTTCTAGCCTGCACTGCCATTCAATGAGTTCATGGCTGAACATGAAACTTCAGTACCCCCTTCCTGCTTTCACGCCATACCCCTTGATCCCCCGAGTAGTAAGGACTTCATCTAACTCCCTTTTGAATATATTTAGTGAATTGGCCTCAACTACTTTCTGTGGTAGAGAATTCCACAGGTTCACCACTCTCTGGGTGAAGAAGTTTCTCCTCATCTCGGTCCTAAATGGCTTACCCCTTATCCTCAGACTGTGACCCCTGGTTCTGGACTTCCCCAACATTGGGAACATTCTTTCTGCATCTAACCTGTCGAAACCCGTCAGAATTTTAAACGTTTCTATGAGGTCCCCTCTCATTCTTCTGAACTCCAGTGAATACAAGCCCAGTTGATCCAGTCTTTCTTGATAGGTCAGTCCCACCATCCCGGGAATCAGTCTGGTGAATCTTCGCTGCACTCCCTCAATAGCAAGAATGTCCTTCCTCAAGTTAGGAGACCAAAACTGTACACAATACTCCAGGTGTGGCCTCACCAAGGCCCTGTACAACTGTAGCAACACCTCCCTGCCCCTGTACTCAAATCCCCTTGCTATGAAGGCCAACATGCCATTTGCTTTCTTAACCGCCTGCTGTACCTGCATGCCAACCTTCAATGACTGATGTACCATGACACCCAGGTCTCGTTGCAAAGATTCTTCATTGCAGTCAAGGCCACCTACGGTCCAAACACCCAAGGCCCCACCCCACTCCTGGCCAAGAACGGGGAAACACTCATCAAGGACACCGAGGCTGTCAGGGCCCGCTGGAAGGAGCACTTTGAAGATCTCCTCAATCAAGACTCCGCCTTTGCTTCAAGTGTTCTCGATTCCATCCCATAGCATACGACCCACCACCACCTCAGTGAAACCCCAGCCCTGCATGAGGTAGGCAAAACCATAAAACAGCTCAAGAATAACAAGGCTACAGGTGCGGATGGAATTCCTGCTGAGGCGCTAAAGTATGGCGGAGAGGCGCTGTTGGCACAGATACATGACCTCATCTTTCTCATTTGGAGGGAGGAGAGCGTGCCGGGAGATCTCAGAGATTCAGTGATCGTGACCATCTTTAAAAAGGGGGATTAGTCCGATTATGGCAACTACAGGGGAATCTCCCTGCTATCAGCTACTGGGAAGATTATCGCTAGGGTTCTCCTCAACCGTCTTCTCCCTGTGGCTGAGGAGCTCCTCCCGGAGTCACAGTGTGGATTTTGTCCCCTACGGGGCACAACGGACATGATCTTTGCAGCGCGACAGCTGCAGGAAAAATGCAGGGAGCAGCGCCAGCCCTTATACATGGTCTTTTTCGATCTTACAAAGGCCTTTGACACTGTCAACCGTGAGGGCTTACGGAGCGTCCTCTTCCATTTTGGATGCCCCCAAATGTTTGTCAACATCCTTCGCCTGCTCCACGATGACATGCAGGCCGTGATCCTTACCAGCGGTTCCATTACAGACCCAATCCATATCCGGACCGGGGGGTCAAGCAGGGCAGCTTCATCGCTCCAACCCTCTTCTCAATCTTCCTCGCTGCCATGCTCCACCTCACAGTCAACAAGCTCCCCGCTGTTGTGGAACTGAACTACAGAACCAGTGGGAAGCTGTTTAACCTACGCCGCCTCCAGGCCAGGTCCAAGATCACCCTAACCTCTGTCGTCGAGCTACAGTATGTGGAAGACGCCTGCGTCTGCGCACATTCTGAGGCTGAACTCCAGGATTTGGTCGAGGCATATGAAAGCATGGGCCTTACGCTTAATATTGTGTATAGAAGAATTCCGCGAGGCTGAGTACTGTGAGCTAAACTTAGTGTGACCTTAGGCTTCTTTATTAGGTCGGCGACATAATCTGCCACGTCCTGGCCCCCGGAGCGATGGTGCGTGTAAAAATGATACCTGGCCATGAGGATACTCTCCTTCGGCTTGAGGTGGTCCTGAACCAGCGTGCACAACTCTGTACATTCCTTCTCCGTTGGTTTTGTCGGTGCGAGCAGATTCTTGATGGGGCCGTATATTTTAGGCCCACAAGACAGTGAGGAGAACCGCCCTGCGCTTGGCCGCGTTAGTGTCTCCTTCCAGCTCGTTGGCCATGAAGTACTGGTCGAGATGCTCGACGAAGGCTTCCCAATCATCACCCTCTATGAATCTCTCTAATATTCCAACACCAGCCATGGTTGCGTGAAGGTTCGTATTCTGTTACTCGTTGCCAATTATTGTGTATAGAAGAACTCCACGAGGCTGAGTACTGTGAGCTAAACTTAGTGTGACCTTAGTCTTCTTTATTACAACTCCAGAGTGCCTAAACAACATGGCAGTCAACCTTTTATACTGGCCTTACACGTATGTGCAGGTGACCATTAGGACTCCAACAGTCTGGTGGCAAGTATTACATAGTTACATACATAACATCACTCCCCCCCCCCCCCCAAAGTCTTCTGTACAAGTTATTTACAAGTTGAGGTGATCCGGAGCCCTTCGCTCCCTGGTTGATCATTTAAGTTCAAACCCTGGCGTGTGAGTTGGTTGGACCATTGCTGCACTGCACCGCGGCTGGTCTGACCGGACTGTCAGGAACGATGGGTTCATCCTTGTGACTGACAGCGAGGTCAATTGCTGGTTGGGTGTGTGTTGGTGGATTGTCGATGGTGATGTCCTCTTCAAGTCATTCCTGCTTGTCAGTAAATCGCAATTTGGTCTGATCTAAATGCTTCCTGCACGTTTGGCCATTTAACAGTTTGATCAAAAACACCCTATTCCCTTCCTTGGCCAAAACAGTGCCAGCAACCCACTTGGGACCATGTCCGTAATTCAGGACAAACACAGGGTCATTAACATCAATGTCACGTGAAACAGCCGTGCGAGCGTGGTGCATGTTCTGCCGGTGCCACCGGGTTTCCACGTGATCATTGAGATCCAGGTGGACTAGGGAGAGCCTGGCTTTGAGGGCTCGCTTCATTAACAATTCTGCCGGGGAACCCCGGTGAGCGAGTGGGGTCGCGTCTGGTAACTGAGCAGAATGTGAGACAAGCTGGTCTGCAGGGAGCCGTCTGTCACGTGATTCATGCTCTGCTTGATTGTTTGGACTGCCCGCTCCGCTTGGCCGTCAGACGCGGGCTTAAACAGAGCAGACCTGACATGCTTGATGCCATTGCGGGTCATAAACTCACTGAATTCCGAACTGGTGAAACATGGTCCATTGTCAATGACAAGGGCGTTGGGCAAGCCATGGGAGGCTTTCAATGGTGGCTGTGGACATGCTGGATGACATGATTACGCATTCAATCCATTTGGAGTAAGCGTCCACAACTACGAAAAACATCTTTCCCAGAAAGGGGCCGGCAAAATCTACGTGGATCCTTGACCATGGTTTGGAGGGCCATGACCACAGATTAAGTTGAGCCTCCCTTGATGCATTGCTCAGTTGCGAGCAAGTGTTGCACTGATGCATGCATGACTCCAAGTCCGAGTCAATGCCGGGCCACCAAACATGCGACCTGGCAATTGCCTTCATTATGACAATGCCTGGGTGGGTACTGTGTAGGTCGCGTAACCACGCGATTACCCCATTAGAGACAATCCAACTGGATGGACATTTCATCTTTGCGTCGGTGAAACGGCTTCATTTCATCTTGCATTTCCTCGGGAATGGCCAATCAGTTCCCTGTTAGGACGCAACTCTTTACTAATGATAGCACAGGATACTGGCTGGTCCAGGTCCAGATCTGGCGAGCTGTGACAGGTAACCCCTCGCTCTCAAAAGCATCCATGACCAGTAGTGTAGTGTATGGAGAAAGAGTCAGACTGAACACTGTGAGCTCAAAGTAAAGTGTGACCTTAGTCTTTTATTGCAGGTCTCCAGAGTGCCTCTCCAACCTGTGAAGCACACTTAAATACCTGTGCTCCCAAGGGATTATGGGATCGCTTGGGACGTCGGGGAATGAGCCCTCTGGTGGCTGTATAGAGTAAATACAAGTCCACATATATAACAACATTTCCCCCCCCAAAGTCAATAGGGTAACTATTTACAATGTGAGTCGATCGGGGGCCCTGCTTGCCTTGGTTAATCATCTCGGTGTGAAAGCTGGTGTTGTTGAGTCATTTGTTGGGCCCTCGCTGGGCTGCTGTGCAACTGGCCTTGCTGGGTGGCCTGGTGTGTTGGGCCCTGCAGGGCTGCTGTGGATGATGGGTTCTGCTTCGTGATCAACCATGATGTCGGTTGCCACTGGTGTGTATGTTGGGGGATCAAACAAGGTAGGGTCCAAGGTGGGTTGCTCAGGGTAGTCCGTGAATCTGAGTTTGGTCCAAGTGTTTCCGGTAAATTAGTCCACTTGAAAGTTTGACCCGAAACACCCTGCTCCCCTCTTTGGCCACGACAGTGCCGGGAAGCCACTTGAGACCTTACCCATAATTTAAAACAAATACAGGATCATTGATTTCAATTTCGCATGACACATTTGCACTTTGTTGAAGCTGTCTGCTCTCTACCTGTTCATGTAGATCAGGGTGAACTAACGAGAGCCTTGTCTTAAGTGCTCTTTTCATGAGCAATTCAGTTAGTGGGGTCTCGTGCGGTAGCTAAGCAGGACTCGGGATAGATTAGTCTGAAGTGAACCATGCCAAAAATTGCTGGTCACGGGAATGTGGGAAGGGAGGACCTTGAGATAATCACTATCACTAGGGGGGGTAGTGCTGGACAGGCTAATGGGACTCAACGTAGACAAGTCCCCTGGTCCTGATGAAATGCATCCCAGGGTATTAAAAGAGATGGCGGAAGTTATAGCAGATGCATTCGTTATAATCTACCAAAATTCTCTGGACTCTGGGGAGGTACCAGCGGATTGGAAAGCAGCTAATGTAATGCCTCTGTTTAAAAAAGGGGGCAGATAAAAGGCAGGTAACTACAGGCCGGTTAGTTTAACATCTGTAGTGGGGAAAATGTTTGAAGCTATCATTAATGAAGAAATAGCGGGACATCTAGATAGGAATAGTGCAATCAAGCAGATGCAACATGGATTCATGAAGGGGAAATCATGTTAATCTAATTTACTGGAATTTTTTGAGGATATAACGAGCATGGTGGATAAAGGTGTACCGATGGATGTGGTGTATTTAGATTTCCAAAAGGTATTCGATAAGGTGCCACACAAAAGGTTACTGCAGAAGATAAAGATACGCGGAGTCAGAGGAAATGTATTAGCATGGATAGAGAATTGGCTGACTAACAGAAAGCAGAGAGTCGGGATAAATGGGTCCTTTACGGGTTGGAAATTGGTGGTTAGTGGTGTGCCACAGGGATCGGTGCTGGGACCACAACTGTTTACAATATACATAGATGACCTGGAAGAGGGGACAGAGTGTAGTGCAACAAAATTTGCAGATGACACAAAGATTAGTGGGAAAGCGGGTTGTGTAGAGGACTCAGAGAGGCTGCAAAGAGATTTAGATAGGTTAAGCGAATGGGTGAAGGTTTGGCAGATGGAATACAATGTCGGAAAATGTGAGGTCATCCACCTTGGGAAAAAAAACAGTAAAAGAGAATATTATTTGAATGGGGAGAAATTACAACATGCTGCGGTGCAGAGGGACCTGGGGGTCCTTGTGCATGAATCCTAAAAAGTTAGTTTGAAGGTGCAGCAGGTAATCAGGAAGGCGAATGGAATGTTGGCCTTCATTGCGAGAGGGATGGAGTACAAAAGCAGGGAGGTCCTGCTGCAACTGTACAGGGTATTGGTGAGGCCGCACCTGGAGTACTGCGTGCAGTTTTGGTCACCTTACTTAAGGAAGGATATACTAGCCTTGGAGGGGGTACAGAGACGATTCACTCGGCTGATTCCGGAGATGAGGGGGTTACCTTATGATGATAGATTGAGTAGACTGGGTCTTTACTCGTTAGAGTTCAGAAGGATGAGGGATGATCTTATAGAAACATTTAAAATAATGAAAGGGCTAGACAAGATAGAGGCAGAGAGGTTGTTTCCACTGGTCAGGGAGACTTGAAGTAGGGGGCACAGCCTCAAAATATGGGGGAGCCAATTTAAAACCGAGTTGAGAAGAAATTTCTTCTCCCAGAGGGTTGTGAATCTGTGGAATTCTCTGCCCAAGGAAGCAGTTGAGGCTAGCTCATTGAATGTTTTCAAATCACAGATAGATAGATTTTTAACCAATAAGGGAATTAAGGGTTACAGGGAGCGGGCGGGTAAGTGGAGCTGAGTCCACGGCCAGATCAGCCATAATCTTTTTGAATGGCGGAGCAGGCTCGAGGGGCTAGATGGCTTACTCCTGTTCCTAATTCTTATGTTCTTATGTTCTTATGTTCTTCAGTTACCCTCTTCAAGCCTTGCTTGATGGTTTGCACTGCTCTCTCTGCCTGACCATTGGACGCTAGTTTAAACGGGGCCGATGTGACATGTTTGATCCCGTTACGGGTCAGGAATTCTTTGAACTCAGCACTAGTAAAACATGGTCCGTTGTCGCTCACCAGGACATCGGGTAAGCCGTGAGTGGCAAACAGGGCTCGCAGGCTTACAGTAGTGGCAGCGGATGTGCTAGCCGACATTATCTCACATACAATCCACTTGGAGTACGCATCTACAACCACAAGGAACATTTTACCCAAGAACGGGCCTGCATAGTCGACGTGTACCCTAGACCACGGTTTGGAGAGCCAAGACCATAAACTTAGCGGCACCTCCCTGGGTGCATTGCTTAACTGCGAGCATGTATTACATCTGTGAACGCAGGACTCTAAATCTGCATTGATACCAGGCTACCACACGTGGGATCTGGCTATCGCTTTCATCATTACGATGCCTGGGTGGGTACTGTGGAGGTCATTGATGAAGACGTCTCTGCCCTTCTTCGAGACCACTACTCGATTGCCCCACAGAAGGCAGTGTGCCTGTATAGACATTTCATCTTTGCGCCGCTGGAACGGGTTTATCTCTTCCTGCATTTCTACTGGGACACTGGACCAGCTCCTGTGAGGCACACAGCTTTTGACTCGAGATAATAAGGCTTGTCCAGGTTTTGATCTGCCGGGCAGTGACGGGTGATTGCTCACTCTCAAATACTTCCATAACCATGGCTAGATCTGGGGCTGCGCCATTTCCACCACCATGGTGGGCAGTGGCAGCCTACTGAGAGCATCGGCGCAGTTTTCTGTGCCTGGCCTGTGGCGGATGGCGTAGTTTTATGCGGACAACATGAGAGCCCATCTCTGGATGCGGGCCGATGCATTGGTATTTATCCCTTTGCTCTCAGAAAACAGGGATAAGTGGCTTATGGTCAGTTTCCAATTCAAATTTTAGCCCAAACAGGTATTGATGCATTTTCTTTACCCCATAGACACACGCTAACGCTTCTTTTTCAATCATGCTGTAGGCTCTCTCGGCCTTAGACAGACTCCTGGATGCATAAGTAACTGGTGGCAGTTTCCCGAAATCATTAGCTTGTTGCAATACACACTCGATGCCATATGACGATGCATCACATGCTAGTACCAAACGCTTACATGGATCATACAACAAAAGCAATTTGTTTGAGCATAACAATTTTCTCGCTTTTACAAAGGCATTTTCTTGGCTTTTACCCCAAATCCATTCGTCCCCTTTTCGTAGTAAGACAGGCAATGGTTCTAACAGAGACCCGGTAAGAAGTTACCAAAGTAGTTCAAGAGTCCCAGGAACGACCGCAGCTCCGTCACGTTCTGTGGCCTCAGTGCGTTCTCTATTGCCTCCGAATTCACGTTGGTGGGCCTGATGCCGTCCGCCGCAAACCTCCTTCCCAAGAACTCCACTTCAGGTGCCAGGAAAATGCACTTCGAGCATTTTAACCTGAGCCCCATGCAGTTGAGTCGATTAAGAACCTCCTCCAGGTTCTGCAGATGCTCGACTGTGTTCCGACCTGTGACCAAGATGTCGTCCTGGAAGACCACGGTGTGCGGGACTGACTTCAGTAAACTTTCCATGTTTCTCTGGAATATCGCCATCGCTGATCGGATTCCAATCGGACATCTGTTATGAACAAAAAGACCTTTGTGCATGTTAATGCAGGTGAGGGCCTTCGATGATCCCTCCAGTTCCTGCATCATGCAGGCTGAAGTCAGATCCAGCTTCGTGAACGTCTTTCCTCCCGCCAGCGTTGCCAAGAGGTCGGCTTTTGGTAGTGGGTATTGGTCCTGCAGGGAGAAACGATTGATAGTTACTTTGAAATTGCCACAGATTCTGACGGTGCCATTTCCCTTGAGGACTGGGACAATAGGACTGGCCCACTCGCTGAACTTGATCGGTGAGATGATGCCCTCTCTTTGTAGCCAGTCTAACCCACTCTCTACCCTTTCTCTCATCAAGTACGGGACTGCTCTCGCCTTGTGATGGATGGGTCCCGCCCCCGGAATTAGGTGGATCTGCACTTTTGCTCCTTGGAATTTCCCGATGCCTGGTTCGAACAGCGAAGGAAATTTGTTTAAGACCTGGGCACACGAAGTGTCGTCAGCGGGCGATAGCGTTCGGATGTCGTCCCAGTTCCAGCGCATCTTTCCCAGCAAGCTCCTGCCGAGCAGCGTGGGACCATTGCCCTATACCACCCAGAGTGGTAGCTTGTGCACCGCTCCATCGTAGGAGACCTTTACGGTAGCACTGCCAATTACAGGAATCACTTCTTTTGTATAAGTTCTTAGTTTCATGCGAATTGGAGTTAAGACTGGCCTTGAGGCCTTGTTGCACGATAGTCTTGCGAAAGTCTTTTTGCCCATGATGGACTGGCTTGTGCCCATTTCCAGCTCCATTGACACCGGGAGTCCCTTTAGTTCAACATTCAGCATTATCGGGGACAATTCCTGGTGAATGTGTGCACCCCATGTACCTCTGCCTCCTCGATCTGAGGCTCTGTTTTGTTGTGATCCTCCTCTGCAACATGATGGTTTGCAGGTTTAACACGATTAGCAGCTCGCCTGCGCACTCGTTGGAGGTGTCCCATTGTTCCACAGCCCTTGCAAATGTACGCTTTGAAGAGGCATGAATGGAAACGATGACCACCCCTGCAGCACCAACAGGGTGTTAATGGCCTTGCATTCATCACCCTTGATGGTGGACTCTGAGACATGTGCAGACGTGCAGCTGCAGGCATGTGTGACCTGCCCTGTACGTTGCGAGTCGAAAACAACATCACTTTGTTCACAGTACTTGTAGCAGCACTTGTGTGCTGAGAGATTTGCTTAGTATTGTCACTGGTTGCAATGAACGCCTGGGCTATCGCTATGGCCTTACTCAAGGTTGGGGTCTCTACAGTCAAAAGTTTGCAAAGTATGGTTTCGTGGCCAATGCCAAGTACGAAAAAATCTCTGAGCTTGTGCTCCAAATGTCCTTCAAATTTGCAACGTCTTGCAAGGCATCTTAACTCAGCGAGATAACTCGCCACTTCCTGGCCTTCAGACCTTTTGTAGGTGTAGAACCTGCCATCAGAATGTTTTCCTTCGGGTTCAAATGCTCTCGGACCAGTGTGCACAAATCATCATACGATTTCTCCGTGGGTTTTGCTGGAGTGAGCAGATTCTTCATGAGGCCATACATCGGTGCCCCACAGACGGTGAGGAGGATCGCCCTTTGTTTAGCAGCGCTCTCTTCCCCATCTAGCTCGTTGACCATGAAGTATTGGTCGAGTCGCTCCACAAAAGTTTCCCAATCATCTGCCTCCGAAAATTTCTCCAGGATGCCCACTGTTCTCTGCATCTTTGGGTTTGCTATCTGTATCTCGTCGCCAGTTGTAGTGTATGGAGAAAGAGTCAGACTACACACTGTGAGCTCAAAGTAAAGTGTGACCATAGTCTTTTATTGCAGGTCTCCAGAGTGCCTCTCCAACCTGTGAAACCTTCTTAAATACCTGTGCTCCCAAGGGATTATGGGATCCCTTGCGACTTTGGGGAATGAGCCCTCTGGTGGTTGTACAGAGTAAACACAAGTCCATATATATAACAAGTAGCAAGTCTGCGGGCTGTGCCATTTTAACCCCAGTGGTGGGTAATGGTAGCCGGCTGAGAGCATCGGCACAGTTTTCAGTGCCTGGTCTGTGGCGGATAACATAGTCATGTGGATAATGTTAGTGCCCATCTTTGGATGCGGGATGAAGCATTGGTATTTATACCTTTGCTCTCTGAAAACAGCGAAATGAGCGGCTTGTGGTCAGTTTCAAGCTCAAATCGAAGTCCAAATAGGTATTGGTGCATTTTCTTAACCCCATATACACATGCTAACGCCTCTTTCTCAACCATACTATAGGCTCTCTCAGTCTTAGACAGACTTCTAGATACATATGCAACCGGTTGGAGATTGCCTGATACATTAGTTTGCTGTAACACACAGCCGACCCCGTACGATGAGGCGTCACAAGCTAGCACTAAACGTTTACATGGGTCATAGTGTACAAGTAACTTATTTGAACATAGCAGGTTCGTGGCCTTCTCAAAGGCTGTGTCTTGAGATTTGCCCCAAACCCAGTCGTCATCCTTACGTAGCAACATGTACAAAGGCTCTAACAACGTGCTCAACTCAAGTAGAAAGTTACCGAAATAGTTGAGCAGTCCCAGGAACGAACGCAGCTCCATCACATTCTGTGGTCTGGGTGCATTCTTGATGCCCTCTATCTTTGAGTCCGTGGGCCTGATGCCGTCTGCTACAATCTTTCTCCCCAAAAATTCGACTTCAGGCGCCAGGAAAACACACTTGGAGCGTTTCAGCCTGAGTCCCACGCTGTCTAGGTGACTTAGAACCTCTTCCAGGTTGTGTAGATGTTCGATGGTGTCACGACCAGTGATCAGGATGTCGTCTTGAAACACAACGGTGCGCGGAACAGATTTCAGCAAACTCTCCATGTTCCTCTGGAAAATGGCTGCAGCCGAGCGAATCCTGAAAGGGCACCTGTGGTATATAAACAGTCCTTTGTGTGTGTTGATGCACGTCAGTCTTTTCGAAGATTCAGCCAGCTCCTGTGTCATGTAGGCAGAGGTTAGGTCCAACTTGGTGAATGACTTCCCCCCCCCCCCAGCTAACGTTGCGAACAGGTCATCTGCCTTGGGCAGTGGGTACTGGTCCTGTAGTGAGACTCGGTTAATCATTACCTTGTAGTTTCCGCAGATTCTGACCATGCCATCGCTTTTCAACACCAGAACAATTGGACTGGCCCACTCGTTGAACTCGACTGACGATATGATTCCCTCTCGTTGGAATCTGTCCAATTCGATCTCGACTTTCTCCCTCATCATGCACGGAACCGCCTGAGCCTTGTGATGGACGGGCCGTGCATCGGGGCCTAGATGGATCTGTACCTTGGTGCCTGTGAATTTTCCGATGCCGGGTTCGAATAGCGAGGGAAACTTGCTCAGCACTTGAGCACACGAGGCATCATCCACTGAAGATAGTGCTTTGATGTTGTTCCAATTCCATCTAATCTTTTCTAGCCAGCTTCTGCCGAACAGCGTTGGGCCATTGCCTGGAACAATCCACAATGATAGGTCATGCACAGCTCCATCGTACGATACCTTCACTGCCGCACTTCCAATGACTGGTATGAGCTCTTTGGTGTAGGTACGCAGCTTTGCATTAATCGGGCTCAGTTTGGGCCTTTGTTGCCCCACAGTTTCTCGAAAGCCTTCTGGCTCATTATTGACTGACTCGCACCCGTGTCCAACTCCATGGATACTGGAACTCCAGTTAATTTGACTTTCAGCATTATAGGAGGGCTCTTGGTGGTAAAGGTATGTACCCCATACACTTCTTCCTCGGGTTGAGTTGCTTGTGTTGCACGATCAGCGCCGGATCGATCATCCTCCGCCACGTGGTATGTCGCAGCATATTTGCACATTCGCTGGAGGTGCCCCATCGTTGCACAGCCTTTGCACATGTAGTGCTTGAATCGACATCGATGGGCTCGATGATTACCCCCGCAGCGCCAACACGTGCTAATGGCGGACTCTGTGTCATCACAGATCTTCCACCAGCCTGTCCTCACCGCACAGCACTGCCCCCCAGATATCAAGATTCATGGCGCGGCCTTCGACAACGTGGACCACTTCCCATATCTCGCAAGATCCTGCAAATCACCTGGGAGTTCAGGCACACCAACATCAGCGTCCTCGTCCAGGCGAACATCCCCAGCATTGAAGCACTGACCACACTCGATCAGCTTCGCTGGGCAGGCCACACAGTTCGCATGCCAGACACGAGGCTCCCTAAGCAATTGCTGTAATGCAGAGCTCCTTCACGGCAAATGAGCCAAAGGTGGGCAGCAGAAACGTTACAAGGACACCCTCAAAGCCTCCCTTGTAAAGTGTGACATCACCACTGACACTTGGGAGTCCCTGGGCGAAGACCGCCCAAGGTGGAGAAAGTACATCCGGGAGGGATTTGAGCTCTTCAAACCTCAATGCCGCAAGTGTGAAGAGGTCAGGCGCAGGCAGCAGAAGGAGCTTGCGGCAAATCAGTCCCACCCCTCTTCCCCCAACGCATGTCTGTCCCACCTGTGACAGGGTCTGTGGCTCTCACATTGGACTGCTCAGCCACCAAAGGACTCACTTTAAGAGTGGAAGCAAGTCTTCCTCAATTCCGAGGGATTGCCTGTGATGATGATGATGATGCACACACAGTAGTGTGTCAGCCTTTTAAATAACACCAACGTTCTTTCAGGCAAAGAGCTCATTGATGAGCTCCTGACGTAAGGCTCTTGCAGCTATCATGCCACCATGGGCCCTTTCATGCAGTCTACAAGGGGGCAGGGGCATGGCTTCAGCATCAGCCTGATTGTCTGGCCCGATGTCAGCGTCTGCCTCCTCATCCTCCTCTTTCTCTCTCTGGTGAGGTGGACTGTCAGACTCATTAGGCAATCCTTGACCCCTCCTGATAGTCAAGTTGTGTAGCATGGAGCACACCACCACGAATTGAGCTACCTGCTCAGGGTGGTATTGGAGCTCGCCTCCTGAGTGGTCCAGGCATCTAAAGCGCTGCTTCAGTAATCCAATGGTTTTCTCCACAATATTGCGAGTTGCTCTGTGGCTCTCATTGTATCGCCTCTCAGCCTTGGTGTGGGTGTCTCACAGGGGGGGTCATCAGCCAGGTGGCGAGGCCATATCCTTTGTCACCAAGCATCCAGCATTGACTTTGTGGCTTATTGTTAAACAAGTCAGGTACAGTGCTCTCACGCAGGATGTGAGCATCATGGATGCTGCCCAGAAATTGAGCATTCACTGCCAGTATAATTTGCTGGTGGTCGACAACCAGCTGGACATTCAGGGATTGGAATTGCTTGCGGTTCCTGAAAACCTCAGCATCCTGAAAAGGTGCCCGCATCGTGATGTGCGTACAGTTAATTGCTCCTTGCACCCTGGGGAAGTTTGCAATTCTGGAGAATCCTAGATCCCTCTCACTCTGTGCCTCCCTGGTCATAGGGAAGCTGATCAACTCCCTCCTGCGTGCATACAGGGCTTAGTGACCTGTCTAATGCAGCGATGTGTGGCATGCTGAGAAAGTCCGCAAATGTCACCAGCTGTGGCCTGAAAAGAACCCGAGGCGTAGAACGACAGTGCCGCGGTGACTTTGACCTCGACGGACAGTGTAGTACTGATGGTGCTGGCAGGCTGCAGATCTGCCCTTACCAGCTGGCATACGTCAGTGATAACCTCTTTGTGGAAGCGCAGTCTCCGAAGGCAGGTGGTGTCAGACAAGTCGAGGTAAGAATGCTTCTCCTTGTACTTACGGGGGTGTAATGTCTGGTCCTGCTCATCTGTCTGTCACTTCTTACATTGGGCTCATGATGCAGAGGAACGTTCCTTCGGCGATGTCGAGTCTGCAGCATGTATTTGGTCACCAAGAGGGTGAGAAAGGACAGACCCCATTGCAGTAGCTCTCTGTTTTCCACCGATTGCTCACAAACAAGGAATGTCCCGACAAAGACATCTGTTCAATTCCATGGTCACAGTGTGGTCAAGATGTTTTCACAGATGTTCACATCAACTCCAGCGATTTGCAGAGTAAATCCGAACTCCACCGAGGTTGAAGCACAGCAGCCTTTTAAAGGACGTGACATGTGATGTAAAACATGGCGTCCATAACGCTGTGATTCGTTCCGGTTAGTTCCACTTTTTGTGGCCGTTTTTTGGGCGAGTGATATTGTGGGCGATATGTGTGAGAGGTGGTGAAATTGATGATGGCCGATCTCCATGGCCGCTAGATTTGGTAAATATGCTCTTTACGACAAACAACAGTAAGCGGGCGTTAATATTGAATCTCGGCAGGGGGGGAGGGGGGGTTGGTGGTGATGGCCGAGGTACTGCTTGGACGGATACAGGAGAGGATGGTCCCCAGGTGGGAGCGTGCTCCGAGCCAGAAGCAAGATGTTGCTGCTGGCTCTCATGTGTGGTTGGCAAAGGGGGTGCGTCACTTTGGGGTGCAGTGCCTTGCTCCGGGACCACTGGGAGCCCTCTGCCACCAGTGTTCCTGGCTACCAGCTCCAGGGCCTCCTCCATCCCTTCCATTTTATATGTTATTTAGAAACATAGAAACATAGAAAATAGGTGCAGGAGTAGGCCATTCGGCCCTTCTAGCCTGCACCACCATTCAATGAGTTCATGGCTGAACATGCAACTTCAGTACCCCATTCCTGCTTTCTCACCATACCCCTTGATTCCCCTAGTAGTAAGGACTTCATCTAACTCCTTTTTGAATATATTTAGTGAATTGGCCTCAACAACTTTCTGTGGTAGAGAATTCCACAGGTTCACCACTCTCTGGGTGAAGAAATTCCTCCTCATCTCGGTCCTAAATGGCTTCCCCCTTATCCTTAGACTGTGTCCCCTGGTTCTGGACTTCCCCAACATTGGGAACATTCTTCCTGCATCTAACCTGTCTAACCCCGTCAGAATTTTAAACGTTTCTATGAGGTCCCCTCTCATTCTTCTGAACTCCAGTGAATACAAGCCCAGTTGATCCAGTCTTTCTTGATAGGTCAGTCCCGCCATCCCGGGAATCAGTCTGGTGAACCTTCGCTGCACTCCCCCAATAGCAAGAATGTCCTTCCTCAGGTTAGGAGACCAAAACTGTACACAATACTCCAGGTGTGGCCTCACCAAGGCCCTGTACAATTGTAGCAACACCTCCCTGCCCCTGTACTCAAATCCCCTCGCTATGAAGGCCAACATGCCATTTGCTTTCTTAACCGCCTGCTGTACCTGCATTCCAACCTTCAATGACTGATGTACCATGACACCCAGGTCTCTTTGCACCTCCCCTTTTCCTAATCTGTCACCATTCAGATAATAGTCTGTCTCTCTGTTTTTACCACCAAAGTGGATAACCTCACATTTATCCACATTATACTTCATCTGCCATGCATTTGCCCACTCACCTAACCTATCCAAGTCGCTCTGCAGCCTCATAGCATCCTCCTTGCAGCTCACACTGCCACCCAACTTAGTGTCATCCGCAAATTTGGAGATACTACATTTAATCCCCTCGTCTAAATCATTAATGTACAATGTAAACAGCTGGGGCCCCAGCACAGAACCTTGCGGTACCCCACTAGTCACTGCCTGCCATTCTGAAAAGTCCCCATTTACTCCTACTCTTTGCTTCCTGTCTGACAACCAGTTCTCAATCCATGTCAGCACACTACCCCCAATCCCATGTGCTTTAACTTTGCACATTAATCTCTTGTGTGGGACCTTGTCAAAAGCCTTCTGAAAGTCCAAATATACCACATCAACTGGTTCTCCCTTGGCCACTCTACTGGAAACATCCTCAAAAAATTCCAGAAGATTTGTCAAGCATGATTTCCCTTTCACAAATCCATGCTGACTTGGACCTATCATATTACCTCTTTCCAAATGCACTGCTATGACATCTTTAATAATTGATTCCATCATTTTACCCACTACCGATGTCAGGCTGACCGGTCTATAATTCCCTGCTTTCTCTCTCCCTCCTTTTTTAAAAGGTGGGGTTACATTGGCTACCCTCCACTCCATAGGAACTGATCCAGAGTCAATGGAATGTTGGAAAATGACTGTCAATGCATCCACTATTTCCAAGGCCACCTCCTTAAGTACTCTGGGATGCAGTCCATCAGACCCTGGGGATTTATTGGCCTTCAATCCCATCAATTTCCCCAACACAATTTCCCGACTAATAAGGATTTCCCTCAGTTCCTCCTCCTTACTAGACCCTCCGACCCCTTTTATATCCGGAAGGTTGTTTGTGTCCTCCTCACTGAATACCGAACCAAAGTACTTGTTCAATTGGTCTGCCATTTCTTTGTTCCCCGTTATGACTTCCCCTGATTCTGACTGCAGGGGACCTACGTTTGTCTTTACTAACCTTTTTCTCTTTACATATCTATAGAAACTTTTGCAATCCGTCTTAATGTTCCCTGCAAGCTTCTTCTCGTACTCCATTTTCCCTGCCATAATCAAACCCTTTGTCCTCCTCTGCTGAGTTCTAAATTTCTCCCAGTCCCCCGGTTCACTGCTATTTCTGGCCAATTTGTATGCCACTTCCTTGGCTTTAATGCTATCCCTGATTTCCCTTGATAGCCACGGTTGAGCCACCTTCCCTTTTTTATTTTTACGACAGACAGGAATGTACAATTGTTGTAGTTCATCCATGCGGTCTCTAAATGTCTGCCATTGCCCATCCACAGTCAACCCCTTCAGTATCATTCGCCAATCTATCCTAGCCAATTCACGCCTCATACCTTCAAAGTTACCCTTCTTTAAGTTCTGGACCATGGTCTCTGAATTAACGGTTTCATTCTCCATCCTAATGCAGAATTCCACCATATTATGGTCACTCTTCCCCAAGGGGCCTCGCACAACGAGATTGCTAATTAATCCTCTCTCATTACACAACACCCAGTCTAAGATGGCCTCCCCCCTAGTTGGTTTCTCGACATATTGGTCTAAAAAACCATCCCTTATGCACTCCAGGAAATCCTCCTCTACCGTACTGCTTCCAGTTTGGTTAACCCAATCTATGTGCATATTAAAGTCACCCATTATAACTGCTGCACCTTTATTGCACGCACCCCTAATTTCATGTTTGATGCCCTCCCCAACATCACTACTACTGTTTGGAGGTCTGTACACAACTCCCACTAACGTTTTTTGCCCTTTGGTATTCTGCAGCTCTACCCATATAGATTCCACATCATCCAAGCTAATGTCCTTCCGAACTATTGCCTTAATTTGCTCCTTAACCAGCAATGCTACCCCACCTCCTTTTGTTGGACAAAAACTCAGTGCCAACTATGTTCTTGGTGCTTAGTGGGCTTTTTGCTGCTGGTGAACCTCCCTCGTGCCTCCCACAACAGCCAGACAAGCACACACCACAGCCACACACACTTTCAGTGCCTCTGAGCTCCCTCTCCCTCTGTCTCCTCTTCTGCGCATGTCATGATGACCCTTGACCTCCTGAATCGCGGGAATCGAGCGTTGCCATGCCGTTGCTTAGGGCGGCCACACTTTACGGTAGAAGATCAAAAAGGTTTAACGCTACTGCCCATTTGGTATCGCTCGCGGTAACGCCCAAATGTAAACTAAGTATTTTGAGAATGGGCGAGAAGCCAGTGATCTGAAAACCCTTTTTTACCACCCACACCGGAAATAATGCCCATTTTTGGGCGATAAGCTCAAACGTGGAGGTTCACGCCCTAATAGTTTAAAAGTTGTTTCAAATTGTTAAAAAACTTACTCAGGTTGATTAAAAGTTTGAAAAAAAAGATTAAAAATTGATTAAAAAGCCCATCGAAGTGGCCAAGGTCATGGATCGAAACTCACGTGGCAAGGCCTCAGAAATCTTTAACAAATCCTAGGTGAACAGGCCAAGCTGTGGGAATGGAGCAGAATGTAAGCCCAGATCCCTGACAGAGAGGGGGCCACTGCAGACAAAAACTGTGGAAGATATTTACAACGGCCTGTGGGTACATTAGTGGGTAGTTTTCTTAGTTAGCTGATTTGTTAAGGCTTTTACCTTAAGTGTTTGAACAAAGCAAAGCCGGAAGGACCCTCGCACCTACCCCGGGCCGAAAGGACCCTGCCCCAACCTCAGGGCCTCGCTGACCTCGGGGGCCTTGCCGATTTGCCGACCTCCTGACCTCAGGGCCTTTCCGACTCCCCGGGGCAATACAGGAGATCACATCCTTACTCTACAACAGACCCAGAAATAACACGAGGATTGGGCCATCGGGACTCCGGGGGTCGCTGAGGAGGCAGGCTCCGAGCTGGCTGAAGGGACTCCGTGGCCGGCGTTGAACCAGCTGAAGGGATTCCGTGACCGGCATCTAACCGGCCGAAGGGACTCCGGGGCCATTCCCGGACAACAGAGGGCTGGCGGCGCCCATGGAGCTGTGCCAGGGGAATAACCTGACTTACACTTTAGACTTTGAATCAATTTTTAATAAACTTTTTATCTATTTTTTTTTAAACTGGGTAGCACAATGAGTTAGCACACTGTCCTGTTACCATGGACGGATTAAGGGTGCCTCGGGCCCCGGGCAGTACCCTGGCCTTGGGCCCCCTCCCCACATTCATATCCTGCAGTAAATGACATTAGTGAGCTATGTCACAGGGCACTATGCTGAGTATGCATCAGGTCAAGTTCAAGTCAGGTCTACATCTCAGTTATATTCTCATTGACACTCAATTAATATTTTATTATGTTTCCAAACAATCAAACCAATACCTTGATGAAACCCTGTATAAATAATAAACAACAACGCTTTAATTTTTTTAAACGCTTACATTTTGAAACTAAATCAACAATGACAGCAATTTAGAACAAGACAGCGCAATTTTTTTGGAAGAACGTCATTTGTCATTTGCATTCTATTTTCTCCACAGAGGAAACTACCAGTGTGACATTACATTGGTCTTTTCCTCGATTTTTGTCGGCTAAACTCGTCAATGATTTTTGAGAAGTCAAGTCCTCGCAGTACTTCGCTCTTAATTCTCACGATTGAAAGACTATTAAGTCAATCTTGTCCCATTCGGTTCCAGACCTCATCCTTGATCGAGAAGGATTGGTCACCACTGCAATTTGATACCATCCTCGACAGGTATATCCGAAGAGCTATTTCAGTGTTAGAAAAGGTTTGGGTGAGGGCGTGTCTATTGAGCAATTGGTACATTCTCAGCTCTGATGGCTTCGTTTGTTTGACACAACTTGAGGGTTGAAGCTCTGTTGAGGATGCCACCAAGCTAGAAAACTGGATGAATTAATTTTCAATCCTGGGTTCCAGATTGTTGGGATAGGAGCGGACAAGATTTGCTGCGGCTTGCTTGATCTCATGAGTCGAGAGAGCGGCTAGCTTGGACAGGAATCCAAACTTACAGTTGATTTCCTTGTGTGCTTCAAGGTGATGTTTCAAGGTATTGATTAGTTGATCAATGACAACAAGGAACACTTCAGTTTTGAATTTCTCCTTGGGTGACAGAACAATGTTTTCAGCGTCTCCATCGTCATAGTGGCGACTGCATACCCGAACGTGCCTCGGAGCTGAATTGTACTCATTCTGGCCACAGTTTAATCCCTCGGTCTTCGAAGTCCTCAAACTCTGTTCGCCGTGTCTTGACAAAATCGACAAGGGACCCGAGTAAGGACATCATGACATTTAGATTCAAGCCGATCTCTTGAAGCGAGAGATTGGTCAGGTGAAAGCGCTTCAAGACTGTGTTCCAAATAACAATGAGAATCGCTGAATCCAGGTGCCCAGTTTGTCAAGGATCAACTGAGCTTCATTTCAGCATTCAACTTTCTGTTTCACGTCAGTTGCCAGGGATTCCAACACTTCACATATGGGAGTGTAATCTTTGAGCAGGGCTGACACTGCTTCATACCTTGCTGACCATCGAGTAGCAGAAAGCTGTTTGACGACAGACAGCCCTAAAAACTTTAGTTTTTCATAAAGCAGTCACCAGCGATACGTTGATGGAGAGAGAAAAGTGTACAACTTTTGTACAATGTCAAAAATCTGATGATCACTGGGCTGCGTTCGGCATTGTTTTTCCCCACAAGGTTGAGTGAGTGTGCTGTGCATGGTATAAACGTCGCATATGGGCATTGCTCTTTGATGATAATTTGGACACCAATGTATTTACCACTCGTATTTGAAGCATTATCATAAGATTGTCTGTGGCAATTTTGTATGTCGATCGCGTTCACATCAAGAAAGGCCAGTGTTATTTCTATTATTTCTATTATTTCTTGTCCAGTATGACCGATTATCGGCAAGAACTTTAGGAACCTTTCCTCAGGACCAGTCGGTAGAACATAGCGGACAACAAATGTCAGCTGATCTGAGTGTGTGGCATCTGGTGTTGAATCAACAGATACTGAATAGAACTTCGCTGATTTCAATTCCTGGATAATTGTCTCAAGTACTTTGCCACCCATCAGACTAATCAGTTCTTCACAAGTAGTGGAAGACAAGTATGAAGTATGCCCCTTGCCTTTGTTGGCAAACTGTTTGATGTGTTCAGTAAGAAATGCATCGTCGTTTGCGAGATCCTCCAACACACCCAGATAATTACCATTACTTGGAGACCCAACGATTTTGTCTCTACCTCGCAATGAAAGACCTCGTTCACAGAGAAATGTTATGACACAGACAGCCCGCTCTCGCACCTTGCATCAGCACTGCAATTCATTTTCAAACTGGAAGACAATATGACCATCCAAAAAAACAGTGCCTGCTTGTCTAGTGCACATTACTACCATGGCTTCTCTGTACTGGTGGCTGTTTTCGTGAGATGAAATCGTCTCATCTCCATGCATCCAGTCGTTAAACCCATGAGTAAAGTAGCTTCTTGTTCGTGCTGTGACCTTGCAAACAAAGCAGTATACACTACCGTTTGAAGGTGACTAACAGAGCCACATTCACTCCACACGTTCCCCTGTCAGTTGGTGCACACGTGTGAAGAAGGACTTCGAGCAGTATCAGTGACATCCTTCCTTGGCATGAATCACACCGGAGTTTTGGAAATCTTTATCACAGTTTCGGTGGTCCTCACTACCTTTTGCAACCCAATGGCATTACATGTCTTCTGAGATATTGTCTCCCCACAGCCCAATGTCGCTCATAAGTTGCGCCTCTTTCAGCTCAGTATGTGACAGTTGGTTGTCATCTTCTTCAACTTTTTAGACTTGGAGCTCCAACTCGACCAACTCCGAGTCTGGTGCCACGAGTGGTTTCATTGTTGAACTTAACTACACAGCATCATCTTGGCCTTCATCTTCATGATCTTGTGTCATTAGCTGGAAAAAATTATCTAGTTTAAGCAGTTTAGCTACTTCTCGTCTCTTTTGCTCCCCGCGTAGCTAGTGCTCTTTCCTTTTTTTAACCCGGATTTGTGTGTAGAATGCATCTCTAGAAAAAGCGCATCTCGAGTCTGTTTACATCAAGTCGAGAATAACATGCGCATGAGCCCTCGCAGTTTCGCTCCGCTCTTGCTGCGTCACTTACCTCAATACTGTTTACCCTTACTAGAGGCTAGAACTAGAAGGCATGATCTTAGAATAAGAGGCCGCCCATTTAAAACAGAGATGAGAAGAAATTTCTTCTCTCAGAGGGTTATAAATCTGTGGAATTCGCTGCCTCAGAGAGCTGTGGAAGCTGGGACATTGAATAAATTTAAGACAGAAATAGACAGTTTCCTAAACGACAAGGGGATAAGGGGTTATGGGGAGCGGGCGGGGAAGTGGACCTGAGTCCATGATCAGATCAGCCGTGATCTTATTGAATGGAGGAGCAGGCTCGAGGGGCCTTATGGCCTACTCCTGTTCCTATTTCTTATGTTCTTATGTTCTTATTTTACCCTTAGTCCGACCCTGTATGGCTCCCACTCTAGGTTTGAGCTCTGGGCAACTGCCACATCTGCCCCCGCCCCCCCCCCCTTTAATCCCTTCCTGGAGCAATCAATGTTGTAGCCTTGGGGTAGATGTTTTTACGATCTGAACATTAATCTTCAACTGAGTGGAGCGTGGGAAGAAAAATTAGCAGGAAATTAATTTAATGAATGTCAAAGGAAGGAAAATTAGATAGAAAATTAGAAGAAAAAGGGACATACAATCTTCCCTGCTAGATTTTGTTCATCTGTTTCAATAACTATAAAAGCCCATGTTCCAGCAGACTGACAGTGAGCTGCAGCATTAACCTACTCCTGTGGCCAGAGTTGCTGGATCTGAATGGGGTTTTCAGAGGAGGTTAGTTTAGAGGATTTTAGGGATGAAACAAAGACGCACTCAAGCACAAACTCACACACTTCGATATCAGTGTCGATAATTCCAAAGATTCACAACCTTAAGTGAAGAAATTTCTCCTTATCTCAGTCCTAAATGGCCGACCCCTTTTCCTGAGACTATGCTTCCTAGTTCTGGACTCTCCAGCCCTGGGGAAACAACCTCTCAGTATCTATCCTGTCAATCCCCCTTAGAGTCTTATAAGTTTCAATGAGATCACCTCTCATTCTTCTAAACGCCAGAGGACATAGGCCCATTCTACTAAATCATAGGACAACCCTCTCATTCCAGGAATCAATCCAGTGAACCTTTGTTGCACTACCTCTAAGGCACTTGGTTGTCACTCGACCCTTAGTGCTCTGTAGCGCCCCCTGGTGGGAACGCCTGTGAAAGCAGGTATTCCAAGCTATATCGGCCACAGGTAAGTGCAATCGTTTATTTTTTTATTTTTTGTGATTTATGTTGTGTTGGCATGAGCTATGGATTGGGAATGTTTTGGGTGTTTTTTTCAGGGTTTTTTTTCTCCCCTGTTATGGCGCTTCGAGGATGGCTGTTTAGTTCAGGATTTTCCCTTGCTCAGCCGGGCCTAGCGCCCTAAAAGAGGCGTGCAATGCCTCTCTTAACACCCTACTCCAAACTCCAGGCTCACCTGCTGAATTATGCGGTGGCCGTCGCAAACCATTTGCCAGGGCAAAGGTTACCGCCCCGCCCGGGACACCACCCCAACTGACTCATGACCGAATTTCTCCTCCTATATGTCGTGTTCACAGCCTACCTTCCCACCTAATTTTGCATCATCAGCAAACTTGAATACATTACACTTGGTCCCTTCATCTAAGTCATTGATAGAGATTATAAATAGCTGAGGCCCAAGCACTGATCCTTGTGACACCCCACAAGTAACAGCCTCCCAACCTGAAAATGACCCATTTATCCCTCTCTGTGTTTTGTCTGTTAACTAATCCTCCCTCCATGCTAATATATTACTCCCAACTCCATGAGCCCTACTCTTGCGTTACAACCTATCATTTGGCACCTTATCAAATGCCTTCTGAAAATCCAAATATAATACATCCACTGGTTCCCCTTTATCTGCCCTGCTATGCACATCCTCAAAAAACTCTAATTGATTTGTCAAACACGATTTACGTTTCGTAAAACCATGTTGACCCTGCCTAATCATATTATGATTTTCTATGTGCCCTGTCACCACTTCCTTAATAATGTATTCCAGCATTTTCCCGATGACTGATGTCAGGCTAACTGGCTTGTCTAATGCTTTGCTTCAGCCAAAGATTGTTCTGTTCGAAGTTCTGGATCTGAATAAATAACACTGCCTGGAAGAGCTCAGCAAGCAGGGATAGCAGCGCGTGAAATTTTGCCACTGGCATTGGCAATCAATAACTCCCTTGGGAGCCATTTTTGTCGACAATGATATTCACAGGCATTCACACCAACCGTCAGCATCTCATGCTGACAGTCAGGGTTTTCACATCTCTGTCTGCTTGTCAGTGTTTGCTGACAAAAATCAGCATGGGATTTGAACTTCCCGTGCTGCCTGGTCATTGTCCCAAAGGTTGCCCCAAAATACTTTCAAAATGTCCTGTGTGTGTGCACACAAGGTCCATGCATACCAACCGTTGACTCCGGTGCTGATCCTCAACTAGGATGCAAATAGCCCGACTGGTTGGTTTTTAGAGGTGGAATAGCGCCCGTATGCCGCCCAAAAAGGCAGGTTATCGCCCATTTTGCTTAAAAAAGTGGAAAGTTGGGCCGGAATAGCGCCGAAAAATTGCCGGCCCAACATTTGTGTCATACCGCCGAGGTGATCGCCCGCACATCGCCCAGCGCAACTTTTGGCACATTACCCACACATCGCCGGGCTGATCGCTCTTCGAGAGGATCACTGGACATCGCTGGAGAAAAGCTGCTCTTACCTGGCGTTCCTCACAGAACTCGACACTACGGACGGCATTTTGAATGTTGGAGGAAGTGAGCGGCTGCTTAAAGAAGGGGCTCATAATTTGTGAGTTATTTAAGGGCCTTTAAGTTACTGATTGATCCACTCACAGTTATATTTCTATTTATTTTAGTACAAAGGGCATTTATAGCAATAGTGATAGTGATGGGGTCTGTAACTTCTCTACCATTACTTGTAAATGTTCACATGCTGGAGTCTGAAGTTGGGTTTAGTGGAGAGCCCAATCAAAGAGGTGGCAGACTAATGTGGAGGCGGAGGAGGAGAACGTGCAGCCGACGAACTTACAGGGAAAAGCAATCATACCTCAACTTGTTTGATAACAGGTACCTTCGGAGGCTGCACTTCCGAAAGGAGGTCATCGATGAGATATGCCAGCTCATCAAGAGAGATCTGCAGCCTAACAGCACCATCAGGACTGCACAGCCCATTGAGGTTAAGGTGACTGCGGCACTATCCTTTTATGCATCGGGCTCCTTTCAGGTTTCAGCTGGCGACATCGGTGGTATCTCTCAGTACGCCACACACAGCTCCATTCGACAGGTGACTCAAGCCCTTTACGCTCGCAGGATGGAATTTATAAGCTTCCCTATGATCAGGGAGGCACAGACCGGGAGGGCGTTGGGTTTCTCGAGAATAGCAAACTTCCCCAAGGTGCAGGGAGCAATAGACTGTGCGCACATCGCCCTGAAAGCACCTTTACAGAATGCGGAGGTGTTCCGTAACCGAAAGGGATTCTACTTCCTGAATGTGCAGCTCGTTGTCGACCACAACCAAATCAGCATGGCAGTAAATGATACATTTCCAGGCAGCATCCATGATGCGCACATCCTGCGTGACAGCGCTGTCTCTGACCTGTTTAACAGTCAGCCACAAGATCACGGTTGGATGCTGGGGGATAAAGGATATGGCCTTGCCAGCTGGCTCATGACCCCCCTGCGTAATCCCCAGACGGAAGCTGAGAAGCGTTACAACGAAAGCCATATAGCTACATGCAATATCGTCGAACAGACAATTGGAGTGCTGAAGCAGCGCTTCAGATGCCTGGACCACTCTGGAGACAGCCTACAAAACCATCCTGAGCAGGTGGATGCGTTTATTGTGGTGTGCTGCATGTTGCATAACCTAGCTATAAGGAGAGGACAACAATTGCCAGATGGGATCGCCGGTCCACCTCAGGAAGGAGTGGAGGCAGAAGAGGCAGATGAGGAGGAGGAGGAGGAGGCTGGTGAGGACCTTGGGAAGGACAATCAGCCTGCCGCTGAATCCATGGTCCCACCCCTCCCCCTCCTCCCCACCCACCGCAAGACTGGAAAAACCCCATGGGAGTTATGCGGCTGCAAAGCCGTTGCTTTGCATGAACTTACAGTGGGGACAGCCACAGTTACTGTTATGGAAAGACAAGAGATGCAGTTACGTTATGTTTCATCCTTGCCTGGTCTGGCCTGACCATTGTTTTCCAACAGTTGTATTCATGTTTTACCTTACCTTACGGTATTCGAAGACACTGCATAACAATTATAAAGTGAAATAACATTTTTTAATGATTTAACAAAATGTTAATAATTTTTAAATGTAACACCTACCCACCCCCCACTCCCACAGCTACCCCCAACCCTCACACCCCCCACACCCGCATCCCCACACCCAACCCCCACCCCCACACCTAACCCAACCCCCCACACCCAACCCCCACCCCCACACCCAACCCCCACCCCCACACCTAACCCCCACCCCCACACCTAACCCAACCCCCCACACCCAACCCCCACCCCCACACCTAACCCAACCCCCCACACCCAACCCCCACCCCCACACCTAACCCAACCCCCCACACCCAACCCCCACCCCCACACCTAACCCAACCCCCCACACCCAACCCCCACCCCCACACCCAACCCCCACACCCACACCCAACCCCCACCCGCACACCTAACCCAACCCCCCACACCCAACCCCTACCCCCACAGCTACCCCCACCCCCACACCTAACCCAACCCCCACCCCCACAGCTATCCCCACCCCCACACCCAACCCCCACCCCCACAGTTATCCCCACTCCACGCACCCCCCCACCCCCACACCCAACCCCCACCCCCACAGCTACCCCCACCCCCACACCCAACCCCCACAGCTACCCTCACCCCCAACCCCCACAGCTATCCCCACTCCCCGCACCCCCCCACCCCCACACCCAACCCCCACACCCAACCCCCACCCCCACAGCTATCCCCACTCCCTGCAACCCCCCCACCCCCACCCCCCCACACCCAACCCCCACAGCTACCCCCATCCCTACACCTAACCCAACCCCCCACCCCCACACCCAACCCCCACCCCCACAGTTATCCCCACCCCCACACCCAACCCCCACCCCCACAGCTACCCCCACCCCCACACCCAACCCCCACCACCACAGCTACCCCCACCCCCACACCCAACCCCCACCCCCACAGCTATCCCCACTCCCCGCACCCCCCCACCACCACACCCAACCCCCACCCCCACAGCTACTCCCACCCCCACACCCAACCCCCACCCCCACAGCTACCCCCACCCCCACACCCCACACCCAACCCCCACTCCCACAGCTACTCCCACCCCCACACCCAACCCCCACCCCCACAGCTACCCTCACCCCCACACCCCACACCCAACCCCCACACCCAACCCCCACCCCCACAGCTATCCCCACTCCCTGCACCCCCCCACACCCACACCCAACCTCCACCCCCACAGCTACCCTCACCCCCACACCTAACCTACCCCCACACCCAACCTCCACCCCCACAGCTACCCTCACCCCCACACCTAACCCACCCCCACACCCAACCCCCACCCCCACAGCTATCCCCACTCCCCGCACTGCCCCCCGCCCCCACACCCAACCCCCACCCCCACAGCTACCCTCACCCCCACACCCCACACCCAACCCCCACACCCAACCCCCACCCCCACAGCTATCCCCACTCCCCGCACTGCCCCCCGCCCCCACACCCAACCCCCACCCCCACAGCTATCCCCACTCCCCGCACCCCCCCACACCCCCACACCCAACCCCCACCCCCACAGCTACCCTCACCCCAACAATGAACCAACAATAAATTTAAAAAACAAAAGCAATGAACAATATAACAACAATGACAAGAACAACAACAGTAACAGTAAGACAAATATAAAGCACCCCCTCCCTTACCTGTGGCCACGTTTCCCTCCAGGTCCTGTCAGAATCCTATTCCCCTCTTTGGCAATCACGGTGCCTGTGAGCCATTTAGGCCCTGCAGCGTAGTTGAGAACAAAGACAGGGTCATTGACATCAATACATCGCACTCTCGTATTCCCTTCGTGGTAGTCACATTGTGACTGGTGCCTGCTCTCAACAATTTCTTTCATGGTGGGGTGTATAAGGGATAATCTGGTTTTGAGCGTCCTTTTCATTAGCAGCTCTGCGTGTGGGACCCGTGTGAGCGAGTGTGGTCGGGATCTATTGACCAACAGGAGGCGTGATCAGCGGCTTTGTAGGGAACCCCCTTGGATTCTGAACATCCCCTGTTTGATTATCTGCACTGCTCGTTGCACCTGGCCGTTTGAAGCCGGTTTGAACGGTGCCGTTCTGACATGGTTTCCTGCCATGAAGTCCTGGAATTCAATGCTTGTGAAGCAGGGGCCATTGTCACTGACCAAGACGTCAGGTAGACCGTGGGCAGCGAACATTGCCCGTAGACTTTCTACCGTGGCAGAGGATGTGCTTGAATTGAGAATGTCACATTCGGTCCATTTGGAGTAGGCGTCTACCACAACCAAAAACATTTTTCCCATGAAAGGACCTGCGTAGTCCACGTGGATGCGTGACCATAGTTTGGCGGGCCAGGACCAGGGGCTCAGGGAGGCTTCCCTGGGCGCATTGCCCAGCTGGGCACACGTGTTGCACTTGCGAACACAAAGTTCCAGGTCTGCATCTATCCCTGGCCACCAAACGTGTGACCTGGCAATTGCCTTCATCAGGACAATGCCCGGGTGCTCATTGTGGAGTTCTCTGATGAACGCTTCTCTGCCCATCTGGGGCATGACTACTCGGTTTCCCCATAGTAGGCAATCGGCCTGAATCGAGAGTTCATCCCTGCGCCTGTGAAATGGTTTGAATTCCTCAGGGCATGCCCCGTATGTGGCTGCCCAGTCCCCATTCAGGACACATTTCTTGGCTAAAGACAGTAGCGGTTCTCTATTTGTCCAGACTTTAATCTAACGGGCTGTCACGGGTGAGCCTTCGCTTTTGAGAGCTTCCACAGCCATGACCATCTCAGCAGCATGCTCGGTCGCCCCCTTCGGCGGCTCAGTTCGGTGCAGTTTTCGGTGCCCGGTCTGTGCCGAATTGTATAGTCATAGGCGGCTAACGTGAGTGCCCACCTCTGTATGCAGGCCAATGCATTTGCATTTATGGCCTTGTTTTCGGCCAAAAGGGACGTTAGGGGTTTGTGATCTGTCTCCAGCTCAAATTTCCTGCCGAACAGGTACTGGTGCATTTTTTTTACAGCATATGCACATGCAAGCGCTTCCTTTTCTACCATCCCGCAGCCTCGTTCTGCCTGGGACAGACTTCTGGAGGCATAAGCTACCGGCTATAACTGACCCTTGGCATTAACATGCTGCAACACACACCCGACCCCATAGGACGACGCATCGCACGTTAAAACAAGTTGCTTACATGGGTCATATAGCGTTAACAGATTGTTGGAGCATTTCAAATTTCGTGCTCTATCAAAAGCCCTTTCCTGGCTGTACCCCCAGACCCATTCACGACCTTTGCATAGGAGCACGTGTAGTGGCTCTAACAGCGTGCTCAATTTGTGAAGAAAGTTACCAAAATAGTTCAGGAGCCCGAGGAACGAACGCAGCTCCGTCGTGTTACGGGGTCTGGGTGCTCTCTGGATCGCTTCCGTCTTGGACGCAGTAGGTCTGATCCCGTCTGCTGCTACCCTCATCCCCAGGAATTCTACCTCTGGAGCTAGGAAGACGCACTTCGCCTTTTTCAGTCGCAGACCTACCCGGTCCAGTCTGCGTAGAACCTCCTCCAGGTTGCGGAGGTGTTCTTCAGTATCGTAACCCGTGATGAGGATGTCGTCCTGAAAAACCACCGTCCCTAGAATCGACTTGAGGAGGCTTTCCATATTTCGCTCAAAGATCGCGGCGGCCGAGCGAATCCCAAACGGACATCTGTTGCACTCAAACAACCCCTTGTGTGTCGTGATGGTGGTCAGCTTCTTCGACTCACTCGTCAACTCCTGGGTCATGTAAGCTGAGGTCAGGTCCAATTTTGAAAAAAGTTTGCCACCAGATAGCGTCGCAAAGAGGTCCTCCGCTCTTGGTCGCGGGTACTGGTCTTGGAGTGACACCTGATTGATGGTGGCCTTGTAATCACCACATATCCTGACCGACCCATCCGCCTTGAGCAACCGGCACAATCGGGCTCGCCCAGTCACTGAATTCGACTGGTGAGATGATACCTTCCCTCAGCAGGCGGTCCAATTCGCCTTCCATCTTATCCCGCATCACGTACGGCACCGCTCTGGCCTTGTGGTGTACTGGCCTGGTGTCTGGGTTTATGTGAATCACTACCTTGGTCCGCATGAAAGTGCCAATGCCGGGCTGAAATAGTGAGTCAAATTTGTTCAGGACCTGTGAGCATGATATTCGCTCCACAGAAGAAATTGCATTGACATCGCCCCATTTCCTGTTCATGACAGCCAGCCAACTCCTCCCCAGCAGTGCAGGACCGTCCCCCAGGACAATCCAGAGTGGCAACCTGTTCTCCGAATCTTTGTGGGTCACAACTACCGTGGCGCTACCTAGAATGATCTCCTTTGTATATGTCCGTAGCCGTGCGTCAATTGGCAATAATTTTGGCCTCCTGGCCTTGGACGCCCACAACTTTTCGAACTGTTTGATACTCATCAGGGACTGGCTGGTCCCTGTGTCTAGCTCGTTTAATACTGGGATGCCATTGAGGAGCACTTTCATCATTATCGGTGGCATCCTGGTATATGAACTGTATATGTGCTCCACATGAACTCGCTGAACTTCAGCTTCCAGCGATTTCCCCCAGTATTCATTTGGCCTCATAGGGCTTACATCGGGCCCATCCTCCTTGTACATCAACCTGGCCGCAGGCTTCCTGCACATACGCCCCAAGTGACTGCTGACGTTGCAATTTCTGCAGGTATATTGCTGATACCTGCAAGCTCTGGCTGTCTGTTTGCCTCCACACCTCCAACATGAGCCGTTGTTGGAAACAAAAGGTCCATTACCAGTCGATCGTATCTGACCGTCTGTGTAACTGTTTTTAAGCACACCATTAACAGGTGTTGATAGCCCCATTACGGCCTCATTGTCCCTTGCGATGGCATGAATCTCCGTTCAGCTAGCCATTGTCTCTGTTGAATTCCCCCTTTGGATTCAACTTCATGCTCGGGCATGTCCAATTGCCACTGTCTGCCTGGAGAACTGTGTGCCGCGTTAACAATGTTGACTCCCTGTCCATTTGGTGCATTTAAACCAAAATTTTTGTCAAACGTCATTCTGGTCTCTTCCTCCCCTGAGATAAATGTCTGGGCCATCAAAGCCGCTGTTTCCAGGGTCAAGTCTTTGGTCTCAATCAGTTTCCTGAAAACCCCAGCATGCCCGATGCCCTCAATAAAAAAGTCTCGCAACATCTCCGCTCTGCATGCATCTGGGAACTTACATAGGCTCGCCAGTCGCCGGAGGTCTGCCACGAAGTCTGGAACGCTTTGCCCTTCTCGCCGCCGGTGTGTGTAAAACCGGTGTCTTGCCATGTGCATGCTGCTTGCCGGTTTAAAGTGTTCCCCGATCAACTTACTGAGCTCTTCAAAAGTCTTGTCCGCCGGCTTCTCTGGCGCTAGAAGGTCCTTCATCGGAGTACGTCCTGGATCCACAAACCGTCAGGAGATGAGCCCTGCGTTTGTCGGCCGAATCCTGTCCCAGCCATTCCTTAGTGACAAAACTTTGCTATAGTCTCTCAATAAAATCGTCTCAATCATCACCAACACAGTACCTCTCGTCTGTGCTGCTAGTGGCCATGCTCGCGTGGTTTAAATCCCAGTTTCTCGTCGCCAATGATATGTCCTTACTATACAGTACAAATGCACACGAGGCCCATACTTGAGAGAAGGTCACTCTGTGACCAGCAACTTTTATTCCAGCACTGAAGTGATGAAGGTGGATGGAGCTTCCCCTTTTATACCTGAAAGACCAGGTTAGGAGTGTCTTTCACAAGTTCACCACCTAGTGGTCAATGTTCTCAAGGTGTACAACTAGTCAGTTTATACATGGGTTACCAATGACAGTTAAATACATGACAGTAAATGCAAGTTGAAATTCAGTGACCCAGAGAGCTGTGAAGGCTAGATCAGTTGGAGAAAGACAGAATGATAAGGGAATGAATGTTTATGGGGAGCGGACAGAGAAGGGAACAGATGGCCAGATGGCCTGCTCCTGCTCTTATCTTTTATATTGTCAACCTGAGAGTAGCACAGAGGCTGCATGGGAACCAGGATAGCTGCATGCATAACATGACATGACATCATTCGTATATTATAATGAAATGACGTTACATTACTTTAACACTGCTTTACACATTACTCACGTGATGCAAGAGAGGGCTCTGCCTCACCACGGGTGGCCGAGTGAATGTGGCCTCTGACCAGTGCCGCTGCCCGTTCCTCCAACTCAGTGAGGGTGCTGAGCTGGGCAGGATCTCCTCCTGTGCACCTATGCTCAGCCCGATTCTTCGCTAACTTCTTCTGCAAATGTTAAAAGAGCATGGCATAAATAATTGACCAGATACTATCATGGAAAGACAGCAGACTCCAACGTTTTATGCTAATAGGGTTTTAATCCACAATTGATGCACAGTTCTAACAAAGATCGTGTTTAGGATCGAATAGAAACATAAAAACATAGAAAATAGGTGCAGGAGTAGGCCATTCGGGCCTTCGAGCCAGCACCACCATTCAATAAGATCATGGCTGATCATTCACCTCAGTACCCCTTTCCTGCTTTCTCTCCATACCCCTTGATCCCTTTAGCCATAAGGGCCATATCTAACTTCCTCTTGAATATATTCAATGAACTGGCATCAACAACTCTCTGCGATCGGGAATTCCACAGGTTAACAACTCTCTGAGTAAAGAAGTTTCTCCTCATCTCAGTCCTAAATGGCCTATCCCTTATCCTAAGACTGTGTCCCCTGGTTCTGGACTTCCCCAACATCGGGAACATTCTTTCCGCATCTAACCTATCCAGTCCCGTCAGAATCTTATAAGTTTCTATGAGATCCCCTCTCATCCTTCTAAACTCCAGTGTATAAAGGCCCAGTTGATCCAGTCTCTCCTCATATGTCAGTCCCGCCATTCCGGGAATCGGTCTGGTGATCCTTCGCTGCACTCCCGCAATAGCAAGAAGGTCCTTCCTTAGACTAGGAGACCAAAACTGAACACAATATTCCAGGTGAGGCCTCACCAAGGCCCTGTACAACTGCAGTAAGACCTCCCTGCTCCTATACTCAAATCTCCTAGCTATGAAGGCCAACATACCATTTGCCTTCCTCACCTCCTGCTGTACCTGTATGTCAACTTTCAATGACTGATGAACCATGACACCCAGGTCTCGTTGCACCTCCTCCTTTCCTAATCTGCCGCCATTCAGATAATAATCTGCTTTCGTGTTTTTGCCCCCAAGTGGATAATCTCACATTTATTCACATTATACTGCATCTGCCATGCATTTGCTCACTCACCTAACCTGTCCAAGTCACCCTGCAGCCTCTTAGCATCCTCCTCACAGCTCACACCACCACCCAGTTTAGTGTCAACTGCAAACTTGGAGATATTACACTCAATTCCTTCATCTAAATCATTAATGTATATTGGAAAGAGCTGGGGTCCCAGCACTGAGCCCTGCGGCACTCCACTAGTCACTGCCTGCCATTCTGAAAATGACCCATTTATCCCGACTCTCTGCTTTCTTTCTGCCAACCAGTTCCCTATCCACGTCAGTACATTACCCCAATACCATGTGCTTTGATTTTTCACACCAATCTCTGGTGTGGGAACTTGTCAAAAGCCTTTTGAAAGTCCAAATACACCACATCCACTGGTTCTCCCTTGTCCACTCTGCTAGTTACATCCTCAAAAAATTCCAGAAGATTTGTCAAGCTTGATATCCCTTTCATAAATCCATGCTGACTTGGACCGATCCTGTCATTGCTTTTTAAATGTGCTGCTATTTCATCCTTAATAATTGATTCCAAAATTTTCCCCACTATTGATGTCAGGCTAACCGATCTATAATTATCCGTTTTCTCTCTCCCTCCTTTTTTAAACAGTAGCTACCCTCCAGTCCATAGGCACTGATCCAGAATCGATAGACTGTTGGAAAATGATCACCAATGCATCCACTATTTCACTATCAGGCCCCGGGGATTTATCGGTCTTCAATTCCATCAATTTCCCTAACACAATTTCCCGCTTTATAAGGATATCCTTCAGTTCCTCCTTCTCACTAGACCCTCTGTCCCCTAGTATTTCCGGAAGGTTATTTGTGTCTTCCTACGTGAAAACAGAACCAAAGTATTTGTTTAACTGGTCCGCTATTTCTTTGTTCCCCATTATAAATTCACCTGAATCTGACTGCAAGGGACCTACATTTGTCTTCACTAATCTTTTTCTCTTCATATATCTAGAGAAGCTTTTGCAGTCAGTTTTTATGTTCCCTGCAAGCTTCCTCGCATACTCTATTTTCCCCCTCCTAATTAAACCCTTTGTCCTCCTCTGCTGTATTACAACATTCTCCCAGTCCTCAAGTTTGCTGCTTTTTCTGGCCAATTTATATGCCTCTTGCTTGGATTTAACACTATCCTTAATTTCCCTTGTTAGCCACGGTTGAGCCACCTTCCCCGTTTTATTTTTACTGCAGACAGGGATGTACAATTGTTGAAGTTCATGCTTGACACAAACATCTCTCTCAACTACAATCTCCATTGAAGGGCCCCCAGGGGTGGTGGGAATCAGGATAGCTGGTGAGCTTGGCAATGACAGGAGCTACTGTTCCAGGGTAGACAGTGAGCAAGGGCAGCTCTCCCCCAGTCCATGCTGGGTCACTGTGTAAGTGACAGCAGTCAGAGAGACTTAAAAAGGACGCAGGTTCATAGCCCTGTCCAGATCTTAGCAGGGAATATATGTAAGAATAACAAGCTTAATTTCAATCCTGGACATTTATAATTATAATTACAATTTGCATCATTACATTATAAATCTATACTTACTCTTGCTGAAGTAACCAGCCTGTTCCAGCGCTTCTAGCACTGGTCAGACCCCCTCACCTCGTGGGACGCTGACGAGACCACGTTGACAATCTCGCCCCAAATCTTTCTGTATACCTGGGGTGGGGGGTTTCCCACGCCCACCCCAGATTAATTGTGCCCACCGGGAATGGACCTCCTGCACCAGCATCTCATTGGCCTCATCACTGAAGGGATTTGCCCTTTTCTTCCCCCCCCACCCCCCCTCCACATCGTGCATACTGTCAAAATCAGAGCTTTACATTCAAAATTCGTCTGTATATCTATTTTATTTGTCAAAGTCCTAGTTACTCTCTCCTCTCTTTCTCTGCTTTCCTCCCCTCTCTATTCTCTCACTCTTTCTCCCCCTCATTTTGCCTTCTGCGCATGCGTGGATGACCCCTGACCTCCCGAATCACAGGAAAACCTGTTTACCAAAAAAAAATTCAAATAACGCATGCGCAGAAGACCGTTGCCAGGGAAGCCTTGCCTTCCACATTGCTGAGGCCTGTTTTGCACCACTGGGCTATCGCTAGGCTATCGCCTCCCCGAAAAATGCCAAAAGTCACGATCCCAAAAATGGCTGATGTTCCAGCGACTATGATGGCTGAAACATCGCTAAGGCTGGAACATCGCCCATTTTTGGGGCACTAGCGATCTAAGTGGAAAGTCTAGCCCTATAGTACTTACATGCCACACAAGCCTCCTCCCACTCTAATTACCTCTTCCCACCATGCCTGATATCCCTCTGTTCCCTTCCCCTCATGTATACAATTCAGACTCTATTTTTGGCATTATTAAAGGATGCGCCTGAGGACCTTTTGAATGGAATGAGGAAGATAGAATGTTAGAAAACAGTTTCTTCTTTCCATTACAACAGTGACTTCACTTCAAAAGTACTTCATTTTCTGTAAAGCGCTTTGTAAATGCAAGTGATCAGGAAGGCCAATGGTATCTTGGCCTTTATTGCAAAGGGGATGGAGTATAAAAGCCAGGGAAGTCTTGCTACAGCTATACAGGGTATTGGTGAGGCCACACCTGGAATACTGCGTGCAGTTTTGGTTTCCATATTTACGAAATGGTATACTTGCTTTGGAGGCAGTTCAGAGAAGGTTCACAAAGTTGATTCCGGGGCTGAGGGGGTTGACATAAAAGGTTGAGTAGGTTGGGCCTCTACTCATTGGAATTCAGAAGAATGAGAGGTGATCTTATCGAAACGTATAAGATTATGAGGTGGCTTGATGCAGAGAGGATGTTCCACTGATGGGGAGACTAGAACTAGAGGGCATGATTTTAGAATAAGGGGCCACCCATTTAAAACTGAGATGAGGAGAAATTTCTTCTCTCAGAGGGTTGTAAATCTGTGGAATTCGCTGCCTCAGAGAGCTGTGGAAGCTGGGAAATTTAATAAATTTAAGACAGAAATAGACAGTTTCTTAAATGATAAGAGGATAAGGGATTATGGGAGCGGGCGGGGAAGTGGAGCTGAGTCCATGATCGGATCAGCCATGATCTTATTGAATGGTGGAGCAGGCTCGAGGGGCCATATGGCCTACTCCTGTTCCTATTTCTTATGTTCTTATGTAAGTCTTTTTTTTTCTACTAATGGCACCAGAACCTGGGCAGCAAACATCTGTAATTGGCTTAGTCTTCTGGAAGGCAGGACCACTGTGGTTGTAGTCTCATTGGCTTTGGTTTTGAAGGCTGAGTTTGTGAGTAGGCCAGGGAACAGAGTTCTTGTCAAATCAATGCCTGAAGGCAGGACAAACAACAAACTGGATTCATACAAAATTAAATGAACTTATCCGTTGACAATTCTGGAAGACATTTGAACATTTTCCTCATTTTACAAAGCACATTACAGCCAAATAAATACTTTCGATATGTAGCTATTGCTGTAATGTTGGAAATATACAGTTAGATAAAAGTAAATAACAAACATAACTGCTGAGGTCACAGCCAAATAAGTTGCAGCAATCCTTCCATTCTCTACCACAGATAGGTTACCTCATCCAGCTCAACAAGGCTTGTGCCAAGTACCAGGCAGCTTAGCCAGCGGTACAATATATCTATTTGATAAATCATGTCATATATTAACATCATCATCTCTATGATAGAACCATGTTAACTGTTGGTGAGACCACACCTAGAGTACTGCGTACAGTATTGGTCTCCTTATTTTAGGAGGGAGATACTTGCTTTGGAGGCAGTTCAGAGAAGGTTCACTTGGTTGATTCCTGAGATGAAAGGGGTTGTCTTATGAGGAAAGGTCGAGCAGATTGGGCCTTTACTCATTGGAGTTTAGAAAAATGTGAGGTGATCTTATTGAAATGTATAAGATTCTGAGGGGGCTTGACAGGGTAGATGCAGAGAGGATGTTTCCCCTCGTGGGGGAATCTAGAACTAGGAGCATAGTTTCAGAATTACAGGTTGAGCATCTGAAATCCAGTGTTCCAAAATTCGGAATGTTCCGAAATCCAGACATCGCGCTGATCCGTGGAGGGGTCGTCTGGAATCCAAAAAATGTTCCGAATTCCACACATTTTCTTAAACGGCAATAGAGATATTTTTTCACCAAAAATACCGCTAATCACTCTGCTATTTTTTAGAGGTGCGAGATGGGTCTAGGGAGGGGGGAAAACACCTAAAAAAAAATGCCAAAAAATAAAAATTCACAAAACATTCTCTATTTGGTCACTCTGACTCAGAGTCATTGAGCTGAAGTGCGAGTTGGAGACACTCCAAAACATAAGGGAAGGGAAGGAATTTCTGGATAGTCACACCCCAGTGGAAAGCACAAGTTCAGGAAAGGAAGGGTGTGACTGTCATGTAGCGGGGACTTAGAAGAGATTGAGAAGGAAGTCCCGCAGACACTAGTCCTGTCCAAAAGGCACCATATACTTGCTACCTGTGAGGACAAGAAGAAAAACTGCGGGGAGGACAGCCACAATGCAGACCAAGGCACCAAGGGACGGAATACCTGTCCAAGGGAGGGAAGAGCAGACTAGAAATGTGGCAGTGATAAGGGACTTTGCAGCAATGATCGAGAGTCCCAAAGGGTGTGTTCCCTACCCGGTGCCAGGGTAAGGGATATCGCGAGGCGACTGGGGAAGAACTTGGAAAGGAAGGAGAAGAATCCAATTGTCGTGGTCCATGTCGGAACAAACAACATAGGTAGGAACAGGGAGAAGGTCCTGCTGAGGGAGTATCAGGAGTTCGGAAATAAATTAAAAAGCAGCTCTAGATTACTGCTCGAGTCGCATGAAAATTGGCATAGAATAGACAGTTCAAGAGAATTAACACACAGCTAAAGGGCTGGTGTGGGAAGAAGGGTTCCTTTTTATGGGACACTGGCATCAGTACTGGGACAGGAAGGAGTTGTACCAATGGGATGGGCTCCACCTGAACCGTATAGGACCCGTGTCCTAGTGGCAAGAGTAAATAGGGAGATGGCAAAGGCTTTAAACTAGTAAGATGGGGGGAGGGATCTATAAGAAACGTAACCAGCCTATGTATAAACAAAACAGGAAAGGGGAGCATAGGACAGAGTAAACTAAGGGAGGACATTGATGGCCAAATAATAGAGCAGGAATTTAAAAAGATTGTTATAAAAAAAGTAAGAGAAATGAGTTAAACTGTCTGTACAACAATGCACACAGTGTCCATAATAAAACAGGGAACTGGAGGCAATGATATGTTGCGAGGAACCAGATAAAGTAGCAGAGTAACTATTTGTACTAGGTTTTTGTGTGTCCTTCTGCGCATGCGCGCATTGGATTCCGCCCCCTTTTTGAGCATGGGCCCTCGATTCAGTCACGCATGCGCAGTAAGACGTACAAGGAAGCCGGAAGTCGGAAGTCGGAAGTGGCCACGAGCCGCATGGAGCAGTCAGTTGCCGTTGGAGCTGCTTTTCGTTTGTTGATTATTTGGAACATTTTCGCGGCCTTCTGTGGGAGAGAAAATATCGGAGGTATTGGGGGAGAAAGAATGGGGGAGGGGGAGAGAGAAAGACTGGGGGGTGAGTGAGAGAGACTGGGGGGGGAGAGAGAGAGATTGTGGGGGGGGGGGAGAGAGAGATTGTGGGGGGGGAGAGAGAGAGAGAGAGAGAGACTGTGGTGGGAGAGAGAGAAAGATTGGGGGGAGAGAGAGAGACTGTGGGAGAGAGTGAGAGAGACTGGGGGGAGAGTGAGAGAGAGAGAGAGACTGGGAAGGGAGAGGAAGAGACTGGGTGGGAGAGACAGAGACTGGGTGAGAGAGAGGGGAAGCGGGAGAGGGGATCGGAGGGGAGAGAGGGAACTCAGGGAAGATGGATCACATTCTTCCAACCCCAGGGTAAGGAATTTTGGTTGAGGGAGGCATAAACTTGGGCTGGGGGGCAGGACCTTGGGCTGGGGGGTAAGGAATTTCGGCTGGGGGAGACATGAACTTAGGCTGGGGGGAAAGGGGGGCATGAACTTGGCCTGGAGGGGTAAGGAACTTGGGCTGGGGGAGGCATGAACTTGGGCTGGGGGAGGCATGAACTTGGGCTGGGGGATTCAGGAACTTGGGCTGGGATGGGGGAGCTCTATTCTGTCTGGGGTCTGAAGTCAGAATGGCTCAAATTACACTTTGCAAAGTCACTCAGAACTTGGGCCAATTACACGTTCCAGAGAAACTTCTGGGTGTGGCTTATCCTCCAAGGGGACCAATCAGCAATCGGTCATGTGATCATGAAGAGCCGATCAGAGTATTTTCTAGGGCAAATAGCTACATCCATATAGTAGGGATTAATGAGACATGGCTACAGAAAATCAGGACTGGGAATTAAACATTGCAGAGTATAACATATTTAGAAAAGATATAGAGGGGAAAAGAGGAGGTAGAGTAGCTGTACTTCTTAGGGATAACATAATTGCTGTCGACAAAAGTGACACCATCAATAAGACAGAAATAGAATCCATATGGATAGAGATAAAAGATAATAAAGGATCAATTACACTATTAGGTGCAGTCTACAGACCACCTAAAAGTGAAAGGGAATTGGTAGAAGAAATACGCAAACAAATTAGGGAAATGAGTAAAAAACATCAAATAATAATCATGGGGGATTTCAACTACCCTGAAATTAATTGGCCAGAAGAGGTAGGTAAAAGGGATAAGGGAATGGAGTTCCTACAATATGTACAGGAATCCTTTCTAATCCAGTATGTAAGAAGCCCAACAAAGGATGACTTGCTTCTGGATCTAATAATGGGGAATGGACCAAAGCAGATAAAAATAAGTAAAAGTGGGGAAACATTTGGGCAATAGTGACCATGATATAATACACTTTAAAATAATAGTTGAGAAGAACATAAGCATGCCAATGATCAGGGTAATAGATTGGAGAAAAGCCAATTTTGAGGGGCTGAGAATAGAACTTGGGAAAATAAAACGGACAACAATATTGGCAAAAAATGATGTAGAACAGCAATGGAAAACAGTGTTCAACAGGGTCCAGTAATAATATATTCCGCTAAAGAACTAGAACACAAATGAGGCAGCATGGATGAATAAAGACATAAGGGAAACATGGAGGGTAAAGAAGGGAACGTACACTGGGTACATGGACAGCAGGGGCGCGCATGACAAGGGAGAATATGAAGAGATTAGGAGAGAAGTCCAAAAAAACGAGGGAGGCAAAGAGGAACTATGAAATTAATTTATCAAGGAACATAAAACAAAAGAGTAAAACATTCTACAGGCATATAAATAAAACAAGGAATGTCGGGATGGTCAGGATAAAATCATAGGTAACGATAGCGAAATGGCAGAAATATTAAATAATTACTTTGCTTCAGAATTTAGCAGGGAGACGGATTAGTTGGACATGACACTCAAAGATGAGATTAGAAATGATATATCCGCATTTAAAATTAAAAGGGAAGAAATACTAAATAAACTACAAACTCATAGAGGATAAGACCCCTGGTCCAGATGGATTGCATTCGGCATTTTAAAAGAATCTAGGGAAGAAATAGCAGAGGCATTATTACACATATTTAATAATTTGTTAGAAAAAGTGTGTAGTGCCAGAGGACTGGCAGATAGCTAACGTAATACTTATTTTTAAGAAGGAAGATAGAACTTGTCCAGGGAACTATAGACCAGTCAGATTAACATCAGTGGTAGATAGAAAGACTGACCGACTGACCAACCACCGGATGTCTCAATGCGCTTTACAGCCAATGAAGTATTTGGAGTGTAGTCACTGTTGTAATGTGGGAACATAATGTAATCCCGACCGAAGGAGAAAATAGAAAAACATCTGGGGCTAGATTTTCCACATATTTTGCTTGCTTAACACCCACTTAATGTCCATTTTGCCACTCAAATTAAGCCCATATATCGCCCATTTAGCCACAAAATGGAAACTGACGGGCATTTTTCGTAAACGTATCGCCACGAGATACTTTCCCCATGTGCGTAATGCCGGGGAAAAAATAATACCGCCCGCCCATTTTTTTTTGTCGCAAAGATCACATTTGACGAAACTAACGGCCAGGAGATCGCCCACCGTCACTTTCATCATATCACACACATATCACCCACAATATCGCTCGCCCAGAAAATCACCCAGAAAAAGTGGAACTGTTCTGAACTAACGCCAGCGGTGTGGCTGCCATTTTTAAAATCGCAGATCGCTTCATTCAAAAGGCTGCTTCAACTTCGGGGGAGTTTGCATTGACTCTGGAGTTCTTCTCAGGTGAAGTGACCATCTCAACAGATATATTTTCAGACTCTGGACTATTGGAGGTTTACTCTAGGTGTATTTTACTGAGGAAATTATTGCTTCTGATCAATCACTATTATACTTTCATTGCAATGGGGCCAGCCATTTCTCAGCCTGCACCGATTAATATGCAGTTGCTGCAGAGTGCATATGGTTCAATGTGTGATGCACATCATTATGTCCCCAGTTTAAGATGTGTAAGAATGAGGAGGGCCACACCATACACACCCCACACATACAGGGAAAAGAGGTCTTACTTCGACGTGTCCGACCACACCTGCCTTCGGAGACTGCACTTCCACAAGGTGTTGATCAATGAAATATGTGAGCTCATCAGGCCACATATGCAGCCTGCCATCAGGACATCAGTGTCGATCGAGGTCAAGGTCACCGCGGCACTGTCTTTCCACGCATCTGGCTCCTTTCGGGTCTCCGCGGTCGAGATTTCCCCTCTATCTCACCATGCCAACCATCGCTGCATTAGATAGGTCACGGAGACTCTGTACGCGTGAAGGATGGACTTTATCAGCTTCCTCATGACCATGGAGGCTCAGACTGACAGAGCTGGAGCATTCTACTGCATTGCTAACTTCCCCAGGGTGCAGGGAGCAACACTGTGCACTAACATCGCCACCTTCTCAGGACTCGGAGCGTTTTCGGAACAGAAAAGGATTTCACTCCCTGAAGGTCCAACTAGTTGTCGACCACAACCAGATCATAATGGCAGTGAATGCCAAATGTCCGGGCAGCTTCGATGAGCCTCACATCCTGCATGAGAGCGCTGTCTCTGACATCTTTAAGAGTTAGCCACAAGGACAATGCTGGATGCTTGGTGATAATCGATATGGCCTAGCCACCTGGCTGATGACCCCCCCCTGTGTTACACCCACCCCGAGGCCGAGAAGTGATACAACCAGAGCCACAGAGACACACGCAATGTGGTCCACAAAACAATAACTGTGCTTAAGCAGCACTTCAGATGTCTGGACCACTCAAGAGGGGAGCTACAATACAACACTGAGCAAGTAGGTAAATTTGTGGTCAAAGCAGGAGCGTGGTCTCCTCTCCCTAGACATTACAACAAATTGCATACACCCAGATGGAGATATAACACAGCCATCACCTGCGGACATGCACCTCACTTCCACTTCTTCTCCCCACCTCTACCCCTTCCCTTCCTCATTGGGGGGGGATGAAGGCAGAGACGGTGGTTGCACAGGTTTGGGAGTGGGGGGTGCCGAGGGGGGAACATTCTCTGATGCATAAGCAGGATTTTGGTCCTGCCTCTCATCTGTCGTTCGCAGAGGTGGTGCAGAACCTTGGAGTGCCGCGCTCTGGGACCACTGGGAGGCCTGTGCCAGCAGTGTTCCTGGCTATCGCATCCAGGGCCTCCGTCATCTGCGGAACATACTCAGTCACGGTGGCCAGCTGTCAGGATATGCACCCCAATGCTTTGAAGAGCTGGTCACCAATGTCTACAGTATTCCTGGACAACTGTACCATCTCTCCGCTCTCATGTGATGCTCGTGGACCAGATCTGCTGCATCCACGAGACCTCCGCGAGGTCAGCGCCGTCCTGGGGACAAATGGGATGCCCTGTGGCGAGGTGCTTGGGGCCGGTACTTCCAGAGTGGAGGCAGGAATGACCAGAGGACCACTAGATGACCTTGGGATGGAATAGCTTCTGGAGCATGGTGATGCCGGTTCCTCGAAATCCGCGCTCTCATCTGGAGAGAACAGACCCAGTGGATTGACGGGCGAGAATCAGAGCTCCTCAGCAGCAGATGTAGGATCGTCCGGAGAATCGGGCCCCGTGCCCCCACCTTCTGGCCTCTGTGGTCATGTCTGGGGCCACGCTGCTGCCTGAGCTGCAAAACACAAATGAGGTTTGTCATTTATGTATTTTTGGTGTCACTAGCCACTAGATGGCATCACTGTTGGAGGCTATTGGGCTGCACGCACGTGTGTGCAGCCCAAGTATAAAAGGCCAACCATTTTGTGTATTAGTCACTTTGGGCCTTAATAAAGCAGAGCCAAGTTCATATCTCTTGGAGTTAAACAGTACTCAGTCTAATAGTTATTGCATACACAACAACAAGGTTATTAGAGGAGAAGGGGATGCTGGGGGCACAAGGTGGTCCAGCGCTACACACAGCATATGCACGACAAAAGCATCACCCCTATCAAAATCATCGCAGACATCACATTTCATGACCATCAACACATTTGCATTGCAATGATTTTCATTAGGCCAGCATTATAGAAATCATCTATCATATAAGATTGTTCGGATATGAGTAGGTGTGGCATCTATTGACTTTCTATCACACAATGGTGTAAACTTTACTCACGTGGCATCACTTCAGGGTCTGCAGATGCTTCCGTGGCTGTCCGGGGGCGCTTCCCCACAAGTGTGAGCACCTGCTCCTCCATCTCTGTGATGTCGCTGGGGACTGGTGGCCCCCCACCTGTTCACCTCTGCATGGACCTCATCGTCGATAGTTTCTTCTGTAAAAGGTGACAGGGTGACATGGCATGAGATCATTGCGTGATATCATTGCTAGGTACTGTCACAGTAACACATAACCGACAGATGTAATCATGATTATTATGATAATTATCATTCTTTACCTAAAGACGTACACCGTGACCGCAGGCCTTGACTACAACATTCCCGGTAAAAGTGAAAGACCTCACATCTGCTGATAGTCTCTCATGACTGTTACAAATCAATTATATAAATACATAAGTATATGTAATCAATGTAACACTTACTCTAGCTGGTCCCACAAGGTCGTTCCATGGTTTGCGGCATTGGTTGCCCTCACGAACCTCGTTGGTCATTGACAAGGGGCCGCCCATTTAAAACTGAGATGAGAAGAAATTTCTTCTCTCAGAGGGTTGTGGATCTGTGGAATTCGCTGCCTCAGAGAGCTGTGGAAGCTGGGACATTAAATAAATTTAAGACAGAAATAGACAGTTTCTTAAACAATAAGGGAATAAGGGGTTATGCAGAGCGGGCAGGGAAGTGGACCTGAGTCCATGATCGGATCAGCCATGTTCATATTAAATGGCGGAACAAGCCCGAGGGACCGTATAGCCTACTCCTGCTCCTATTTCTTATGTTCTTATGTTATTATGAGACCACCTCTGCTATCTCGGTCCATATCTTCTGGCAGGTCTTTGGGGTGGGCTTCCCACGCCCTCCCTGTGTCAAATCACCCCAACGTAACTTGACCTCCTGCAGGAGGGAGGCATTTGCCTCGTCCGAGAACCTCTTTGCTCTTTTGCGGCCTCCAATGTGCTCCCCTCCCACCTCACTGCTTTCTCCAGCTTCAGTCTCCACAATGTGCTGTGATGCCTCCTCCTCTCCCTCTATTATAGGCCAAATTCGGGCAAATATGTGGCTGGTAACAGCTAATTTTTGTTTCCCTATTTGCTGTAAAGCTCTAAACTCTCCCTCCTTCCTCCCAAAGCAGCCACACCACACCCACACACACCTTCAGGACCTCTCAGCTCCCTCGCTCTCTGTCTCCTCTTCTGCGCATGTCATGATTACCCTTGACCTCCTGAATCACGGGAATCGAGTGTTGCCATGCCGTTGCTAAGGACGGTGACACTTTACGGCAGAAGGTCAAAGAGATTTAACGCTAACGCCCATTTCATATCGCTCGCGGTAACGCCCAATTTCAAAAATGAAGACTGGGTGCTTTGAGAATGGATGAGAAGCCAGCGATCTGCAAACCCATTTTAACGCCCACGCCGGAAATAACGCCCATTTTTGGGCGATAAGCACTAAAGTGTAAAATCTAGCCCCAGGAAACAAAAAATATAATAATAAATAGTCAGCATGGATTTCAAAATGGAAAGTCTCGCTTGATCAACGTTTTTGAATTCTTTAAAGAGGTAACTGAGAGAGTAGACAAAGGTAATGTAGCAGATGTAATTTATCTAGATTTCCAAAATGTCTTTGATAAGGTGCCACATGATAGACTGATGAATAAGGCAGTTCATCAATGTATGAAAAATAGTACACTTCTTCCCTATCGGGTGTAACTTGTGATGGGTTAGGCAACCTAGACATCGTATCAGCATTACCGTGATTAGCTGATCGTCTGTATTCAATATCATATGTATATGCTGACAAAATCAAAGCCCATCTCTGCATTCAGGCTGCAGCTAATGTTGGAACTGGGGACTGACATATCAAGAAAGACTGGACCAACTGGGCTTGTATTCACTGGAGTTCAGAAGAATGAGAGGGGATCTCATAGAAACGTTTAAAATTCTGACGGGTTTAGACAGGTTAGATGCAGGAAGAATTTTCCCAATGTTGGGGAAGTCCAGAACCAGGGATCACAGTCTAAGGATAAGGGGTAAGCCATTTAGGACCGAGATGAGGAGAAACTTCTTCACCCAGAGAGTGGTGAACTTGTGGAATTCTCTACCACAGAAAGTTGTTGAGGCCAATTCACTAAATATTTTCAAAAAGTAGTTAGATGTAGTCCTTACTACTAGGGAGATCAAGGAGTATGGCGAGAAAGCAGGAATGGGGTACTGAAGTTGCATGTTCAGCCATGAACTCATTGAATGGCGGTGCAGGCTAGAAGGGCCGAATAGCCTACTCCTGCACCTATTTTCTATGTTTCTATGTTTCTAAACACACAGCCTTAAGATGGCAGAACACTCTGGAACTCTGTCAGGTGACCTAGTCCCTTCTTTATTATAAACATCACTGGCTGCAGTGCCACAGGAGTCCACAGGTGGCGCTATATATATTACGCTTCTCCCTCCTTAATGAAGAAGTTATTATAACAAACATCGTACATAACTTGCATGTTTATACATAACAAAAGATATGGACTTATTTTTCCATATTTACAAATCATGCTTAACCACTTGTTTTCTGTTTTGAAGTGGATACCTTCACTCTCGAACAGAACCTTCCAAACATGGTGTTGAATTTAAACTCATTCAACGCTGATCCTGAGAAAAGTTTTCCTCCAAGGGATGCCCTTGATTTCCATTTGAACTCTCTCTAACTTCAGACTGTTTGTCTGCCTGACTCGGACTCAGACTTAAATTCTGACTTTCTCCTGGATTTGTTTCCAGTACATTGGATGTAGGATATGCTACTGGTGTATCAAAACTATCTGATGAGTCAGAAATAATTGAATCATTCCCACCTTCAACTACTTTCACGTCTGTAGGTAAAATATGATGTGAACAAACCTAACCTGTCCATGATCAAACATCTTGACCAAATATGTGCGAGGACCACATATCTTCACCACTCTTCCTGGTAAGCACTTTAACCATTTATGGTGGTGGTTCTTCACTCTCACCTTCTGGTTTAATTTCACACTTCTCTCTTTTACTCTACCTCTATCATGATTCTCTTTCTGTCTTTATTGTGTCTCTTGTATGGACTGTGCCAAGTTTGGTTTTACCAACGAGAATCTGGTTCGTGGCTGTCATTTGAGAAACAACTCTGCTGGTGTTCTACCAGTAGTTTGGGAGGAGTATTATGATACATAATTAGAAAATTAGCCAATTTGTGGTCCAATGACAACTGTCGTTTCTTTGGATTTGGATCCAACATCTGTTTGATGAGGGCAGGTTTTACAATTTGTACAGTGCGCTCTGCTGCAACATCCGAAGCAGGGTGGTATGGTGGAACCTTGGTATGTTTCACACCATTTTTGCTCGTGAATTGTGCAAATTCTTCTGAACAAAATTGTGGTCCATTATCAGAAACAATTTCTTCTGGGAGGCCAAATGAAGAAAATAGTCTTCGTAAAATATCTAATGTTTTACTTGTTGTTCTTTTCCACATTGGAAACACCTCGACCCACTTCGAATGGCTATCAATCACAATGAACAATATGTAACCTTTGCCACACCCTGGGAGGCCATTTCCATGGCTGTAATGGTACTGATGGTGGTTTCTTGCTTACTGATTGACATGTCGCACACTGACTGACGATGTACTCTGTATCTTTATCAAAACCTGGCCACCATAAGTAACTGCGTGCAAAACTCTTGGTCAAGCGCATTCCCAGGTGCTGGTCATGGAGGTTTCCTAAAAATTTGGACCTGAATTTATTTGATATAACCTCTCTTGCACCCCACATGATACAATCTTTATCGACTGATAATTCATTCCTACGAATGAAGAATGGATGAATATCTTTGTCTGTTACCTGATTTGGCCAGCCATTTGCAATATAATCATACACATTTGACATCACTGGGTCACGTTTGGTTGCTCTACCAATCTCTTCAGCTGTGACTGGCAGTTCATCAATGTATGAAAAATAGTACACTTCTTCCCTATTGGGTATAACTTGTGATGGGGAAGGCAATCCAGACATAGCATCAGCATTACTGTGATCAGCTGATTGTCTGTATTCAATATCATATGTATATGCTGACAAAATCAAAGCCCATCTCTGCGTTCGGGCTGCAGTTAATGTTGGAACTGGGGACTTTAGATGGAGGATTGCTGTCAGGGGCTTATGGTCCGTAACGATGGTAAACTTACAACCATACAAGTATTTGTGGAACTTTTGACCCCAAAAATTAATGCCAAAGCTTCCCTTTCGGTTTGCGCATAATTACGCGCACTGCACTGAGAGTGTGTGAAGCAAAAGCAATTGGTCTTTCCTCCCCACTACGTAATACATGAGAGATCATTGCCCCAATTCCATACGGAGAGGCATCTCATGCTAGCTTGATCTCCTGAGATACGTCATAGTGAACTAACATGGTGCTTTCTACCAATTGGCTTTTACACTCCTTGTACGCTGTATTGCATTCTTCTGACCACTTCCAATGGACCTGTTTTTTCAATACTTCATTCAGTGGATGTAATACTGTAGCCAAATTTGGTAGGAACTTCCCATAATAGTTCAAAAGACCCAAAAATGATCTAAGTTCAGTGGCATTCTTGGGATTGGGTGCATTTCTGATTGCATCCAGCTTTCCCTTGGTTGGATGCAAACCATCTTTATATACTCTGTACCCTAAGTACTCCACTGAGTTTTGAAGTGACTCACACTTGCGAGCAGCCACTCGTACTCTGTGCTTCTCTAGCCATTTGAGAACTTCAGTCAATATGTTATTATGAATTTGCCTATTTGGTGCTGAAATTAGTATGTCATCCAAATAACATACTACCCTTCAATACGTTGCAAAATCTGGTTCATCACCCCTTTGAATATGGCAGGGGTGGAAGACACTCCAAATGATAGCCTATTAAATTGATATAGGCCTAGATGAGTACTTATAGTCAAGCATGACTTGGACTCCTCATTTAGTTCAAGCTGTAAGTAGGCATTCGTAAGATCCAACTTTGAGAAGATCTGTCCACCTGTCAGTGTTGTGAACAAATCATCTACATTTGGTAATGTATTGGGGACATTACCCTCTAGAACCTGGTTAATGGTTACTTTATAATCACCACACAATCTTACCTTACCATTGGACTTACGTACAACAACAATGGGTGTAGCCCAATTACATAGATCTATCTTTGAAATAATGTTCTCAGTCGCTAGTCTTTTGAGTTCTTGCTCAACTTTCCCCTTGAGTGCATATGGTATGGAATGTGGCTTGAAGTAAACCGATCTAGTGTCCTTCTGTACCCTGACACTCGCCTTGAAGCCTTGGATCAGACTGCCTGTTTCGCAGAACACTTTCGGATAATTCTTGATGATATCATCCTTTGATGCAAATCTCATTTCAACACGAAAAATCTCACTCCAATCCAGCTTCAGTGATCCCAACCAATTTCTTACTCGTAAGGCAGGCTTGTCTCCTGCCACGACTAATAGAGGCAAGCTCTGAAATTGCTCCTTGTATTTCACCGGTACGGTGATACGACCTACCACAGGAATGTTCTCTCCCGAGTAGCCTCGCAGCTCTATCTTGGATTTCTCCAATGGGAAATCAAGCAATTTGTCGAGGTACAGCTACTTCTATATTGCACTCACGGATGCACCAGTGTCGATTTCCATGGGTATCTTGGTTCCTGCAACATCTATTGGATTATGATACTTTTCAAATCGCTATCTGTTAACCTCGTGCTCCTGATGAGGTGTCGCTCTAAAACCTCCTCGTCCCGTTGTTTTTCTTCCCTGCTATTTAGTCTCTGGGGATTTCTACTCATAGCTTTGAAAGCTGGTTTACCCTTCAGTCGGCAAGCCTTCGCAAGATGCCCAGTTTTCCTGCAGATGAAACACTCTGCCTTCACATATGGACAACTTTGAGCAATGTGCTGTCCCAGGCACCGATAGCAGGACTTCAACGCTCTGTTACCATTGCCAACTGCCTATTACTTTTAATCTGCAGATGATTCACCTTGGTTGTCTGACAACTGGAAATAGTAGGAAATTCTCGAGAATATTGGTCAGCCATGTTCATTGACATAGCTGTCTGACAAGCTAAATTAAAAGTCAAGTTAGAAGTTGTCAATTACTTTCATCTGATCGCAGCATTTTTCATCCCACAAACAAAGCGGTCACGCAATGCTCGGTCCTGAAAGTTTTCGAAATTGCAGTCTAGATAGCTTTTTTAATACTACAATGTACTCACTGATATTTTCTTCGGTTAACTGATCTCGTATTCCGAAATGATAACTTTCAGCAATTTCCAGGGCCTCAGGGCTCTAGTGCTGTTCTAACCTGTGTTAGCGTGAATGTTTTCTCGGAAGAATCACTCAACACTCAGAGTCGGTTCCAACGCCAAAGCGGCCTTTATTTTCGCCGGCGGGGAGGAAGCCTCAGGTTTGGATCCAGGCACTTCTCTCCAACGAACGAAGAAATTCAGCGATATTTATATGTTTTACAATAGTTCTTTACAGTTACTCAGCCCACTTCGGCTGGACACAATCCAATCATAACGATTATAGATTACATATAGGTTTCTTTAACCCAATAGAATTCCCCTGATACCTCAGGGGCTGTATGTTCGGTTTTTGTCAGCTCAGGCTGATTAATGACCTCGTTATGTGAGGTGGCCCCCCCCCCCTTATCTCTGTTCCTCGGGCTCTGCCGTGTGAAGTCCTTAATCAAAGGACATTCCACATCAGGTACTATAATGGTTCGTTATAGTTATCTTGTCTCAAGTGAGTGAGCCAAGGCATTCCCGGTAGTGGGCCTCACAGGGTCATTGCTCGGTCATTGCTCGGTCAGCCCCAGTTCATTACTTGACTAACGGAGTTCCCATCATGCTTGGGCAGCCATTTTATATGTGGCCACTTTAAACCTATATGAGTTTAGATATATTCAGCAGGTGCCTAATGCCTAGTGTTTTGATATATTCAGCAGGTGCCTAATGCCTACAACACCTGCTTAAGAGTTGTGTCCTTTGGCTTGATGGGCAGAAGCAAATTTTTCAAGGTTTCATACACCTCGGGCCCTGCTTCAGTTAAGAAAATAGCCCACTGTCTTTCTGACACCACCCGGTTATGGGGACTTCGATGATATTATTTGTGGTGAAAAACATTTCTAGCCGTTCCACATATGCTCCAAAACATTCACGGTCACATTGAAACTCCCCCAAGCTCCGTATTATTCCTATAGACGTGGCCATCTGGACTCTGGCAGTTCAAACAAGTGTGCTTGTAATTTACCTTGGACTTGTAGCTGTTAAGCAAAACAGAGAAGCTCTCAAAGTCTCTATCGGTTGGCTGAATCCTCCACCAACAAAATTTGCAGCTTTTTTAATCCGCTTTATCCCATCTTCATCGCCATTGTTATATCTTCAGTAACTCACAAACATACACACACAGCCTTAAGATGGCAGAACACTCCGGAACTCTGTCAGGTGACCTTTTCCCTTCTTTATTATAAACAGCACTGGCTGCAGTCCCACAGGAGTCCACAGGTGGAGCTATATATATATTACACAAACCTACAAGTTTTTTTATGGGAAAATTCTGGCCACACAGTTTAAAAGGTCAGCTAGGGAAAAAGTTGGGCCTATTAAGGACCCAAAGGGAATTGTTCATGTAGAGGCAGAGGACATGACTGAAGTATTAAATGAGTACTTTGAATCTGTCTTCACAAGAAAACAGTGATGTGAAGGTTACATTAAAAGAGGAGTGGGAAATTATGGTCAGGATAGTAATAGAGTACATGTACTAAACAAATTAGCATTTCTCAAAGTTGGCAAGTCACCTGGTTGAGATGGAATGCACCCTAGATTGCTGATGAGGCAAAGGTAGAAATAGCAGAGGCATTGGTCACAATCTTTCACCAATCCTCATTGGATATAGGAGTAGTGCTGGAGGACTGGAGGATACTAATATTATACCACTATTCAAGAAAGGGGAGGGGCATAAACCAGGAAACTGCAGACCAGTCAGCCTAGCATCGGTGGTGGGGAAGTTATTGGAAACCATTATCAGGGACAAAATAAACTTTCATTTGGAAAGGCATGGGTTAATCAAGGAGAGCCAGCATGGATTTATTAAAGGCAAATCATATACTATAAATGGCACGACTGTGAAAAGTGTAGATGAGCAGGGAGATCTTGGTGTCCATATACACAAATCCTTAAAGGTGGCAGGGCAAGTTGATAGGATGGTTAAAAAAAGCATAGGGGTTTCTTGGGTTTATAAAGGCACAGAATATAAAAGCATAAAGATCATGTTAAAACTTTATAAATCACTGGTTAGGCCTCAGCTGGAGTATTGTGGACAATTCTGGGCGCCACACGTCAGGAAAGATGCAGGGCTAGATTTTCCGGCAAGTTTGCGCACACCATTTAGCGCCTCGGCGGGGCGGAAAAAGATGCTTCTGGGCGTCAAATGGGGCGTCCAAGATTTAGCGCCTGGGCGGAGGTTTTGCCAATGGTTTCTGTGGGCGGTGACTAACTTACCGCCCAGATCTCCGTTTTGACCGTTGGGGTGACGTTAATCGTCGTGCGACCGTGCGCCAGCGCCCCAGGTGGCACTTTCGGCGATAACACCTGATTTACCGTCTGCCCCAGGACCCGACCAAAAAAAAACAACAAGCAGGGTGCAGCAGGCACAATTGGTGCCATATTTAAATGGACATTGGAGAATCTTATTTCGCAGTTGTCAGTGACTACCACGGTTGCGCGCAGAACGCTGCGTGAGTGTGCACTTTAAAGTGGTACTTTAATGGCGTTTAACCCTTTGTTTTCAAGGTCGGCAAGAGAGTTCAATGGGAGCAATGCTATTTCGGCAGCACATCATGCTGGTTGCTCTTGGCAGGCGGCTTCAAGCTGGAAAAAGGCTTATTGTCCATGGTTTGCAATGGAATTGAAGAAGTCGCGGACGTTTGGGGAGGAGGCCGTACCCCTCACGGGTTCAGAGGAAACATTTCTGATGCGCAGTACATTCGGTGGCTGCGCTTCAGAAACGAAGTGCTGTCAGAGATATGCCAGCTCCTACTGGCAAACCTGCAGCCAGAGGCACACAGGGCTGCACTGCCCGTCGAGGTGACGGTGACTGTGGCGCTGGCCTTCTATGCCTCCGGCTCCCACCAGGCAGCAGCAGGAGACATATGCTGCATCTCGCAGCACACTACACATTGCTGCATTCACCAGGTCACAAGGGCACCGTACGCACGCAGGATGGACTTCATTAAGTTCCTGATCAGCAGGGAGTGCCAGAATGGGAGGGCTATAGGTTTTGGGCGCTTTGCAGGCATTGCAGGCATTCCCAAGGTTCGTGGTGCCATTGACCGTATGCATGTCGCCCTGCGAGCACCAACACAGAATGCAGTGATGTCTTCCAAAACAGAAAGGGATACCACTCCCTAAATGTTCAGCTGGTCTGCGGCCACACTCAGCGCATCCTCACAGTCAATGCCCGCTATCCAGAGAGCACACGTGATGCTTTTATCTTGCGTGAGAGCAGTGTCTCACGCACGTTTCAGCGACAAGCACGAGGTCAGAGCTTGGGGTCAAAGGATACGGCCTGGCCACCTGGCTCATGACCCCCCCCCCCTCCTCCGGAACCCTGCCACAGAAGTGGAGCACCACTATAAAGACAGCCATGCATGCACCCGCAACATAATTGAACAGACAATTGGCGTCCTGAAGCAGCGCTTCCGATGCCTGGAGCACTCTTGAGGCAGCCTTCAATACTGCCCTTAACAGGTCACTGAGTGCATTGTCATGTGCTGCATGCTACACAACTTGGCCATCATGAGGGGACAGGCATTGCAAATGGGGATTGCAGGACCACCTCAGGAGGAGGAGGAGGACAAAGTTGAGGAAGAGGAGCCTGGCGAGGAACCCATACCCGACCAGCACAACCACAGAGGAGGCAGAGTGGAGATGTGGCCGCTGCAAGAGCCTTATGTCAGCAGCTCATCATTGACCGCTTTGCTTGAATGGGGAACGGGAGGCTTGACTTTATGCCACCATGCTGGCTATTCCCCCACTTACTCTGCAAATGAGACACTAGAAAGCAAAGGTTACGGTGAACAAAATATTTAATAAGAAATGTAACTGTCTCAACCCCCTCCCCCCCCCCCCAACAATGCCCACAATAATTGAACGGAGACATAAAACTCAAAGTTACATCTGCATCCTGCCGTGTACAATGTGCAGCATTGATGAACAAGCCATACTGCAGGCTGTACATTGTTACAATGCCCTACTGCTTAGGGCTTGCGTGTTTTGACCACCTTCCCTACATCCCTCTTCCATGCCTGCTGCCCCTCCTCAATGTGTCACCAGGGCGTGCAGCAAGGCTGCTAGGCAGGCTGAGTGAGTGGGAAAAAATTTGGCAGATGGAGTATAATGTTGGAAAGTGTGAGGTCATGCACTTTGGCAGAAAAAATCAAAGAGCAGGTTATTATTTAAATGGAGAGAGATTGCAAAGTGCCGCAGTACAGCGGGACCTAGGGGTAGTTGTGCAGGTTACTAAAGGTTAGTATGCAGGTACAGCAAGTGATCAGGAAGACCAATGGAATCTTGGCCTTTATTGCAAAGGGGATGGAGTATAAAAGCAGGGAAGTCTTGCTACAGTTATATAAGGTATTGGTGAGGCCACACCTGGAATACTGCGTGCAGTTTCCATATTTACAAAAGGATATACTTGCTTTGGAGGCAGTTCAGAGAAGGTTCACTAGGTTGTTTCCGGGGATGAGGGGGTTGACTTATGAGGAAAGGTTGAGTAGGTTGGGCCTCTACTCATTGGAGTTCAGAAGAATGAGAGGTGATTTTATCGAAACATATAAGATTATGAGGGGGCTTGACAAGGTGAAATAGAAGAGGATGTTTCCACTGATGGGGGAGACTAGAACTAGAGGGGATGATCTTAGAATAAGGGGCCGCCTATTTGAAACAGAGATGAGGAGGAATTTCTTCTCTCAGAGGGTTGTAAATCTGTGGAAATTGCTGCCTTGGAGAGCTGTGGAAGCCGGAACATTGAATAAATTTGACCGAAATAGACAGTTTCTTAAACGATAAGGGGATAAGGGGTTATGGGGAGCGGGTGGGGAAGTGGAGCTGAGTCCATGATCAGATCTGCCAAGATCTTATTGAATGGTGGAGCAGGCTCAATGGGCCTGTTCCTATTTCTTATGTTCTTATGTTCTTACGTAGAGGGCTGCTGTCTTGGGGGCCTGAGACAATGGAGACAGCGTCTGAGGATGAACTGGAGCAGCTCCTGGCCTGAAAGGCCTGGCTTCCGACTGGCTCACCTCTTCCTTGGCGCTGCCAGTCACAGGTGTTTTTGGTGTCAACCGTGGTTGGTGCTTCGTTGGCGACTGAGTGGGGGGGGTGATAGATAATTCAAACAGGCTGCATTCAGACAGGCTGTGAAAATTCACAGACCCCCGAGTCAAAGCTGCTACATGCAACTCAGCATGTTGCATTAAGTCATCAATCAACTTGACATTTTAGAACCTTTGGGTAGCGAGCCAATTAAAGGTTAACAGACTATCAATTGAGCCAATAAGGTCAAAGAAGGCGAGTTCTTTTCTGTAAATTGAACCAGGTATAAGTACAGCCATTTTGGCCATGTGGTCTCAGAAGGACAAAGGCCTGGCTTAAAGCCAAGAGCTTGTTGCTGCTGCCAGAATAAAGTTACATTAAAATTACAACCGGAGTTCGCATTTCATTGGAAATTAAGAGATCTAACAATTTTGGCGTCACGAACGGGATCGCTGAGGGAAGAAACTGAATTTTGGACATCGGACCTACATACTGAGGTAAGGACTCCTCTTTATAAAAGTCCTCGGGCAAAAGTCTAAATTTGCCTCTCCTTCTACGCGATTCCGAAAGCCTCCGGTTTGCGAACCCTCTGGTTGGTAGTTGGCTCGAGGTCCCATAGACGTCTAACTTCGGCGGTGTGTTAGTTAATTAATCAACGACCTACTGATCGGCTGGAAAGCCTACGACTCGAGACCCCGGTAAAGAAATCAGTATTATGGCAGCAGGAGATAAGAGCAAAGAATTGCCTACAATTGTTAAAGGCGGGCAGGCACCACCTGAGGTTTCGATAGATGAAATCCTCCAACAGTTGAAAGAATACATATGGCAACAATTCAACTTATCTAAAATCTGTATTAAGATCGAACAAAAATACGGTACCTCCAAAGGACAATGGTCCTTGGACGAGATTAAAAGGGTCTGGGGAAAAATGACCCGTATGAAAAATAAAGAGCGAACTAGATGGTCCCTAGCCGTTATGGGACAGATCCGAAACCGGAATGAAATTATAATGCGTTCCCAACATGATCGAGAACTGACCAGTACAAAGGATCAATTGCAAGCTGTTTGTGCACAGCTGCGACAGAAAAGACTTGAACTTGAAAAGTCGGAAGTGGAAGTTAAAGATCTTAAAGGTGAAATTAAAGAATGGAAAAAATCGTAAGGTCAAGCGGCAGTAATAGGAAAAGGAAAATGTATTGGTCAATTCCCAGGGTACCCATGTTTGGAGAAATTAAAAGCGCAAACCCGAAGACACGACCGAGGAATAGATACGGATTCTGAATCCTCTGACGATACAGGGTCGGAGGATGAAGAATTAGGGGTGCGCTTTGCCCCATTTAAAAAAAGACGAGTTGATCTAATAGAAACATTTAAAATAATGAAAGGGATAGACAAGATAGAGACAGAGAGTTGTTTCCACTGGTCGGGGAGACTAGAACTAGGGGGCACAGCCTCAAAATACAGGGGAGCCAATTTAAAACCGAGTTGAGAAGGAATTTCTTCTCCCAGAGGGTTTTGAATCTGTGGAATTCTCTGCCCAAGGAAGCAGTTGAGGCTAGCTCATTGAATGTATTCAAGTCACAGATAGATAGATTTTTAACCAATAAGGGAATTAAGGGTTACGGGGAAAAGGCGGGTAAGTGGAGCTGAGTCCACGGCCAGATCAGCCATGATCTTGTTGAATGGTGGAGCAGGCTCGAGGGGCTAGATGGCCTACTCCTGTTTCTAATTCTTATGTTCTTATGTTCTTATGTTATGCAGTCAAATCAGAAGAGACTGCGGATGAGGGCGGAACCAAAAAAACGAGGAAAAGGGTGTATGCAGTTCATGATCCGGCAGACCCAGAGAAAATTGATAAATGGTCCAAGGAATTGCCCAATCCAAAGAAAGGGGGAGTAAAAACGTGGGACCATTTGGACCGCTTAATAAATATATATCAACTTCATCCCTGGGACGGAGTGCAAATTTTGACCATAATGGTGGCAAAAACACAAGGAAGAAAATTGCACGACAAGGTAGAAGAAGCTTTGGGGCAGGATGAGCAAGAATTAAACGCAGGATGGGAGGCGATTAAACACTGGCTGCAAGCCTTCAGTCCAGCTAAAACAGACTGGGGAAAAATTGCAGCCTGACAACAGAAAGGAACAGAGGAGGTCCTGGAGTATGACGAGCAGTTTAGATGCACGTGGCTAGAACATTCGGGTATGGATAATACGGATGAGGAAATGGATGAACAAGTGTTTGGACCCCTGAAAGCAGCTTTCGTGGCAGGTCTAAAGCCAGAACTGTCCAAAATGCTAAAGGTAGTGTTACCGGACCAGGAAGGTAGAGGAACTACCTTTGCAGCATTGGTGGATCGATGTAACCAATTAGATCGGGATATGGGAACTAAAGTCCGAGCTGTACAGGCTATGGGATGGAAATCCCAGGATTCTGATAAACAGTTATTAGGAAAATTACCTGGAAAATGTCATTATTGTGGGAAAGAAGGTCACTGGGCCCAAGACGTGCAGGGCAAAACAGCAAGGTCGCGGCCGGGGAAGAGGACGCAGCCAGGGATACAATTCAGCCAACAAACCAGGCTTGTCACAAGATAACGACCTCATAGAAGCATTTAAGCGACTGACAATACAACAACAGAAGGAGTTACTTGGGATAGCAAAAAACAATTAGAGCCCGCCCTGGCCCCACTTCTCGCACTAATACAACAAAGGGGAAATGGGCTATATATAACTGTGAGGGTGGGCGATAAGGATGTGGACTATCTTTTAGACACAGGGGCGGAATTAACATGCTTACCCCTACAATATGGAGACTTTTTGCCGTTGGATGGTAGGGCATGTACAGCCTATGGAGTTGGGGGCCATAAAATGGAAATTAAAAGGACAACACCGGTACTTATAGGGCTGGGTCCACATGAACTAACCACGCCAGTCTGGATAGGTCCAGTAGATCAACCCCTTTTGGGAATGGACGTTCCAATCCAAATAGATTCATCGTTGCATTTCGAGAATTGAAGGAACACCCGATATGGGCTAAAGATAAGAACGATTGTGGCCTACTCCAGATGGAGCCTGCGTCATTTACCAGTACCAAGCCTCCATGTACTAAACAGTATCCCATCAGTCCAACTGCCATCGCGGGAATCCTACCTGTTATTCAGCAATTGGAGAAACAAGGGGTGCTTATTAAAACGCATAGCTCCTCCAATAGCCCCGTGTGGCCGGTGCAGAAATCTAATGAGACTTGGTGTTTGACTGTCGATTATAGGAAAGTTAACCAGTGTATTGATCAAAAAGCTCCTTTGGTTGCAGATCTCTCCACCATTTTTAATGCCCTCAAACCGGAACATGAATATTTCTCGGTTATAGATATGGCCAATGGATTTTGGTCGGTGCCTCTGGCACCGGAGGTTTGACAGTGGTTTGCTTTCACGGTCCAAGGACAACAGTATACTTGGACCCGGTTACCGCAGGGTTTCCACAACAGCCCTACGGTATTCCACATGGCTTTATAAAGCCATTTGCAAGAATTACCTCCCCTGTCGTCCACAATCATCCAATATGTAGACGATATCCTGTTAGCTTCAAACACGGAAGACCAGCATGAACAAGATTTACGAGCTTTGCTGGACCACCTTCGGCTGAAAGGACATAAAGCCAGCATCGACAAAGCACAAATATCCCAAGAAGAGGTTGTATACCTGGGACAAAAGATTTCACAAGGAAAGAGAGAACTTACCCAGGATAGAACTGCAGCCATTCGGGCTGCTAAAAAACTCACCACTATTCAGGAACTAAGGTCTTTTTTGGGATTGTGTAACTTTAACAGAAATTGGATTGATTCCTTCGCACAGCTTGCTCAGCCATTGAATGATATTTTAAAGGGGAAACGTGCCTCTAAAGAAGCCATCACCCTCACTAAGGAACAGCAAGAGGACTTCCTGAGTTTGAAAAAGGCTTTGTGTTCGGCACCGGCTCTGGGAATCCCCGACAGTGGTAAGCCATTTACCCTGTTTGTCCATGAGAAAGAAGGATATATGACAGCTATACTGACACAAGAACATGGGAACCGGCAAAGACCTATTGGCTATTATTCGGCAAAACTGGATGCGGTAGCCCTCGGATGGGGAAGTTGCCTAAGAGCCATGGAAGCTACATGTCGAGCGGTAATGATCACTGCGGGTCTAGTCCTCGACCAAAAGCTGATTGTCAAGTGTCCCCACACCGTATACGCTTTGCTGTCTATGAATAGAATGTCTCAGGTGACGGCAGCTAGATGGACCCGCTGGACAGCAGTTTTGGAAGCTCCTAATCTCCATATCGTCCGGGCCAGCCCGGTTAATCCCGCAACTATGCTCCCAATGTCAGAATCGAGGGAGCAAGAGGGGGGAGAATGTGAAGAGCATGACTGCGTGGAGATTTTAAAAGAAACAGAAGAAGCAGCCTTAGCAGCAGAGGAGCCTCTGCACAACCCAGACCTCATCCTGTTTACAGATGGTTCCTCCTTTGTTGACAATGGTACCAGAAAAGCAGGATGGGCAGTTACAACCTTATATGAGGTAGTGGCAAAAGGATGTTTACCCTCAGGAACGTCAGCACAACAGGCCGAGTTACGGGCCCTGTCAGAAGCATGTCGAATAGCAGAAGGACAGACAGCTAATGTCTACACAGATTCGCGTTATGCTTTTGGAGTCGCTCACGACTTTGATATGTTATGGCGGAAAAGAGGATTCCTCACTGCTGCTGGTACACCTATCCGAAATGGAAAAGAAGTCCAAGACTTACTAGAGGCCATACAATGACCTCAGGAAGTGTCCATCCTGAAGTGTAAGGCCCATACCAAGGAAAATACCACAGAAGCACAGGGAAATGCCCTAGCCGACCAGGCAGCTAAAGATGCCGCCTCACAGGGCGTTCCCCCAGAAGAACCAACACAGATGTGCAGATTGAAAGCACTCAGGACTCTGACACGAGACCTTCAAACAATGCAAGGTGAGTGCTCCCGAGAGGAAAAATGGACATGGATTGAGGAAGGAATTAAGCTATGTGAAGATGGTGTCTGGAGACAAAGAGTTACCGACAAGCCAGTCGCGCCACAAGCGCTTATGCCTTTTTTAGCCCAACAGATCCACTCGTGGGGACACTTGGCCTCACAACAGATGACGGCACGGTTCCAGAAAAGCTGGTGGGGTCGGGGATTTAAAAAACATGTCCAGCTGGTAGCAGACCGCTGTGTGGTTTGCCAGAAAAATAATTCTGGACCCATCACGGTAATGCCCCAACTGAGGCCCCCTGCCCCTGTCGGACCATTCCAGCATCTGCAGGTTGATTATATATTTCTTCCTTCATGCAAAGGATACACTAACATTCTTGTCATGGTCGACAGATTCTCTAAATGGGTAGAAGCTGTCCCAACTAAAAGAGCCACAGCCAATCACACTGCAAAGGTCTTGTGTAAGGATTACATTCCCCGATGGGGAGTCCCGAGGTAGCATTGACTCAGATCAGGGAACACACTTCACAGGTGCTGTCTGCCAAGAAGTCTGTAGGTTACTGAATATTACGTGAGATTTACACTGTCCTTATCATTCACAATCATCAGGACAAGTAGAGCGAATTAATCGAACTCTGAAACAACAGCTTGCCAAATATCACCAAGAAGGAACACCATGGCCCCAGGCACTACCAATAGTGCTATGTAGTATTAGGGCAACCCCAAACAGAACTACAGGTCTAAGCCCATTTGAAATTATAACAGGAAGACCCATGTCGCTGCCAGAAACTATTGATTTAAGGAAAGCTGATGTTCACTTAATGAGTGACACTTTGTTATCATACTGTCAGAACCTAACCAATGTTATTAGTTCTGTATCCCGACAGATATCGGCAGCTTGGGGTAATCCACCCGAAAGAGGACACGACATCATCCCGGGAGTTTGGGTGATTGTGAAAAAGTTGCATAAAGAACCTTTGGGCGCCAAATGGGAGGGACCTTATCAAGTGTTATTGACCACCCAGGCAGCTATTAAAGTCCAAGGAAAGAAAGCCTGGATCCACGCTTCACACGTTAAACGAGCACCCGTAATTGAAGCTGAAATCTAATAAGGACAATTACTTTTTGCCAAAATGTATAAATTTACTGTATTACTGACTGTCGGTATTCTAGGCATAGGCCTACTTCTTACTAGCCGACCCTCTGCACCAAAGGGAAATAGTAGGGTAGCAAGGGAATTACATGTAGATACCTTTTTATATATGTCATACATTTATGCCAAACAAGGTAACATTTCTAGTTGTTGGGTGTGTGCTCATATTAAAATCAATGGAGAAATGGTCGCAATCCGCACAGTAGCCCTACAGAATAGACTGGCCCTTGATTAAATTCTGGCTGAAAAGGGAGGTACTTGCGCCCTACTCGGAACTGAGTGTTGCACATATATCCCAGATAGCTCCAAAGAAATTACCCACTTAGCGGAGCATATCCAAAAGGAGGTAGAAAAACTGAAGCAACTCCCATCATTCACTTTGTGGAGCGGAGCCACTGAATGGCTAGGTTCAATAGGAACTTCATTGGTGGAAGGTTTAATTCTATTTGTTGTAATTATTTTACTTTTATATTGTTTGTTTATGTTGATTAAATGTTGTTGCGACCAGGCGGCTGTAGCTGCTGTCCCGCAGGTGAGACACCTTGCAGGTCCCAGCAGACCATCTGTACGTGGCACAGGGGTATGTTATGCTTAAGGGAAGGTTGGTTACTGGTTGAATTAAGATATTGATTTGGATTAAATTGGAATAAGGTTAATTAACCTACTAAAACCAGACTTCCATTGTGGCCACGATGGAACTCGGTACGGTGTAAATTTGTGTGGAAGCTACTAGTCCGGACATGTGGCGAAACACATCAACAAATTTTAGAAGGAAACTCTATTAACATGTATGAAATTATTTTTTAGAATGTTTAACCAGTGATAGCTGATGTTTTATGATTCAGTTTGTGAAAGAATCAAAGGGGGGATTGATGGAGAATTCAAACAGGCTGCATTCAGACAGGCTGTGAAAATTCACAGACTCCCAAGTCAAAGCTGCTACGTGCAACTCAGCATGTTGCATTAAGTCATCAATCAACTTGACATTTTAGGACCTTTGGATAGCGAGCCAATTAAAGGTTAACAGACTATCAATTGAGCCAATAAGGTCAAAGAAGGCGAGTTCTTTTATGTAAATTGAACCAGATATAAGTACAGCCATTTTGGTCATGTGGTCTCACAAGGACAAAGGCCTGGCTTAAAGCCAAGAGCTTGTTGCTGCTGCCAGAATAAAGTTACATTAAAACTACAATCGGAGTTCGCATTTCATTGGAAATTAAGAGATCTAACAGGGGGAGACGGAATGGTGTCATCCTGAGGAATGCCACCACCTCCCATCTCCCTGGAGCCAATCTGTGGCCGACGGGGCTGGGCTTTAGCTTTTGGAGCACGATGTGAAGGACCACCTTGCTGGCCTGCCTTGGCATCGTCACTTCCCCGAGTGGAGAGTGGAGAATGCAGCGAGTATGGAGGCAGACATGGACTGCATCACATGCCCAAGCTGATGCAGAGCTTGTGCCTGTGATGTGCCCAAGTCTGCTCCATGCTCAAGGGCATGCGCCACACTCTCTGGGACTCCACAATCACTGATCGAGGCCACCAGCCTCGGAGTGTGGACAATGATGACCTCACTGGACTTGCAGCATCGACAAGCTCACTGTGACACTTACAGAGGTAGGGTTGCAGCAACAATCTACGAGCCTACCTCCGTAACTGTCGCAGTGAGCTTGTTGATGATCGCGGGGATCCATCCCAATGCCTCAATTATCCCTGTGGTTGCCCTGGATATTGCCACCAGGTCCAGTTCTAGGTCTGTTAGCAGACCGAATTTGCCGACGCACCCTCCGGAGAGCTGGCCTGCGGGATTCCACCCCAACACTACGTTGCTGCCGCCACTGGACGCAGGAGCATCCGAGTCCTCAAACCCTGGGAACACAGCGTCCTCCCCAGATGAGCTGAGTCCCGATGGGGCATCAGGTGGGCTGGGATGCTCCAGCGGAGTTGTGTCATCCATCTCCTCCTCCTCCTTCTCCTCTTCCAACCTCCAGATGACGACGGGATGTGGAGGGCTCCCTCGAGGGATGCGGCACTTCTGGCTGGTCATCTGGAAGTAGTAAAGCAACAGATGAGTGGTGAGCAGCAGGGGAGGGGGCAGGGTGAGATGAGGAAGGTGGCATAGCACAGGCTCATGTGAAGGACCGGCGCTACTCCATCGTATCTCTCAATGTCGTGCTTTGAGTCGATGATCCACTTACCCTCAGTATCCGAGAGGAGCTCAGCAACCCCACCGGCAGCTGTGCGACCTGTGGCACTTGCTCCTCCACATCTGTGAGTGGCAGTGTCTGAGGCGGACCCCCGCCTGTCCGCAGTTGCCCCCCCTCCCCCCCCCTCCCCCCCCCGATAATGGAACTGCTTCGACTGAAAAGATGAAAAGACGAATGATTTCAAAGGGTTCCATCTGCTGTTGTGGCACAGATGGCCACCAAACTAGATTATGCCATACTGATTGAATGTTCTGGGGGCCGCTGTTAAATGTGCTTGGATCTTGCCTGTGATTCGTCGGGAGGTTATCAAAGTTTACAGGCGTCTAAGATGAGGGGTTTAAGAGAGAATTCGGAAAACGATGGGAGTAGTTGCAGTGCATTACCATGAACGATCTTAATTATGTGCTTCGATAATTCAACACAAATAGGGTACCAAAGTAAGCCTTCCTTTGTTTTATGCATTGTGGGAGGTAACCCACATGGTGCTGAGAGGCATTAAAAGCACGAGAGCAATCAGATAGTCTGTCAGATTTATCCTTGAGGAGTGGAAAGTGTCATGTATGTAACTTTCATGTAACAACACTGTGTTAAAACGTAAGAAATGCACACCTTGACCACAAGGGGTGAACTTGTGGGAGACACTCCTCACCTGGTCACCCAGGTATATAAAGGGAGGTCCCACGCAGGGTCATCACTTCTTGGTCCTGTGAATAAAGGTTCAGGTCATGGAGTGTGCCTCGTGTGGATTTGTGGTATTGTGTAAGGACTTTACATGGGCGACGAGAAACAAGAATCAACGACCCACGAGAATGGCCACCGGCAGCACAGAAGAACGGTACTGTGTTGGTGAGGACTGGGACGATTTCATTGAGAGGCTCCAGCAGAGTTTTGTCACGAAGGACTGGCTGGGAGACGCAGCGGCCGACAAGCGAAGGGCCCATCTGCTGACCAGCTGAGGATCTAAGACTTACGCGCTCATGAAGGACCTGCTTGCACCCGAAAAGCTGGCGGACAAAACCTTCGAAGAGCTCAGCAAACTGATTGGTGAGCACCTCAAACCGGAGAGCAGCATACACATGGCCCGACACAGATTCTATACACACCGACGTCGGGAAGGACAGAGCATACCGGATTTCGTTGCGGACCTCCGGCACTTGGCCAGCCTCTGTAGGTTCACAGACGCCTGCAGGGGGGAGATGCGAAGGGATTTCTTTATTGAGGGCATCAGTCATGCTGGGATTTTCAGAAAGCTAATTGAGACCAAGGACTTGACCTTGGAAGCGGCGGCGTTGATGGCTCAGACTTTTATGGCGGGGGAGGAGGAAACCAAGATAATATACGCGCGCAACTCTGCCTCCAACGTATGGATCAGGGAGTCAATATCATAAACGCGACACAGAGCCCCGCAGGCAGGCAAGGGCAGTTCGACACACCCCAGGCAGCAATAGACACAAGAGTAAGTCTCCAACAGAGACAATGGCAGGCTGAACGGACATTTATGCCCCCCCAGTGGACAATGCGGCCCGGGATGGGGCCATTGACACCCACTAACAGGTTACTCAAGAGCAGTCAAAGGGACAAAGGGGAGGAGCTGGTTAACTGAGAGGAACTAGAAATGGGGGGATGTGCATGCCATGTCATCTGTGGAGTGAAGTTCAAGCTCATAGGTCCGTCCTACAGCAATTTGAGTCACTATTCCAACCTGGCGTCAGGACGTTCAAAGGTACCAAAGTGGTGATACGCATCACCCCGGACGCCAGACCAGTGCACCACAAAGCCAGAGCTGTGCCGTATGTGATGCGGGAGAAAATTGAGAGCAAGTTGGACCGGTTGCTGAGAGAGGGCATCATCTCGCCCGTTGAATTCAGCGACTGGGCAAGCCCCATCATTCCCGTCCTAAAAGCGGATGGCTCGGTCAGGATCTGTGGCGACTACAAGACCACTATCAACCGGGTGCCGCTACAAGACCAGTACCCACTCCCGAGAGCGGAGGACCTTTTTGCCACGCTGGCAGGCAGCAAGCTGTTCACCAAGTTGGACCTCACTTCAGCCGACATGACCCAAGAACTGGCCGACGAATCTAAACTACATGACATCACCTCCCCCTCAACATGGACCGTACGTTCCGCCTGGCCATTGGAGACCGGCTTGAAGGTGCTATCCTGACATGGTTAATGCCATTACCCGACATGAACTCCCGGAATTTGTAGCTTGTGAAACATGGGCCATTATCGCTAACAAGGATGTCCGGCAAGCCGTGGGTCGCAAAGACCGCACGCAGACTCTCCACGGTGGTGGATTCAAAATGATGCACTCGATCCATTTTGAGTATGCATCAACCACAATGAGAAACATTTTTCCCATGAACGGGCCCGCGTAGTCTACGTGAATACGTGACCATGGCCTGGTGGGCCAGGGCCACGGGCTGAGTGGAGCCTCCCTGGGGGCATTACCTAGCTGGGCACACGTTGTGCACCTGCGAATAAGTGTTCCAGGTCTGAATCAATTCCCGGCCATCACACATGTGACCGGGCAATGGCCTTCATCAGCACGATGCCCGGGTGCTCGCTGTGGAGTTCCCTGATGAATGCTTCCCTGCCCCTCTGGGGCATGACTGCCCGGCGGCCCCATAGTAGGCAGTCAGCTTGGATGGAGAGCTCATCCATCCATCTGTGAAACGGCCTGACCTCCTCAGGGCATGCTCCGGATTCAAGGAGCCTCCCTTCAATGCCGCCTATCGCGTCTCCTGCTGGTCTATAGGTCCCGACCGCACTCGCTCACGGGGGTACCGCCCACTGAGCTACTCATGAAAACGAACACTCAAAACTCGGCTGTCCCTCATTCATCCAGTCCTGTCCGACATTGTTGAGGGCAAGCACCAGTCCCAAAACGCGTACCATGACCGAAATTCAAGGGGGAGATGTATCGAAATTGATGACCCTGTACTTGTTCTCAATCACACTTTGGGACCCAAATGGCTTGAGGGTACTGTAATAGACAAAGAGGGGAATAGGGTCATAGTGGTTAAACTTACCAATGGGCAGATATGCCGCAAGCATCTGGACCAAGTAAAAAAAAGGTTCAGCATGGACACTGAGGAACCTGAGGAAGATCATGAGATGGTGCTCACACCACCGCCAGTGAACGAGCAACAAGAACATTCAGCAGCATGCACAGTCCCTGCGGCCAGCCCGGACAGGCCGGAATCACCACAGGTGACAGACACGCAGGCCAAGGCTCAACAACCAGAGCCCCAACTGCGGCGCTCCACGAGGGAGCGCAGACCACCCGAGAGACTTAACCTATGGTCCCAATAAGATGTTGAGGGGGAGGTGATGTCATGTATGTAACCTTCATGCAACAACACTGCAATACTGTATATACGTAAGAAATGCACACCTTGACCACAGGGGGGTGAACTTGTGGGAGACACTCCTCACCTGGTCATCCAGGTATATAAAGGGAGGTCCCACGCAGGCTCATCACTTCTTGGTCCTGGGAATACAGGTTCAGGTCATGGAGTGACCTTGTCCATAGAATGTGCCTCGTGTGGATTTGTGGTATTGTGTAAGGACTTTACAGAAAGATTAAAATGTTACTCACCCTGACGACTCTGCTGAGGTCATCAAACGTTTTTTGGTGCTGTGTGCCAGTCCTGGGCACAGTGTCTGAAGCTGAGACCTCCCAGCTATCTCCCTCCAGATCCTTTTCAAATGGCAGGCAGTGGTCTGGATCACCCCAGCCCCAAAGATGCAGTGCGGCCCACCTCCTCTCCACCGCGCCCACCAACGCTTCATTGGCCTCATGCGTGAAGCACCTGGCACACTGCCTTCCCTCCTCCTCCTCCATCTCAGCAGAAGTGGCTGAAGCGGATCAGTTTAAATGCGCATGCGCGCAGGAAGTAGCCCTGCACCACTGTTTGCGACAGGAAACAAAACCAGGAGGTTGGGGGAAAAAAGCGATTGGGCAAAATGGCTGCCTTTTCTCCGCCGGAAGTTCCGGCTCTGGAGCACATACTCTGCCATGTAACGCCAGACACAACGCCAACGCTGCTCCGGAACTCTCGCTCGGCGAAACTTCCTCACTGTGTCGCCAACGTTTATCCCGGCGCTAACCTTCGTGCTCCGCCGCGAATTGCGCGGGAAATTCTGAAAACCAAAAATCCAGCCCGTAAAGTTCTTAGAAGGGCTACAAAGGAGGTTTACCAGGAAGTTGCCAGAAATGAGGGACTTCAATAATGAGAAGAGGTTGGAAAAGTTCGGACAGTTCTCCTTGGAATAGAGCAGGCTAAGAGGTGACCTAACAGAGATTTTCAAGATAATGAGACGTTTTGATAGAGTAGATGAAGAAAATGATGTCCCCTGGCAAGTGGTGATAGATTTAAACCATTGGCAGAAGATCTAGAGAAGAGACGAGGATAATGTGTTTTACTCAGAGAGTTGTGGGACCTGAAACATTGTACCTGAAAAGGTGATGCAAGCTGGATCCATAAATAAGTGAGTTGGACAAGTACTGGAGGTTGGGGAACTTTTACAGTATTACGGACCAAAAGTGGGGGTGTGGGACTAAGCACGACTGAACTTTCAAAGAGCTAGTACAGGCACGACGATCCAAGTGCCCTCCCTCTGTGCTGTAAGTTTCTATGATTCTCTGATTCTGAGCTATGGGAGTTAATGACCAAATCATGGATTTTATACATAATAGTCCCAACAACTTCAAGATTTATAAAGGTATATGAGAGATTTACTGAACCTATCCCTCCAGAAAAAGGAGGGAGACAAGCAATGTTCCCTCTGGTTTTATTTGGCCCTGCGCAACCCATTTAAGGAGCTGCGCGGGCCTTTCAAAAAAACTACCGCACAAGTGCGTTTTTTATATTGCAACGTCGGCAAACCGGCTGAGCGGATTCCCTGGAGCGTGTGCAGACCGAGCAGCTTACAGGGAACATTGGAGACAAGGTTCTTGAGCATCACCCAACCTATTCAATTGCCTTCATTAATGATGTGTTGAGTGTCTTCACCAGAGTTTTAGGGGGAGAAATTGGGCTCGGTAGCTCTTAGCGTTCCAAAACGGTGTCCGCGGTGTGCGCGCGCACTTCTGACCCGAATTGCGCCAGAGGCAATTCTTAAGGGGTTAGCGCGTGTGCACTTAACGTCCATCGGAAGTATGCAGAGCAGGCAGATCGTGACGGCAATCAGCATGCAACACTGATTTGACAGCAGCGCTGCCATTTTGGTGCTCCACGCTCCAGCTAATGCATTCTTTCAATCTCACACAGCCAGACTCGCATTAAGCAGCAGGAAGGTCACCCTACCAGAACTATTTAAAGGGATCGACCACTAATTACAGGTGAGTTGCTGGTTGATTTATTCTAGCTGTTGCTACAATTCTTGTTTCAAGTGTCAGAAATCCACAGGGAGTGGTGAGTGCTGAAGTACTTTTTGCTGACTTCAAGGCTTCTGCACAAACCAGTTGCTCCTAGACAGGGACGCACTAGTAGGCCTTCCTCTTGGACTTGAACATGACTGGGAGAATGAGCAGAGGCCACGCAGAGCAGGACTAAGTTGCTAGAAGAGGGATGAGGAGGACGGGGAGCGATGCTCTCAGCAGTACGCCATTATCTGCCCAGGATGATCAGGATGCAATTGTCCTATCCGAACATCAGTAAGGAACAGGGTACGAAATGTCTACACTTCACCAAGGAAGTCCTCACTGAAATCTGCCACCTGTTGCAGCCACAACTGTAACCTCAGAGCAAGGCACGGCCCGCAGTGTCAGTGGCTGTGAAAGTGACCGTGGCGATGAACCTTTATACGTCAGGCTCCTTCCAGGATGGAGCTGGAGATGTTAGCAACTTCTCGCAGGTTGCATAACGGAGGTCACAAAGGTTCTCTATTCAAAGAGAGGTCGTTTCATTTAATTCTCTTTTGTCAGAGAGAAGCGGGCGAATCAAGTCCAAGGGTTTGCAAGGTTTTGCCATGGTGCAGGAAGCCATTGACTGCAAACACATTGCTTGACATGTGCCCCATGTCAACTCTGCCGTGTGCCATAACAAAAAGGGATCTCACTTCCTCAATGTGCAGCTGGTGTGTAACCATAGGCAGCACATCATGCAGGTCAATGCCCGCTATCCTGGCAGCAGCCATGATGTCTTCATTCTGTGACAGTCTGCTGTGCCACCGTGGCAAACCAAAGAGTGGGCTGCTGGGCGACAAGGGCTATCCACTGACAAAGTGGCTCGTGGCTGCGGCTCACAACCCACGCACACATGCGCAGCGTGCATACAATGAGATCCGTGCCGCCAGAAGGAATCTGATGGAGCAGACCATTGGTCTGAAGCAGCAATTCTGCTGCCTGGCCCACTCTAGGGGAGCCCTGCAAGTGCTTGGCTGAGCGGCTCCCAAGATTTGTGGTGGTATCCTGCAGACTGCACAACCTGGTCATCATGAGAGAACAGCTCTTGCCACCACCTATCAGGCAGGAGCCCAAGGAGGAGGAGCGGGAGAAAGAGAAGGATGAGAAGGAGGCAGAAGAGAAGGAAAAGGAAACATAGAAACATAGAAAATAGGTGCAGGAGTAGGCCATTCGGCCCTTCGAGCCTGCACCACCATTCAATGAGTTCATGGCTGAACATGCAACTTCAGTACCCCATTCCTGCTTTCTCGCAATACCCCTTGATCCCCCTAGTAGTAAGGACTACATCTAACTCCTTTTTGAATATATTTAGTGAATTGGCCACAATAACTTTCTGTGGTAGAGAATTCCACAGGTTCACCACTCTCTGGGTGAAGAAGTTTCTCCTCATCTCGGTCCTAAATGGCTTACCCCTTATCCTTAGACTGTGATCCCTGGTTCTGGACTTCCCCAACATTGGGAACATTCTTCCTGCGTCTAATCTGTCTAAAGGGAGGCTGCAACCTAGACAGCCCCTTTCTGCCTGGGCTGTACGTGAAGAATGAATTCAAGTGTGATACAAGCCACCTCAAACCCAATTCCCCATTCACCAACAGTCCCACACTTCTTACCTTCCCTCTGACGCTGGCCGTCACAGCGTCCTCTTGGCCACAATGCAAAAATAAAAGCCAACACAAAATAAACATTCCAAACCAAAGTTATAAATCAAGTCATGCCATATTGTTTACAAAATTAAACTCTTGTCCATTCCCTTAGTCCCTGTTTTCCGTGTGCTTTTCCTTGGCCTAGTGCTCCTGTGCAGTGCTACCCCAGTGGCTGCAGCATGTCTGGTGGAAGGCTGCTGACTTTCAGTGGAGGAGACTGCAGATGGCCTTGGAGAATGACCACAAGCATCTCTGGGGCCTAGAAGATCCGGCTGTGGGCTGCACCACCTGGGCAACAGCAAGGGTGTACTGGCGGAGTGGCAGGGATGGGATGACGAATGCTGCCATCCTGAGAGAGGGCAACAGGTTTGTGTTCCATGGAGCCACTGGCACTCGCCTGGGGTAGCACCTCAGCAATCCTAGTAATGTGTTGAGGACAGACTGCTGGACTGCTGTGACACCCTGCAAGCCCCTTGGAACACTGGTATCCATGCCACGGTATACTATGATGGGCAGCAGTCTGAGCTTGCCTGACAGCAAACCTTGCATTACATCAGTCTGAGCTTCCACTGTGCCACTCAGATGTTTCGTGGACACAGCCGGTGCTGCAATGGAAGCTGAGATATCGGCCATCAGACGCTGCATTGTGGTGGGGTCCACAAGTGTGTTGATGGAGATGGCCACCAGCTCAATGCTGGGAAGATTGGGCTCCCAGCCCTGCTCAAAGCCCTGTGCCAAGTTGGTGTGGGACTCCTCCATGCTCCTCGACATTGAACGCAGGCTTTCTGACAGGCTTCCCAATGCACCAAGCCTTTTGGTATGAATACCCATCAGCCGTTTGCTGTAGCCTGGTCCATCAAAGCCCTTGTCTGAGCCCTTGTCCCAAGCTTATCCTGACTCCATGTGCTGCAGTCCGCCTTCAGAGCATCCAAACAAGGAGCGCTGCTAACATCAAAGTGGCCACTGGAGGGTGCTGTCTACTAACTGTTCTGCTGAGTAATGAGTCTGTAGTTAACATGACAATTGTCCCTGTTGGAGCTCTCCCAATTTCACCTACGTTGAAGAGGAATTTAAAAAGCAATTAAAATATTACAGGGCAGAATTGAGAGATTTTGGTTTTATAAGTTTAGATTTTTAGTAGAAAGTTTACTGACAACTCTAACAAGAGACAAAGGGGCCGAATTGCCCCTTCCGATAAGGCCTCTGGCCACCTGAAAGTGGCAGCCACGTGGCGGTGAGGAATGGCCGCCGTGTCTCTACGGAGGGGGCCGTCATTTTGGAAAATTGCCCTTCCTCAGTTTTGGAGCGATGTCCGGGACCGCTCCTGCCCGTTTTCCCGCCGCGGCGCGCGCGCTCCGACTCCTTACCGACTGGCGGGGGGGCCTCCTCGCGCATCTGCCCCCCGGGAAATTGCTCCCTTCCCGGTATCGCCCCACGGGAGCAGCCCCGCTGCCGATCGGGGCCCCCGACAGCTTTTGCTGTCAGTGCGCTCTCTGTAGCATGGCGGCAGCGCAGCCGCCCTTAAAGTCGAGGGCGCTCTCCCGCAGTCGCCGTGTTATATTATTTTGTCGGCCGACTGGCAGATCAGTCCGACAATTATGGCCGCGGGTTTGGCCGGGCCGGGCCAACAGGCGGCCTGGCACCCCCCCCCACTTCTTAGGTGCCAGGCCTCTGGTCCGGCCAAAACCCTGCCTGGTGGGCCCAGTGTCTGCCACGAAAGTGGCTGCAGAGTCTGCAGAAGCCCTCCCCTTTAACTGAGAGGAGGGACGTTGTGACCCGTCAGTGGGATGATCTCATCAGGGCGGCGCTGATGACTGACAGCCTCGGCTACTCCGCCCCTCCCCCACTCCCGCCCCCGTGATGTGTCCACTTCCGCCGCTCCCCAAAGTGCTGAATTTCAACAGTTCGGTCGTCATGCATTCGGGCGGACAGAACACATTGATACCGCCACCTCTTTTCGGGCGGTTGACAATTTCAGCCCCAAAGTTTGCCTCCAAATTCAGTTCCTGGAGGTAGTTTTGAGAATGGATGGAATTTTTTTTTTAATTCAGGTTTTTAATACAACCGTTATATTCATTCAGTGCTGAAGAATTTGATATTTAATTACGTCGCACCCAGCTGCTGTGAGTAAAAGCATCACATGCAATCAGAGAAGTCGAAACAGCATCATGACAAATCACGACCGGAAATGAAAGAATCAAACTCCGAAGTATTTACAGCACAGAAACAGACCATTCAGCCCAACAGGTCCATATCGGTGTTACTGATCCACACAAGCCTCAGCCCACCCTTCTTCAACTAACCCCATCAACAAATCCCTCTCGTCCTTTCTCTCTCGTGTGTTTATCCAGCTTCCCCTTAAATGCATCTACGCTATTCACCTCAACTATTCCCTGCGGTAGCGAGCTCCACATTCCAACCACTCTCTGGGTAAAGAAGTTTCTCCTGACTTCCCGATTGGATTTATTAGTGACCATCTTATATTTATGGCCGTTAGTTCTAGTCTCGCCTGCAAGTGGAAACGTCTTCTCTACGTCTACCTCATCAAACCCATCCGTAATCTTAAAGATCATTATCAGGTCATCCCTCAGTCTTCTCGTTTCTAGAGAAAAGAGACCCAGCCTGTTCAATTTTCACTAACAGGTATAACCTCTCAGTTCTGGTGTCATTCTAGTCAATCTTTTTTGCAGCTTCTCCAGTGCTTCCATGTCGTTTTTTATAATATGGAGACCAGAACTGTTCAAAGTACTACAAAGGTGGTCTGACCAAGGCTTTATACAGGTTTAACATAAATTCTCCGCTTTTCAATTCAATCCCTCTCGAAATAAAACCCAGTGCTTTGTTTGCTATTTTTATCATCTTATTAACCTGCATTGCTACTGTTAGTGATTTGTGTAATAACCAAATGACTGAGAAATAAAAGTATCACATGGAATCATGGAAAAATGGAAGATTCAAACTAAATCGCTGAGAAATTGTAGAATCTCACCAAATCACTGAGAAATGGAAGAATCTCATTAAATCGATATGAGATAAAACCATTGTTATGTCAAGTGATTGTGACCTGCTATCACTGACCCAAGGCCGACACCGTTACACTTACACAAAAAACACCTGTGATGCTTTGACAAGTGTTACCTGTGTCATAGAAACATAGAAAATAGGTGCAGGAGTAGGCCATTCGGCCCTTCGAGCCTGCACCTCCATTCAATAAGATCATGGCTGATCATTCACCTCAGTACCCCTTTCCTGCTTTCTCTCCATACCCCTTGATCCCTTTAACCGTAAGGGCCATATCCAACTCCCGCTTGAATATATCCAATGAACTGGCATCAACAACTCTCTGCGGTAGAGAATTCCACAGGTTAACAACTCTCTGAGTGAAGAAGTTTCTCCTCATCTCAGTCCTAAATGGCTTATTCCTTATCCATAGACTAATCCCCTGGTTCTGGACTTCCCCAACATCGGGAACATTCTTTCTGCATCTAACCTGTCCAGTCCCGTCAGAATTTTATATGTTTCTGTGAGATCCCCTTTCATCCTTCTAAACTCCAGTGAATACAGGCCCAGTCGATCCAGTCTCTCCTCATATATCAGTCCTGCCATCCCGGGAATCAGTCTGGTGAACCTTCGCTGCACTCCCTCAATAGCAAGAATGTCCTTCCTCAGATTAAGAGACCAAAACTGAACACAGTATTCCAGGTGAGGCCTCACCAAGGCCCTGTACAACTGCAGTAAGACCTCTCTGCTCCTATACTCAAATCCTCTAGCTATGAAGGCCAACATACCATTTGCCTTCTTCACCGCCTGCTGTACCTGCATGCCAGCTTTAAATGACTGATGTACCATGACACCCAGGTCTCGTTGCACCTCCCCTTTTCCTAATCTGCCGCCATTCAGATAATATTCTGCCTACGTGTTTTTACCACCAAAGTGGATAACCTCACATTTATCCACATTATACTGCATCTGCCATGCATTTGCCCACTCACCGAACCTGTCCAAGTCACCCTGCAGCCTCTTAGCATCCTCCTCACAGCTCAAACCACCACCCAGCTTAGTGTCATCTGCAAACTTGTAGATATTACACTCAATTCCTTCATCTAAATCATTGATGTATATTGTAAATAGCTGGGGTCCCAGCACTGAGCCCTGCGGCACCCCACCAGTCACTGCCTGCCATTCTGAAAAGGACCCGTTTATCCCGACTCTCTGCTTCCTGTCTGCCAACCAGTTCTCTATCCATGTCAGTACATTACCCCCAATACCATGTGCTTTAATTTTGCACACCAATCTCTTGTGTAGGACCTTGTCAAAAGCCTTTTGAAAGTCCAAATACACCATATCCACTGGTTCTCCCTTGTCCACTCTACTAGTTACATCCTCAAAAAATTCTAGAAGATTTGTCAAGCATGATTTCCCTTTCATAAATCCATGCTGACTTGGACCGATCCTGTCACTGCTTTCCAAATGCGCTGCTATTCATCTTTAATCATTGATTCCAACATTTTCCCCACTACTGATGTCAAGCTAATCGGTCTATAATTACCCGGTTTCTCTCTCCCTCCTTTTAAAAAAAGTGGTGTTACATTAGCTACCCTCCAGTCCATAGGAACTGATCTAGAGTCGATAGACTGTTGAAAAATGATCACCAATGCATCCACTATTTCTAGGGCCACATCTTTAAGTACTCTGGGATGCAGACTATCAGGCCCTGGGGATTTATCGGCCTTCAATCTCATCAATTTCCCAAACACAATTTCCCGCCTAATAAGGATTTCCTTCAGTTCCTCCTTCTCACTAGACCCTCCGTCCCCTAGTAGTTCCGGAAGGGTATTTGTGTCTTCCTTCGTGAAGACAGAACCAAAGTATTTGTTCAACTGGTCTGTCATTTCTTTGTTCCCCATTATAAATTCACCTGAATCTGACTGCAAGGGACCTACATTTGTCTTCACTAATCTTTTTCTCTTCACATATCTATAGAAGCTTTTGCAGTCAGTTTTTATGTTCCCATCAAGCTTCCTCTCATACTCTATTTTCTCCCTCCTAATTAAACCCTTTGTCCTCCTCTGCTGAATTCTAAATTTCTCCCAGTCCTCAGTGCTGCTTTTTCTGGCCAATTTATCTGCCTCTTCCTCGGATTTAACACTATCCTTAATTTCCCTTGTTAGCCACGGTTGAGCCACCTTCCCGTTTTATTTTTACTCCAGACAGGGATGTACAATTGTGGAAGTTCATCCATGTGATCTTTAAATGTTTGCCATTGCCACCGTCAACCCTTTAAGTATTATTCGCCAGTCTATTCTAGCCAATTCACGTCTCATACCATCGAAGCTACCTTTCCTTAAGTTCAGGATCCTAGTCTCTGAATTAACTGTGTCACTTACCATTTTAATAAAGAATTCTACCATATTATGGTTACTCTTCCCCAAGGGCCCTTGCACAACAAGATTGCTAATTAGGCAATGCTGATTAGATTGTATCTTTCATCAATAGCCTAGAGTGCATCTGACCATTTAGCCAGATGCATAAATCTGTTCATAATCACCTGTATTGACCTGATTGGCTACTTGCTTATATACTTCCTGCAGAACCAAAAGAATAGACATTGGTCTCGTGGCATGCAGTTGCAGAAGCTATTTGGAGGGTTGTTTTGAAAAAGAACTGTTTTTAAGCTAAGAGAAACCCCATAAAGTATTGACAAAAATATCACAGTAAGAAATAACCTTTAACATGCTCCAAGGCTTCAATTTTGGTCCTTTCCTATTCCTTGTCCCCATGCCATTCCTACACAACATCATCTGCCGATACAAGGTCAGCTTCAATGTGTATGCTGATGGCGCCTAACTCTACTCTCTTCCACATTCTTGATCTCGTGACTGCTGTTGTGCTGTGCAACTATTTGTTGGGCATTGAGGACTGGATGACTCAGAATGTTCTTCAACTCAACATTGGCAAGAACAAAGCCACCCTGTTCAGTTCCCCTTCGCCTCACCCCGCCTCCCCTCGCCCCCCAACACCGAGAAACTCACTGACCTACACTGGCTCCCTGACATTCTGCAAATCAACCTCAAATCCTCTTCCTTGTCTTCAAATTCTTCCATAGCCTTTCTCCACCTTACCCTGCAATCTCCTCCTGCCCCATGACTCAGTACTAACCTTCCATTCCTCAATCTCATATGTGCATCTACACCTCTCCAATAGGTCATCAGTGGCAAAGCCTTCAGCCACCGCACCTTACTCTCTGGAACTCTCGTCCCAAAATTCTTCACATTGCTACCTCTCTCCTCTCTTCAAAGGCTTCCTCAAAACCTGCCTCTTCCACCATGCCTTCGGTCACCTCCCCTAGCTTCCTGTTTAGCGTCATAAAGTAGCTTGAGGCTTTGTATTACATGAAAGTTGCTGTATAAATGTATGTTGTTACTATGCTAACTGTGATACAGTGATTTTATCTACTTGTTTTGTGTGATATCAAATCGGGTAAATCTGATTTAAAATGGTGTCAACGAGCTGTGCCTCTGTGGCTGTGATGATTGATCCGTATAGTCAGCTGTATGCAATTAGAATCATCCAAAATGTGTCTGGTTTGTTGTTTTGATATCTTTGTTTGGAAACCAATGAAATCACAAGTTGCTTCCTTGGTGGCTGGAATAGTTTATTTGTAATGTTAACAGAGGTAGATTGACAGACAGTAGAATAGACTGTAATGCTAAGCTATTAAGGATAATGGGAGGAGGAAGTGACAACATTGAGACATTAACATCTGGCAAGGGATTCAATCTCCATGGGTTCACTTTTTGAAAAAATTCATTCGCGGGATGAAGGCGTCGCTGGCGAGGCCAGCGTTTATCGCCCATCCCTAATTGCCCTTGAGAAGGTGGTGGTGAGCCGCCTTCTTGAACCGTTGCAGTCAATGTGGTGAAGGTTCTCCCACGGTGCTGTTAGGGGTGAAGTTCCAGGATTGTGGCCCAGCAACAATGAAGAAGCGGCAATATATTTCCAAGTCAGGATGGTGTGTGACTTCGAGGGGCACTTGGAGGTTATGGTGCTCCTGCTGCTCTTGTAATTCTTGGTGGTAGAGGTCGTGGGTTTGGGAGGAGCTGCTAAAGAAGCCTTGGCGAGTTGCTGCAGTGCATCTTGTGGATGGTACACACTGCAGCCACGGTGCGCCAGTGGTGGAGGGAGTGAATGTTGAAGGTGGGGGATGGGGTGCCGATCAAGCGGACTGCTTTGTCCTGAATGGTATCGAGCTTCTTGAGTGTTTTTGAAGCTGCACTTATCCATGGAAGTGGAGAGTATGCCATCACACTCCTGCCTTGTGCCTTGTAGATGGTGAAAAGGCTTTAGGGAGTGAGGTGAGTCACTCATCGCAGAATACCCAGCCTCTGGCCTGCTCTTGTAGCCACAGTATTTATGTGGCTGGTCCAGTTAATGTACTGGTCACTGGTGAACCCCAGAACGTTGATGGTGGGGCATTCGATCATGGTAATGCTGTTGAATGTCAAGGGGAGATGATTAGACTCTCTCTTGTTGGAGAGGGTCATTGCCTGGTACTTGTGTGGCGCGAATGTTACTTGTCACTTATCAGCCCAAGCCTGAATGTTGTCCAGGTCTTGTTGCATGCGGGCATGGACTGCTCCATTATCTAAGGAGTTGCGAATTGAACTGAACACTGTGGAATCATCAGCGAACATCCTCACTTCTGACATTATGATGGACGGAAGGTCATTGATAAAACAGCTGAAGATGGTTTGGCCTAGGACACTGCCCTGAGGAATTCCTGCTGCAATGTTCTGGGGCTGAGATGATTGACCTCCAACCATAACTATCTTTCTTTGTTCTAGGTATGACTCCAGCCAGTGGAGAGTTCTCCCCCAATTCCCATTGACTTCACTTTTACTAGAGCTCTTTGGTGTCACACTCGAAATGCTGTCTTGATGTTCAGGGCAATAACTCTCACCTCACCTCTGGAATCCAAGTTTCACCAAGGCTATAATGAGGTCTGGAGCCGAATGGTCCCTGAAATTGGGCATCAGTGAGAAGGTTATTGGTGAGTAAGTGCAGCTTGATAGCACTGTCAACGACACCTTCCATCACTTTGCTGATGATTGAAAGTAGCCTGATGGGACGGTAATTGGCCGGATTTGATTTGTCCTGCTTTTTGTGGACAGGACATACCTGCAAAATTTTCACTTTCTCGGGTAGATGCCAGTGTTGTAGATGTACTGGAACAGCTTGGCTTCAGGAGTGGCTAGTTCAGAAACACAATTCTTCCGCACTAAGGCCGGGATGTTGTCGGGACCCAGGGCCTTTGCTGTATCTCAGCCATTTCTTGATATCACGTGGAGTGAATCGAATTGGCTGAAAACTGGCTTCTGTGATTGTGGGGACCTCAGGAGAAGGCCAATATGGATCATCCACTCAGCACTTATGGCTAAATATGAAAACACTTCAGCCATGTCTTTTGCACTCGCGTGTTGGACTCTGCCATTGTTGAGGATGAGGATATTCATGGAGCCTCCTCCTCTTGTTAGTTGTCCACCACCATTCACAACTGGATATGGCAGGACTGCAGAGCTTTGATGTGATCCATTGGTTATGGGATGGCTTAGCTCTGTCTATAGGATGCTGCTTCTATTGTTTAGCATGCATGTAGTCCTGTGTTGTAGCTTCGCCAGTCCGGGACCTCATTTTCAGGTATGTCTAGTGCTGCTTCTTGCATGCTCTTCTACACTGCTCATTGAACCAGGGTTGGTTGTCTGGCTGGATTGTAATGGTGAAGTGAGGAACATGCTGGGCTATGAGGTTACAGATTGTGGTGGAATATAATTCTGTTGCTGATGGCCCTCATAGATGTTCCGTTGTAAGCTGCTAGATCTATTCTGAATCTCTCCCATTGAACACGGTGGCAGTGCCATACAACATGATGGAGGGTAAACTCAGTGGGAAGATGGGGCTTCATCTCCACAAGGACTGTGCGGTGGTCACTCCTACCAATACTGTCATGGACAGATGCATTTGTAATAGGTAGATTGGTGAGGACAAGGTCAAGTAGGTTTGTCCCTTGTGTTGATTCTCTCACCCCCTGCCGCAAGCCCAGTCTGGCAGATATGTCTTTCAGGACTCGGCCAGCTCAGACCAGTAGTGGTGCTACCGAGCCATTCTTAGCAATGGACATTGAAGTCCCCCAGAGTGCATTCTGTGCCCTTGCTACCCTCAGTGCTTCTTCCAAGTGATGTTCAATATGGAGGAGTACTGATTGACCAGCTGATGGAGGGCGGTAGGTGATAATCAGCAGGAGGTTTTCTTGCCCATGTTTGACCAGATGCCATGAGGCTTCATGGGGTCTGGAGTCAATGTTAAGGACTCCCAGGGCCACTCCCTCCCGACTGTATTACTTTGGTACCACCCCTGGTGGATCTATCCTGCTGGTGGGACAGGACAGACCCAGGGATGGTGATGAAGAAATCTGGGACATTGGCTGAAAGGTATATGTTATGTATGTATACCCGTAAATACCATGTTTAACCACCAGAGGGCTTATCCCCTGGAGTCCCAAGGGATCCCATAATCCCTTGGGAGCACCTGTATATAAGGAGGCTTCACAGGCTGGAAAGGCACTCTGAGATCTGTAATAAAGGACTACGGTCACACCTTACTTTGAATTTGCAGTATCTAGTCTGACTCTTTATTCAAGACATAACAACTGGCGACGAGATACAAGTGATAAACCCCACTGCAACAATGCAGAGAACGTGGGCATCCTGGAGAAATTTTCGGAGGGAGATGATTGGGAAACCTTCGTGGAGCGACTCGACCAATACTTCGTGGCCAACGAGCTGGAAGGAGAAGCGAACGCTGCCAAACGAAGGGCGATCCTCCTCACTTACACAAAGGAACTGATTCCTGTAATCGGCAGTGCTACCATAAAGGTCTCCTACGATGAGGCGGTGCACGAGTTACCGCTCTGCGTGGTACTGGGCGATGGTCCCACGCTGTTCGGCAGGAGCTGGCTGGGAAAGATATGCTGGAACTGGTACGACGTCCGAGCACTTTCGTCCGTCGATGACACCTCATGTGCCCAGGTCCTAAACAAGTTCCCGTCGCTGTTCGAACCAGGCAGTGGGCAGTTCCAAGGAGAAAAAGTGCAGATCCATTTGATTTCGGGGGCGCAACCCATCCATCACAAGGCGAGAGCGGTACCTTACATAATGAGAGAGAGGGTGAAGATCGAACTGGACAGAAGGCACCATTTCGCCGATCAAATTCAATGAATGGGCCAGTCCGATTGTTCCAGTCCTCAAGGAAGAGGGTGATTATAAAGTAACTATCAATCGTTTCTCACTGCAGGATCAATACCTGCTACCGAAGGCAGACGACCTATTTGCGATGCTGGCGGGAGGAAAGACGTTCACGAAGCTGGACCTGACCTCGGCCTACATGATGCAGGAGCTGGAGGAATCATCGAAAGGCCTCACCTGCATCAACACGTACAAAGGCCTCTTCATTTACAACAGATCCCGTTTGGGATTCGATCGGCTGCGGCGATATTCCAGAGGAACATGAAAAGCTTGCTGAAGTTGGTCCCACGCACCGTGGTCTTCCATGACGACATAGAACATAATAAGAACATAAGAATTAGGAACAGGAGTAGGCCATCTAGCCCCTCGAGCCTGCTCCGCTATTCAACAAGATCATAGCTGATCTGGCCGTGGACTCAGCTCCACTTACCCGCCCGCTCCCCATAACCCTTAATTCCCTTATTGGTTAAAAATCTATCTATCTGTGATTTTAATATATTTAATGAGCTAGCCTCAACTGCTTCCTTGGGCAGAGAATTCCACAGATTCACAACCCTCTGGGAGAAGAAATTCCTTCTCAACTCGGTTTTAAATTGGCTCCCCCGTATTTTGAGGCTGTGCCCCCTAGTTCTAGTCTCCCCGACCAGTGGAAACAACCTCTCTGCCTCTATCTTGTCTATCCTTTTCATTATTTTAAATGTTTCTATACGATCACCCCTCATCCTTCTGAACTTCAACAAGTAAAGACCCAGTCTACTCAATCTATCATCATAAGGTAACCCCCTCATCTCCGGAATCAGCCGAGTGAATCGTCTGTACCCCCTCCAAAGCTAGTATATCCTTCCTTAAGTAAGGTGACCAAAACTGCACGCAGTACTCCAGGTGCGGCCTCACCAATACCCTGTACAGTTGCAGCAGGACCTCCCTGCTTTTGTACTCCATCCCTCTCGCAATGAAGGCCAACATTCCATTTGCCTTCCTGATTACCTGCTGCACCTGCAAACTAACTTTTTTGGGATTCATGCACAAGGATCTAAAAGAGTTTCATGCACAAGGACCCCCAGGTCCCTCTGCACCGCAGCATGTTGTAATTTCTCCCCATTCAAATAATATTCCCTTTTACTGTTTTTTTTTCCAAGGTGGATGACCTCACATTTTCCGACATTGTATTCCATCTGCCAAACCTTAGCCCATACGACATCTTGGTTAAAAGTCGGGACACCGTCGAGCACCTGCAGAACATGGAGGAGGTTCTTAGTCGGCTTAATCATGTGGGGCTCAGACTAAAACGCTCGAAGTGCATTTTCCTGGCGCCTGAAGTGGAGTTCCTGGGGAGAAGAATCGCGACGGACGGCATCAGTCCCACCGATTCGAAGACAGAGGCAATCAAGAACGCACCGAGACCACAGAACGAGCTGCGGTCATTTCTAGGATTCCTGAACTCTTTTGGTAACTTCTCACCGGGTCTTAGCATATTATTAGAACCACTGCACTCTTTACTGCGTAAAGGAGATGAATGGGTATGGGGTAAAAGCCTAGAAAATGCCTTTGAGAAAGCTAGGAAGCTGTTATGTTCAAACAAATTGCTTGTGTTGTACGATCCATGTAAACGTTTGGTACTAGCATGTGATGCGTCATCGTACTGGGTCGGGTGTGTATTGCAACAAGCTAATGAATTTGGGAAATTGCAACCGGTTGCTTATGCATCCAGAAGCCTGTCTAAGGCCGAAAGGGCCCACAGTATGATGGGAAAAAAAGCGTTAGCGTGTGTTTACGGGGTAAAGAAAATGCATCAATATCTGTTCGGGCTCAAATTTTGATTGAAAACCGACCATAAGCCGCTTATATTCCTCAAGAGGATAAATACGAATGCATCGGCCCACATCCAGAGATGGGCGCTCACGTTGTCCGCATACAACTATGCCATCCGCCACAAGCCAGGCACAGAAAACTGTGCCGATGCTCTCAGTAGGCTGCCATTGTCCACCACCGGGGTGGAGATGGCACAGCCCCAGATCTAGTTATGGTAATGGAAGCATTCAAGAGTGAGCAATCACCCGTTACCGACCGACAGATTAGAACTTGGACGAGCCAGGATCCCTTACTGTCCTTAGTAAAAAACTGTGTGCTCCACGGGAGTTGGTCTAGTGTCCCGTTAGAGATGCAGGAGGAAATAAAGCCGTACCAGCGGCGCAAAGATGAAATGTTATACAGGCAGACTGCCTCCTATGGTGTAATTGGGTAGTGGTGCCAAAAAAGGGCAGGGACACTTTCATCAGCGATCTCCACAGTACCCACCCAGGCATCGTAATGATGAAAGTGATAGCCAGATCCCACGTGTGGTGGCCCGGTATCGATGCAGACTTAAGAGTCCTGCGTGCACAAATGTAATACATTTTCACAGTTAAGCAATGCACCCAGGGAGGCGCCACTAAGTTGATGGTCTGGCCCTCCAAACCGTGGTCCGGGGTCCATGTCGACTATGCAGGCCCATTCTTGGGAAAAATGTTCTTAGTGGTTGTAGATGCGTACTCCAAATAGATTGAATGTGTGATAATGTCGGCAAGCATGTCCGCTGCAAGCACTGAAAGCCTACAGGCCATGTTTGCCACGCACGGCCTGCCTGATGTCCTTGTAAGTGACAATGGGCCGTGCTTTACCAGTGCCGAGTTCAAGGAGTTCATGACCCGCAATGGGATCAAACATGTCACATCTGCCCCGTTTAAACCAGCGTCCAACGGTCAGGCAGAACGAGCAGTTCAAACAATCAAGCAGAGCTTGAAAAGAGTAACTGAAGGATCTGCAGACTCACTGATCCCGAGCCCTGCTTAGTTACCGCACAAGACCCCACTCGCTCACCGAGGTCCCTCCCGCTGAACTGCTCATGAAAGGGGCACTTAAGACAAGGCTCTCGTTAGTACACCTTGATCTACACGAACAGGTAGAGAGCAGCCGGCTTCAACAGAGTATGTTGTCACACATCACATAGTGCACATTGTCACACATCACAATGTAACCCCACTTTTTAAAAAAGGAAGGAGAGAGAAAACAGGAAATTAGAGACCGGTCAGCTTGACATCGGTAGTGGGCAAAATGATGGAATCAATTATGAAGGATGTCATAACAGCGCATTTGGAAAGTGGTGACATAATAGGTACAAGTCAGCATGGATTTGTGAAAGGGAAAGCATGCTTGACAAATCTTCTGGAATTTTTTGAGGATGTTTCCAGTAGAGTGGACAAGGGAGAACCAGTTGATGTGGTGTATTTGGACTTTCAGAAGGCTTTCGACAAGGTCCCACACGAGAGATTAGTGTGCAAAGTTAAAGCACATGGGATTGGGGGTAGTGTGCTGACATGGATTGAGAACTGGTTGGCAGACAGGAAGCAAAGAGTAGAAGTAAATGGGTACTTTTCAGAATGGCAGGCAGTGACTAGTGGGGTACCGCAAGGTTCTGTGCTGGGGCCCAACTGTTTACATTGTACATTAATGATTTAGACAAGGGGATTAAGTGTAGTATTTCCAAATTTGCGGATGACACTAAGTTGGGTGGCAGTGTGAGCTGCGAGGAGGATGCTATGAGGCTGCAGAGTGACTTGGATAGGTTAGGTGAGTGGGCAAATGCATGGCAGATGAAGTTTAATGTGGATAAATGTGAGGTTATCCACTTTAATGGTAAAAACAGAGAGACAGACTATTATCTGAATGGTGACAGATTAGGAAAAGGGGAGGTGCAGCGAGATCTGGGTGTCATGGTACATCAGTCATTGAAGGTTGGCATGCAGGTACAGCAGGCGGTTAAGAAAGCAAATGGCATGTTGGCCGTCATAGCGAGGGGATTTGAGTACAGGGGCAGGGAGGTGTTACTACAGTTGTACAGGGCCTTGGTGAGGCCACACCTGGAATATTGGGAGTGCAGCGAAGGTTCACCAGACTGATTCCCGGGATGGCGGGACTGACTTATCAAGAAAGACTGGATCAACTGGGCTTGTATTCACTGGAGTTCAGAAGAATGAGAGGGGATCTCATAGAAACCTTTAAAATTCTGACAGGTTTAGACAGGTTAGATGCAGGAAGAATGTTCCCAATGTTGGGGAAGTCCAGAACTGGGGGTCACAGTCTAGGGATGGGGGGGTAGGCCGTTTGAGACCGGGATGGGGAGAAACCTCTTCACCTGGAGAGTGGTGAACCTGTGGAATTCTCTACCACGGAAAGTTGTTGAGGTCAATTCACTAAATATATTCAAAAAGGAATTAGATGTAATCCTTACTACTAGGGGAATCAAGGGGTATGGTGAGAAAGCAGGAATGGGGTACTGAAGTTGAGTGTTCAGCCATGAACTCATTGAATGGCGGTGCGGGCTCGAAGGGCCGAATGGCCTACTCCTGCACCTATTTTCTATGTTTCTATGTTTCTACATATCACGATCGCACAAATGTGTCACGTGAAATTGAGATAAATGATCCTGTATTTGTGTTGAAATATGGACAAGGTCCCAAGTGGCTTCCTGGCACTGTGTCGGCCAAAGAGGGGAGTAGGGTGTTTGTGTTCAAACTCTCAAATGGACTCACCTGCAGGAAACATTGGACCAAACCAAACTCAGATTTACAGACTATTCAAAACAACCCACAATAGATTCCACCTTTTTCGACCCTCCAACACACACAAGTGGCAACCGACACAGCGGTTGACCACGAAGCAGAACCCATCACCTGCAGCAGCCCAGCAGGACTCAGCACACCCAGCAGCCCAGCAAGGCCAGCTGCGCAGCAGCCCAGCAAGGGCCCAACAAACAACTCACCAAAACCAGCATTTGCACCGAAACGATCAACCAGGGAAAGGAAGGCCCCAGATCGACTCACATTGTAAATAGTTACACTATTGACATGGGGGGGGGGGGGGGGGGGGGAGTATTGTTATGTATGTAAACCTGTAAATACCATGTCTAACCATCAGAGGGCTTATCTCCTGGAGTCCCAAGGGATCCCACAATCCCTTGAGAGCACCTATATATAAGGAGGCCTCACAGGCTGGAGAGGCACTCTGAGATCTGTAATAAAGGACAACGGTCACACCTTACTTTGAGCTTGCAGCAGCTGGTCTGACTCTTTACTCAAGACATAACAGTATGATTCTGTGAGTATGACTGTGTCCCCAGGTGTTAGTGAGGAGGACTTTGCAGGGTCAACTGGGCTGGGTGTGCCTTTGTTGTGTCCGAAGCTGGTGTCAAAGTCGATGCCAGGTGGTCCGTCTGGTTTTATTCTTATTGTCATTTTTTTAGTGGTTTAATCCAACTGAGTGGCTTGCTAGGCTATTTCAGAGGGCAGTTAAGAGTCAACCACGTTGCTGTGGGTCTGGAGTCACATTTAGGTCAGACCGGGTAAGGGCAGCAGATGTCCTTCTCTAAAGGACATTATTGATCCTGATGGGTTTTTAATGGCGATCCAGCAGTTCCATGATCACCATTACTGATACTTGGAGGACGAAATTCACATCTGCCAGAAACGGGGTGCACCTACTGTTTTTGATGTGAAAATTCAGCTCTTCGGCGTTTTGTTTCGAGCGGTCGGAAGTGCGGAGAGCGGGGCGGATATGGTCACCGCCGGAAAAACGCTTGACGGCAAATGCGCAAACGGCGGCCATTCCACAAAAAACCGGCAGCCATTCAGCACTGAGCCCCGGTCGCTATTTTCCGCCGGCCAGAGGCCTTAACGAGAGGGGAAATTTCGGCACCTAGCGTTTTATTCCAGATTTATTTAATTAACTGAACTTTAATTCAAAAACAGTTCATGGTGCATCGGCGAGAGGCTCGGGAGGTGCGTGGAGAGGCCTATAAAAAGGCCCAACGTCCGTGAGTCATCGGGAGTTCGTGGTGCGACGGCGAGAGGCTCGGGAGGTGCGTGGAGAGGCCTATAAAAAGGCCCAACGTCCGTGAGTCATCGGGAGTTCGTGGTGCGTCGGCGAGAGGCTCGGGAGGTGTGTGGAGAGGCCTATAAAAAGGCCCAACGTCCGTGAGTCATCGGGAGTTCGTGGTGCGACGGCGAGAGGCTCGGGAGGTGCGTGGAGAGGCCTATAAAAAGGCCCAACGTCCGTGAGTCATCGGGAGTTCATGGTGCGACGGCGAGAGGCTCGGGAGGTGTGTGGAGAGGCGTGGCTTGTGCAGCAGGGAGGCAAAAAGGAATAGAAAGAAATCGAAAGGTGACGTCACAGCCAAGGGGGTAAGTGATTGGCTGGTGATTGGTAAGTAGTTTTTCTTTTTCATTCTTTATCAGTAAGTAACCTTTTAACATTGTTGTTGCCCAATTAAGTTAATCCAAGGGTTAAGTCATGGCAGGAGAGCTTGGACACGTGTTATGCTCCTCCTGTACTATGTGGGAACTCAAGGACGCTTCCGGTGTCCCTGACGACTACGTGTGCGGGAAGTGTATCCGGCTGCAGCTCCTGACAGACGCATTGCGGCACTGGAGCTGCGGGTGGATTCACTCTGGAGCATCCACGATGCTGAGAATGACGTGAATAGCACGTTTAGTGAGTTGGTCACACCGCAGGTAAAGGGTACACAGCCAGATAGGGAACGGGTGACCAACAGGAAGAGCAGTGCAAGGAAGGTAGTGCAGGGGTTCCCTGCGGTCATCCCCCTGCAAAACAGATACACCGCTTTGGGTACTGTTGAGGGGGAAGACTCATCAGGGGAGGGCAGCAGCAGCCAAGTTCATGGCACCATGGGTGGCTCTGCTGCACAGGAGGGCAGGAAAAAGAGTGGGAGAGCGATAGTGATAGGGGATTCAATTGTAAGGGGAATAGATAGCGCAACCGAGACTCCAGGATGGTATGTTGCCTCCCTGGTGCAAGGGTCAAGGATGTCTCGGAGCAGGTGCAGGACATTCTGAAAAGGGAGGGTGAACAGTCAATTGTCGTGGTGCATATAGGTACCAACGATATAGGTAAAAAATGGGATGAGGTCCTACGAGACGAATTTAGGGAGCTAGGAGCTAAATTAAAAAGTAGGACCTCAAAAGGAGTAATCTCAGGATTGCTACCAGTGCCACGTGCTAGTCAGAGTAGGAATCGCAGGATAGCCCAGATGAATACATGGCTTGAGGAGTGGTGCAGAAGGGAGTGATTCAAATTCCTGGGGCATTGGAACCGGTACTGGGGGAGGTGGGACTAGGACAAACCGGACGGTCTGCATCTGGGCAGGACCGGAAACAATGTCCGAGGGGGAGTGTTTGCTAGTGCTGTTGGGGAGGAGTTAAATTAATATGGCAGGGGGATTGGAACCTATGCCGGGAGACAGAGGGGAACAAAAGGGAGACAGAGGCAAAAGATAGAAAGGAGAATAGTAAAAGTGGAGGACAGAGAAACCCAAGGCAAAAAACAAAAAGGGGCACATTACAGCAAAATTCTAAAGGGGCAAAGTGTGTTAAAAAGACATGTCTGAAGGCTCTGTGCCTCAATGCGAGGAGTATTCGGAATAAGGTGGACGAATTAACTGCGCAGATAGCAGTTAATGGATAGGATGTAATTGGCACCACAGAGACATGGCTCCAGGGTGACCATAGAAACATAGAAAATAGGTGCAGGAGTAGGCCATTTGGCCCTTCTAGCCTGCACCGCCATTCAATGAGATCATGGCTGAACATGCAACTTCAGTACCCCATTCCTGCTTTCTCGCCATACCCCTTGATCCCCCGAGTAGTAAGGACTTCATCTAACTCCTTTTTGAATATATTGAGTTAATTGGCCTCAACAACTTTTTGTGGTAGAGAATTCCACAGGTTCACCACTCTCTGGGTGAAGAAGTTTCTCCTCATCTTGGTCCTAAATGGCTTACCCCTTATCCTTAGACTGTGACCCCTGGTTCTGGACTTCCCCAACATTGAGAACATTCTTCCTGCATCTAACCTGTCTAAACCCGTCTGAATTTTAAACGTTTCTATGAGGTCCCCTCTCATTCTTCTGAACTCCAGTGAATACAAAATCAGTTGATCCAGTCTTTCTTGATAGGTCAGTCCCGCCATCCCGGGAATCAGTCTGGTGAACCTTCGCTGCACTCCCTCAATAGCAAGAATGTCCTTCCTCAAGTTAGGAGACCAAAACTGTACACAATACTCCAGGTGTGGCCTCACCAAGGCCCTGTACAACTGTAGCAACACCTCCCTGCCCCTGTACTCAAATCCCCTCGCTATGAAGGCCAACATGCCATTTGCTTTCTTAACCGCCTGCTGTACCTGCATGCCAACCTTCAATGACTGATGTACCATGACACCCAGGTCTCGTTGCACCTCCCCTTTTCCTAATCTGTCACCATTCAGATAATAGTCTGTCTCTCTGTTTTTACCATCAAAGTGGATAACCTCACATTTATCCACATTATACTTCATCTGCCATGCATTTGCCCACTCACCTAACCTATCCAAGTCACTCTGCAGCCTCATAGCATCCTCCTCGCAGCTCACACTGCCACCCAACTTTGTGTCATCCGCAAATTTGGAGATATTACATTTAATCCCCTCGTCTAAATCATTAATGTACAGTGTAAACAGCTGGGGCCCCAGCACAGAGCCTTGCGGTACCCCACTAGTCACTGCCTGCCATTCTGAAAAGTACCCATTTACTCCTACTCTTTGCTTCCTGTCTGACAACCAGTTCTCAATCCATGTCAGCACACTACCCCCAATCCCATGTGCTTTAACTTTGCACATTAATCTCTTGTGTGGGACCTTGTCGAAAGCCTTCTGAAAGTCCAAAAATACCACATCAACTGGTTCTCCCTTGTCCACTCTACTGCAAACATCCTCAAAAAATTCCAGAAGATTTGTCAAGCATGATTTCCCTTTCACAAATCCATGCTGACTTGGACCTATCATGTCACCTCTTTCCAAATGCGCTGCTATGACATCCTTAATAATTGATTCCATCATTTTACCCACTACCGATGTCAGGCTGACCAGTCTATAATTCCCTGTTTTCTCTCTCCCTCCTTTTTTAAAAAGTGGGGTTACATTGGCTACCCTCCACTCGATAGGAACTGATCCAGAGTCAATGGAATGTTGGAAAATGACTGTCAATGCATCCGCTATTTCCAAGGCCACCTCCTTAAGTACTCTGCGATGCAGTCCATCAGGCCCTGGGGATTTATCGGCCTTCAATCCCATCAATTTCCCCAACACAATTTCCCGACTAATAAGGATTTCCCTCAGTTCCTCCTCCTTACTAGACCCTCTGACCCCTTTTATATCCGGAAGGTTGTTTGTGTCCTCCTTAGTGAATACCGAACCAAAGTACTTGTCCAATTGGTCTGTCATTTCTTTGTTCCCCGTTATGACTTCCCCTGATTCTGACTGCAGGGGACCTACGTTTGTCTTTACTAACCTTTTTCTCTTTACATATCTATAGAAACTTTTGCAATCCGTCTTAATGTTCCCTGCAAGCTTCTTCTCGTACTCCATTTTCCCTGCCCTAATCAAACCCTTTGTCCTCCTCTGCTGAGTTCTAAATTTCTCCCAGTCCCCGGGTTCACTGCTATTTCTAGCCAATTTATATGCCACTTCCTTGGCTTTAATACTATCCCTGATTTCCCTTGATAGCCACAGTTGAGCCACCTTCTCTTTTTTACTTTTACGCCAGACAGGAATGTACAATTGTTGTAATTCATCCATGCGGTCTCTAAATGTCTGCCATTGCCCATTCACAGTCAACCCCTTAAGTATAATTCGCCAATCTATCCTAGCCAATTCACGCCTCATACCTTCAAAGTTAGCCTTCTTTAAGTTCTGGACCATGGTCTCTGAATTAACTGTTTCATTCTCCATCCTAATGCAGAATTCCACCATATTATGGTCACTCTTCCCCAAGGGGCCTCGCACAACGAGATTGCTAATTAATCCTCTCTCATTACACAACACCCAGTCTAAGATGGCCTCCCCCCTAGTTGGTTCCTCGACATATTGGTCTAGAAAACCATCCCTTATGCACTCCATGAAATCCTCCTCCACTGTATTGCTTCCAGTTTGGCTAGCCCAATCTATGTGCATATTAAAGTCACCCATTATAACTGCTGCACCTTTATTGCATGCACCCCTAATTTCCTGTTGGATGCCCTCCCCAACATCACTACTACTGTTTGGAGGTCTGTACACAACTCCCACTAACGTTTTTTGCCCTTTGGTGTTCTGCAGCTCTACCCATATAGATTGCACATCATCCAAGCTAATGTCCTTCCTAACTATTCCATTAATCTCCTCCTTATCTAGCAATGCTACCCCACCTCCTTTTCCTTTTATTCTATCCATCCTGAATGTTGAATACCCCTAGATATTGAGTTCCCAGCCCTGATCATCCTGGAGCCACGTCTCTGTAATCCCAATCACATCATATTTGTTAACATCTATTTGCACAGTCAATTCATCCACCTTATTACGGATACTCCTTGCATTAAGACACAAAGCCTTCAGGCTTGTTTTTTTAACACCCTTTGTCCTTTTAGAATTTTGCTGTACAGGGGCCCTTTTTGTTCTTTGCCTTGGTTTTCTCTGCCCTCCACTTTTCATCATCTCCTTTTTGTCTTTTGCTTTTGTCTCCTTTTTGTTTCCCTCTGTCTCCCTGCATTGGTTCCCATCCCCCTGCCATATTAGTTTAACGCCTCTCCAACAGCACTCGCAAACACTCCCCCGAGGACATTGGTTCCGGTCCTGCCCAGGTGCAGACCGTCCGGTTTGTACTGGTCCCACCTCCCCCAGAACCGTTTCCAATGCCCCAGGAATTTGAATCCCTCCCTGCTGCACCACTGCTCAAGCCACGTATTCATCTGTGCTATCCTGCGATTCCTACTCTGACTAGCACGTGGCACTGGTAGCAATCCCGAGATTACTACTTTTGAGGTCCTACTTTTTAATTTAGCTCCAAGCTCCTTAAATTTGTTTTGTAGGACTTCATCCCTTTTTTTACCTATGTCGTTCGTACCAATGTGCACCACGACAACTGGCTGTTCTCCCTCCCTTTTTAGAATGTCCTGCATCCGCTCCGAGACATCCTTGACCCTTGCACCAGGGAGGCGACATACCATCCTGGAGTCTCGATTGCGGCCGCAGAAATGCCTATCTATTGCCCTTACAATTGAATCCCCTATCACTATCGCGCTCCCACTCTTTTTCCTGCCCTCCTGTGCAGCAGAGCCAGCCACGGTGCCATGAACTTGGCTGCTGCTGCCCTCCCCTGATGAGTCATCCCCCTTAACAGTACTCAAAGCAGTGTATCTGTTTTGCAGGGGGATGACCACAGGGGACCCCTGCACTACCTTCCTTGCACTGCTCTTCCTGCTGGTCTTCCATTCCCTAGCTGGCTGTGGACCCTTCTCCTGCGGTAAGACCAACTCGCTACACGTGCTACTCACGTCATTCTCAGCATCGTGGATGCTCCAGAGTGAATCCACCCTCAGCTCCAATTCCGCCACGCGGTCCGTCAGGAGCTGGATGCGGATACACTTCCCGCAGATGTAGTCGTCAGGGACACCGGAAGTGTCCCTGAGTTCCCAAATGGTACAGGAGGAGCATATCACGTGACCGAGCTCCCCTGCCATGACTTAACCCTTAGATACACTTAAATTGGCAACAACAATGTTAAAAGTTACTGACTGATATAAAAAAGAAAGAAAAAGAAAAGCTACTCACCAATCACCAGCCAATCACTTACCCCCTTGGCTGTGGCGTCTCCTTTTGATTTCTTTCTACTTCTTTTTTGCTTTCTCTCCCAGCTGGAGCTGCACAAGCCCCGCCTCTCTCCCCGGACTGCCCGACTGCTGAGCCTTTATAGGCCGCTGCCTCTCGCCAACTCCCGCCTCTCTCGACCAAGGCTGGGAACTCAACATCCAAGGTATTCAACATTTAGGAAGGATAGATAGAAAGGAAAAGGAGGCGGAGTGGCGTTGCTGGTTAAAGAGGAAATTAATGCAATAGTAAGGAAGGACATTGGCTTGGATGATGTGGAATCGGTATGGGTGGAGCTACGGAATACCAAAGGGCAGAAAACGCAAATGGGAGTTGTGTACAGGCCACCAAATAATAGTAGTGAGGTTGGGGACAACATCAAACAAGAAATAAGGGATGTGTGCAATAAATGTACAGCAGTTATCATGGGCGACTTTAATCTACATATTGATTGGGCTAACCAAACTGGTAGCAATGCAGTGGAGGAGGATTTCCTGGAGTGTATTGGGGATGGTTTTCGAGACCAATATTTCGAGGAACCAACCAGAGAGCTGGCTATCCTAGACTGGATGATGTGTAATGAGAAGGGACTAATTAGCAATCTTGTTGTGCGAGATCCCTTGGGGAAGAGTGACCATAACATGGTAGAATTCTTTATTAAGGTGGAGAGTGAAACAGTTAATTCAGAAACTAGGATCCTGAACTTAAGGAAAGGTAACTTTGATGGTATGAGGCGCGAATTGGCTAGATTAGACTGGCAAATGATACTTAAAGGGTTGATGATGGATAGGCAATAGCAAACATTTATAGATCACATGGATGAACTTCAACAATTGTACAATCCTGTCTGGAGTAAAAATTATATAGGGAAGGTGGCTCAACCGTGGCTAACAAGGTAAATTAAGGATAGTATTAGATCCAAGGAAGAGGCATATAAATTGGCCAGAAAAAGCAGCAAACCTGAGGACTGGGAGAAATTTAGAATTCAGCAGAGGACAAAGTTTTTAATTAGGAGGGGGCAAATAAAAGGGGAATAGAGGGGAAAGCTTGCAGGGAACATAAAAACTGACTGCAAAAGCTTCTATATATATGTGAAGAGAAAAAGATTAGTGAAGACAAACGTAGGTCCCTTGCAGTCGGACTCAGGTGAATTTATAATGGGGAACAAAGAATTGAACAAATACTTTGGTTCTGTCTTCACGAAGGAAGACACAAATGACCTTCCGGATGTACTAGGGGACCGAGGGTCTAGTGAGAAGGAGGAACTGAAGGATTTCCTTATTCGGCGGGAAATTGTGAGGGGAAATTGATGGGATTGAAGGCCGATAAACCCCCGGGGCCTGATTGTCTGCATCCCAGAGTACTTAAGGAAGTGGCCCTAGAAATAGTGGATGCATTGGTGATCATTTTCCAACAGTCTATCGACTCTGGATCAGTTCCTATGGACTGGAGGGTAGCTAATGTAACACCGCTTTTTAAAAAAGGAGGGAGCGAGAAAACGGGTAATTATAGATGGGTTAGCCTGACATCAGTAGCAGGGAAAATGTTGGAATCAATTATTAAGGATGAAATAACAGCACATTTGGAAAGCAGTGACAGGATCGGTCCAAGTCAGCATGGATTTATGAAAGGGAAATCATGCTTGACAAATCTTCTGGAATTTTTTGAGGATGTAACTAGTAGAGTGGACAAGGGAGAACCAGTGGATGTGATGTATTTGGACTTTCAAAAATCCTTTGACAAGGTCCCACATAAGAGATTGGTGTGCAAAATCAAAGCACGTGGTATTGGGGGTAATGTACTGGAGTGGACAGAGAATTGGTTGGCAGACAGGAAGTAGAGAGTCGGGATAAATGGGTCCTTTTCGGAATGGGAGCCAGTGACTAGTGGAGTGCCGCAGGGCTCAGTGCTAGGATCCCAACTCTTTACAATATACATTAATGATTTAGATGAAGGAATTGAGTGTAATATCTCCAAGTTTGCAGATGACATCAAACTGGGTGGTGGTTTGAGCTGTGAGGAGGATGCTAAGAGGCTGCAGGGTGATTTGGACAAGTTAAGTGAGTGGGCAAATGCATGGCAGATGCAGTATAATGTGGATAAAGGTGAGGTTATCCACTTTGGTGGCAAAAACACAAAGGCAGAATATTATCTGAATGGCGGCAGATTAGGAAAAGGGGAGGTGCAACGAGACCTGGGTGTCATGGTACATCAGTCATTGAAAGTTGGCATGCAGTACAGCAGGTGGTGAAGAAGGCAAATGGCATGTTGGCCTTCATAGCTAGAGGATTTGAGTATAGGAGCAGAGAGGTCTTACTGCAGTTGTACAGGGCCTTGGTGAGGCCTCACCTGGAATACTGTGTTCAGTTTTGGTCTCTTAATCTGAGGAAGGACATTCTTGCTATTGAGGGAGTGCAGCGAAGGTTCACCAGACTGATTCCAGGGATGGCTGGACTGACATATGAGGAGAGACTGGATCAACTGGGACTTTATACACTGGAGTTTAGAAGGATGAGAGAGGATCTCATAGAAACGTGTAAGATTCTGATGGGACGGGACAGGTTAGATGCAGGAAGAATGTTCCCGATGTTGGGGAAGTCCAGAACCAGGGGTCACAGTCTTAGGATACGGGGTAGGCCATTTAGGACTGAGATGAGGAGAAACTTCTTCACTCAGAGAGTTGTTAACCTGTGGAATTCCCTGCCGCAGAGAGTTGTTGATGCCAGTTCATTGGATATATTCAAGAGGGAGTTAGATATGGCCCTTATGGCTGAAGGGATCAAGGGTATGGAGAGAAAGCAGGAAAGGGGTACTGAGGTGAATGATCAGCTATGATCTTATTGAATGGTGGTGCAGGCTCGAAGGGCCGAATGGCCTACTCCTGCATCTATTTTCTATGTCTATGTTTCTTTGTTTCTATACCTTTGTAGTCTCCTTTGTTTGAGCTCAGGACACTGGTTTGAGATCCTACTTTCTCACCCTCCAACTGAATTTGAAATTCAACTATGCTATGGTCACTCATTCCTAGAGGATCCTTTACTAGAAGGTCGTTTATTAATCCTATCTCATTACACAGTACCAGATCTAAGATAGGCTGCTCCATGGTTGGTTCTACAATGTACTGTTCAAGGAAACTATCCCGGATAAACGCTATGAACTCTTCCTCAAGGCTACCCTGGCCAATTTGCTTTGTCCAATCAATATGAAGGTTAAAGTCGCCCATGATCATTGCCGTTCCTTTTTTTACAAGCCTCCATTATTTCTTGATTTATACACCGTTCAACAGTGTAGCTACTGTTAGGGGGCCTACAGACGACGCCCACCAGCAACTTTTCCCCCTTATTATTCCTTATCTCCACCCAAACTGATTCAACATCTTGATCTTCTGAGCCAATATCGTTTCTCACTAACGCACTGATCTCATCCTTTATTAACAGTGACCCCCACCTTTTTTTTCTTTCTATCTATCCTTCCAAATTGTCAAATACCCCTGAATATTCAGTTCCCAGACTTGGTCACCTTCCAAGTCTCTGTAATGGCTATCAGATCATACCCATTTGTATCTATTTGTGCCGTCAACTCATCTATTTTGTTACGAATGCTGCGTGCATTCATATAAAAAGCTTTTAAATTTGTTTTTTATTATTTTTTTCCTGCTTTGACCCCACTTTCTGATACACTTTTATGTTTATAGATTCTTCCTGTCTGTGAAACTCTAAACTTCACACAGTGTAACATTGGTGAAGCACACGCAGTACTCCTTCCTGTCTGTACAACTCTCTCCCAGACAGTGCTATTGCCTGGAACTTTGTCCTCAACAACAACAACTTACATTTATATATCACCTTTAATGCAGTAATGCATGCCAAGGCACTTCACTGGAGCATTTTCAGATAAAATTTAACTCCGAGCCACAGAAGAAGATATTAGGACAGATGACCAAAAGGTTGGTCAAAGAGGTAGATTTTAAGGAGCGTCTTAAAGGAGGAGAGAGGTAGAGAAGCGGAGAGGTTTAGGGAGGGAATTCCAGAGCTTAGAGCCCAGGCAGCTGAAGGCACGGCCGCCAATGGTGGGTGATGGAAATCAGGGATGAGCTAGAGAATACTTGACTTGCTGAACCAGGTTATTAGAACACACATCAAGCCACGGGAAACGTTTGACACACTCTCTAGCTCTGATACGGTGTCTCTGAGCTTTTCTCTACTCCCACAAACCACCGAGGGCCAATTTCTGAGACATCTGTCCTTGTTACAGTTGCTTGCTGAATCATGCTGTTACCTCACTCAATAATTATTGAAGTTTACACCATAAAAAAAAGTCTGGCAGCCAGTGTTTCTGAAGTAATGCACAACATATGCGTTGTGAAAGAACGGTCTTTGTGAAAATTTATAGTTAAACCTGCGCTGTCTGATTAAGATTCTGTAGGAGTTCCCACTAATTAAGTTTTATTTCCCTAAAATACAGGTGTTTACCCATTTTATTGCTGAGGATGATGGAAGGTTGCAGCTGCATATCCAGTGTGAAAACAGCTGCAGTTTGTTCCTTCGATTCTTCCTGCCATTTATCTGTCAATGTGGCTATCTGTAAATTATTAAATCGGCAACCTGCTTCCTTAGCAGTAATGGGTTTTCCACAAGCTGGAGGCCCATACAGAAGTATATCTGAACGTGACCACACAATCATTTATTAATAATCCTAAAGTCAGGTTCAAAATCAACAAGTACCTGCCTATAAGCACCATTAAATATTGGGGCTAAAATTCAGACCTCGCCGGGTCCATACGGAATATGATGCGCAAAGCACATGCACCGAAAACCGGCTTTTCCGATCTGTCAAGTTTTGGCTTGACCCGGAGCATTTTCGCAACAGAAAAGGATTTCACTCCCTGAAGGTTCAACTAGTTGTCGACCACAACCAGATCATCATGATAGTGAATGCCAAATGTCCGGGCACCTTCGATGAGGCTCACATCCTGCGTGAGAGCGCTGTCTCTGACATGTTTAAGAGTCAGCCACAAGGACAATGCTGGATGCTTGGTTATAACCGATATGGCCTAGCCATCTGGCTGATGACCCTCCTGCATGACACCCACACCGAGGCCGAGAAGCGATACAACCGGAGCCACAGAGACACACGGAATGTGGTCCAGAAAACAATAGCTGTGGTTAAACAGCGCTTCAGATGCCTGGACCACTCAGGAGGGGAGCTACAATACAACCCTGAGCAAGTAGGTAAATTCGTGGTCGTGTGCTCCAAGCTGCGCAATCTGGCTATCAGGAGGGGACAAGAATTGCCAGAAGGGACTGATGCTCCACCTCAGGAGAGAGAGGAAGAGGACGACAAGGGGCTGGACGCTGACCTAGGGCCAGACAATCAGGCTGACTTTGCAACCATGCCCACGACCCCTTCCAGACCGCAGGAAAGTGCCCATGGTGGCTACATAGCTGCAAGACTCTTACGTGAGGAGCTGATATCTGAACGATTTTCCTGAAAGAACGTTGCTGTGAGTGACAACGCTGACACACTGCTGTGTGTGTGCAACTCAGACATCAATGGTGCCCATCACCTTGGTGCCAGTTAAAGTTTACGTTGATTGAAGTTAAGTTTTATTTAAACCTTTCATGTTAAGGAATCACCAGTGTGTAACGGTGCAGTTAGCTTAGACAATGCGCAACAAGGTTATGATCAGTAAAAAAAAATTTATACCAACATTGGTCTGAAATCATAAGTATCACAGACAATAACACCCAACCCCCGCCCACATCCCACTTTTTCCACCATTGACATCAATCAAATGGTCAACATGTCCAGCAACACAGAATACAAAGGCAAAACAGGAGGGTGGTCCCCTGCCCCATACATTACAACAAATTGCATACACCCAGATGGAGATATAACACAGCCATCACCTGCAGACATGTGGTATCTGTAAGCACTCTAGTAATGACTCCACGAGGTAAGGTATTGCACTTGAACTGTTGTGACCTTAGTCCATTTATTGCAGCTCCTGAATGAGGTTACAGTAAGGTGAGCTCCCTTTTATACCTGGTTACCTGCAGTGTGCAGGTGACCTCTAGGTCTCCACCAGTTGCACCCTCTGGTGGTACAGGCTTATTGTATACAGTGTAGAGATACATTCATTGGTCTTATGTAACTGTACATTGAGTGTACAGGGTATATACATACACAACATCACTCCCCCCCCCAAGTCTTGTGCCACTAGCCTTTGCAGTGGGTGCTCTGGCCCTCAACTTGAGTGCCCAAAGCCCTTGCACTTTGTCTGTGCTTGTGCATGGCTCTCTCCCTATGGACCTCCAAGTCCTTATTGCCACAACATTGGGAAATGGTCAGCAATGGACGGTTGGAGGTTGAAGTGGGGGTTTGAGTGGGTTCTGGGTGTGATCCATGTGTCCATGGCTACACCCCCCCATTCTGCCCCCCTCCCCACCCCCACCCATGGATGTGTGTGGCTTGACACTTTCATTTACGTGCATGTACAGAGAATGGGAAAAAAAGAAGGTAGGATTAGTTACATCACTGTTTTTGGGTTTAGCAGTAGTGGAACAGATACATTTTACAGGTAAGGTACATACGTGATATTACAGTCTTGCCCCTGGGTGTGGGTGCAGCTGGGTGAGGACGCTAGTTTCAGAGTGACCGGACTGTGTCCTGGTTGTCTGATGGCGGCGCTGTGCCCCCTGCCAGCTGGGTGGGCTCGGATCGCTCCCTTGGCTGGGTCTCGGGGCCTTTGCCATTGCCTAGTGGTGGGCAGAGCCACAGGAATGTGTGGCCTGCCTGTCCTCGCTGCCCTTCGGTGGTAGTGGGAGCCTGGTTATCCCAGGTCCCATTGGGAGGGCTGGAGGGTGCTGGCCTCTTGCTCCCGGTGCTGGCCCTGGTGGCCAGAGGGGTAGGGCCGATCTAGGGCAGGGTGCCAGTAGTGGTGCCTGTGCCATCCGCTGATCGCTGGCCCTGCAGTGGGTATGCTCCCTCTGTGTGTGGCCACACTCCCTGCGGCATCACATTGGTCCCGGAGGCGCAGGCTCCATGGTCGAGTAGCCCGCTGGACCTGGGTGCTTCCGACGGGAGGTTGCTCTTGGTTTTATCGGCTTGCATGTTGAACCCAGAATCACACATTATTCCATCGTTTACGTTGATGATACATTGGCTCTGTTCACACTCAGGTACGAGTTCACATTTGTCAATTACATCTTTTCCCTCAGTTACATCTTTTTCCTGTATATTACCAGCATACCAATATTACATTTAGATACTTATTTTCATCAATTACATCTTTTCCACGTATCCTACCAGCATTGCTATTAAACAGTGCATTTAAATACTTGCATTTGTTAATTACATCTCTCACATTAGTATCACCGGCATCGCTGTACAAAAAGTGGAACTGTCCCTTTAATTATGCTGGGTTGCCGATCTCCTTTAAGAGGGCCTTGCAATCATTACCCAAATCCGGTTCGCTGCTCGGCATCACGTGTTGCTCCCTCAACGCTGCCCCTCGTGGTCTGGTCGCGGCTATCTTGATTTCAGGCACTTCGCCTCGTGGTGCGGGCGCCATCTTTTCTCTCTCCTCGAGGTAGGCTGCGGTGATCCTTCTCTCCCCAGGGTCTGCCACTGAAGCCGGGGAAATACCTTCTGCATCGATCTTCTCCCTTCGGAGTCCTGCCGTGGCCCGGAAGGTGTGCTCTGTCTGTTCGGGTTGGATCATCTCGCCGTTGGCTAGTGCGGTTTGTGTCGTCGCCACGTAGTTGAGGTGGACGGTAGGATCTTCAGGTGCTGTGATGGATCCAAATTTGGGGTCGCATAGGACGTCGATCGCCGGGGCCTGGAGGCTTTCCCAGCTCCAACAGATTTGAATTTACTTCATCCAACTTCTTTCCAGCAGCATTGGATCATCGACCAGCAATGATCCACAAGGGTAGCTTGTGCATCGCGCCGCCATAGGACACCTGGACATCCACGCTGCCAACGACTGGGATGGTGTCGTTTGTGTAAGTGAGCAGCTTCACCTGGATTGGTAGCGTTTTAGGTTGTTCGATAGGGTTGTCCCAGAGTTTCTCGAAGGCTGTCTGGTTTATCAGCGATTGGCTCGCTCCTGTGTCGACCTCCATCGAGACTGGGACACCGTTGATTTCAACTTCTATTTTCAACGGGGAACTCTCGGTGGAGCAGGTAAACACTCCGTACACCTCTTCCTGGGGCTGAGCTGCCTCCTACACTCTCTCTTCCTCTTCATCAGCGCTGGAGCCCGGGTGATCGGCCAACTCTTCAGCGACTCGGTGAGTAAAGTTTCTTTTACACATTCGCTGTAGATGGCCTTTAGTGTTACAGCCTTTGCAAGTATAGTCTCTGTATCAGCATTGGTGGGCTCTGTGATTTCCTCCACAGCGCCAGCATGGGGCTGGCCGGTTGGCCCCCTGCGGCGGACTCAGGGTTGCGGGGCTCGGGGTCGCAGTCTTGCCTCTGAAAGGTGCCATTCAGTTCACTGTACTTGCCGTGTTGGAGTCCTGGGGTTGAGTCTTCATCCTTCTGGAATCGCAGGCCGAGGTGATGAACGCTTGGCTCACGTTAATTGCTTTCTGCAGGCTGATGATGGTGTCTGCAGAGAGCAGCCTGTGAAGGAGGCCTTGGTGGCTGATTCCGATAACAAAGATGTCCCTTGGTGCTTTGGTGAGGTGGTCGCCAAAATCACACGGTGCAGCTGATCATCTCAGGTCTGCAGCGTATCTTGCGATTTCTTGGCCTTCGGGCCGCCGGTGTGTATAGAACCGATGTCTGGCTGCGAGGATGCTCTCTTTAGGTTTGAGCTGCTCCTGTATCAACTTTATGAGCTCCGCAAACGCTTTCGTTGTCGTCTTCTCTGGGGCTAGCAAGTCCCCGACAAGGCCATGAACGGTGGGCCCACAACTGCTGAGCAGGATGGCTCGGCGCTTATCTGCCAACGAGGTCGGTGTGTCTCCTGTCAGGTCGTTCGCGGTGAAGTAGTGTTCTAGCCTTTCCACAAAGGCATCCCAATCTTCCCCATCAGCGAATTATTGAAAGTTGCCAAGGTTAGCCATTTTCGAGAGGAATTCGTATTCTCGTCACCAATTGTGGTATCGTAAGCACTCTAATAATGACTCCACAAGGTAAAGTATTGCACTTGAACTGTTGTGACCTTAGTCCATTTATTGCAGCTCCTGATTGAGGTTACAGTGAGGTGGGCTCCCTTTTATACCTGGTTACTTGCAGTGTGCAGGTGACCTCTAGGTCTCCACCAGTTGCACCCTTTGGTGGTACAGGCATATTTTATACAGTGTAAAGATACATTCGTTGGTCTTATGTAACTGTACATTGAGTGTACAGGATATATACATACACAACAACATGCACCTCACTTTCCTTCCCTCCTCCCCTTCTTCTCCCCAGCTCTACCAATTCCCCTCCTCGCTCCACGGCGCCTGGCCGAGGAGCTCCTCAGGCACTGCCTCATTGGGGGGGATGAAGGCTGAGGCGGTGGGTACAGGAGCGGGGGGGGTGCCGAGGGGGCAACATTCTCTGATGCAGAAGCAGGATCTTGGTCCTTCCTCTCATCTGTCGTTCACAGTGGTGGTGCGGAACCTAGGGGTGGAGTGCCGTGCTCTGGGACCACTGGGAGGCCTGTGCCAGCAGTGTTCCTGGCTATCACATCCAGGGCCTCCGCCATGCGCGGAATGTACTCGATCATGGTGGCCAGCTGTCGGGATATGCCCCCCAATGCTTCGAGGAGCTGGTCACCAATGTCTACAGTCCTCCTGGACAACTGTACCATCTCTCCGCTCTCATGTGGCGCTCGTGGACCAGACTTGCCGCGTCCACGAGGCCTCCACGGGGTCGGCGCCGTCCTGGGGACAAATGGGTTGCCCTGTGGCGAGGTGCTTGGGGCTGGTACCTCCAGAGTGGAGGCGGGAATGATCGGAGGACCACTAGATGGCCTTGGGGTGGAATGGCTTCTGGAGCGTGGCGATGCAGGTTCTTCGAAGTCCACGCTCTCATCCGGAGAGAACAGACCCAGTGGATTGACGGGCGGGAATAGGACCTCCTTAGCACCAGATGTTGGTTCGTCCGGAGAGTCGGGCCCCGCGCCCCCACCTTCTGGCCTCTGTCGCCTTGCCTGGGGCCGCGCTGCTGGCTAAGCTGCAAAACACAAATGAGGTTATTAGAGGAGAAGGGGGTGCTAGGGTCACAAGGTGAGTCCAGCGCTACACACAGCATATGCACGACAAAAGCACCACCACTCTCAAAATCATCACAGACATCACATTTCATGACCATCAACACATTGTGCATTGCAATGATTTACATTAGGCCAGCATTATTTCTATGACAATTTCAGAAATCATCTATCATATATGATTGTTTGGATATGAGTGGGTGTGGCATCTATTGACTTTACATCACGCAATGGTGTAAGCTTTACTCACGTGGCATCACTTCAGGGTCTGCAGATGCGTCCGTGGCTGTCCGGGGGTGCTTCCCCACGAGTGCGAGCACCTGCTCCTCCATCTCAGTGATGTCGCTGGGGACTGGTGGCCCCCCACCCGTTCACCTCTGCACGGACCTCATCGTCGATAGCTTCTTCTGTAAAAGGTGACAGGACGACATGGCATAAGATCATTGCGTGATATCATTGCTGGGTACTGTCACAGAGACTGATACAACACATAACCGACAGATATAATCATGATTATTATGATAATGATCATTCTTTACCTAAAGATGTGCACCATGACCGCAGGCTTTGAGTAAAACATTCCCGGTAAAAGTGAAAGACCTCACATCTGCTGATCGTCACTCATGACTGTTCCAAATCAAATTATATAAATACATAAGTACATGTAAATCAATGTCATACTTACTCTTGCAGATCCCACAAGGTCGTTCCATCGTTTGCGGCATTGGTTGCCCTCACACACCTCGTTGGTCGCCGACGAGACCACCTCTGCTATCTCGGTCCATATCTTCTGGTAGGCCTTTGGGGTGGGCTTCCCACGCCCTCCCTGTGTCAAATCCCCCCAGTGTAACTCGACCTCCTGCAGGAGGGAGGCATTTGCCTCGTCCGAGAACCTCCTGGCTCTTTTGCGCCCTCCAGTGTGCTCCCCTCCCAGCTCACTGCTCTCGCCAGCATCAGTCTCCACAGTATGTTGTGACGCCTTCTCCTCTCCCTCTATTATAGGCCAAATTCGGGCAAATATGTGGCTGGTAACAGCTAATTTTTGTTTCCCTATTTGCTGCAAAGCTCTAAACTCTCCCTCCTTCCTCGCATTGCAGCCACACCACACCCACACACGCCTTCAGTCCCTCTCAGCTCCCTCTCTTTCTGTCTCCTCTTCTGCGCATGTCATGATGACCCTTGACCTCCTGAATCGCGGGAATCAAGTGTTGCCATGCCGTGTCTAAGGACGGCGACACCTTACAGCAGAAGATCAGCGAGATTTAATGCTAGCACCCATTTTATATCGCTCGCGGTAACGTCCAATTTCAAAAATGGAGACTAGATGCTTTGAGAATGGACGAGAATGAGTGAAAACCCATTTTTACCACCCACGCCGGAAATAATTGCAATTTTTGGGCGATAAGCACAAAAGTATCAAATCTAGCCCATAGTGTCCTCCTCACAACTTGGTTTCCCACCTATCTTTATATCGTCAGCAAATTTGGCTACAATACTCTTAGTCCATTCATCCAAGTCATTAATATAGATTGTAAATAGTTGAGCCCCCAGCACTGATCGCAGTGGCACCCCACTAGTTACAGTTTGCCAACCTGAAAGTGACCCATTTATCCCAACTCTCTGTTTTCTGTTCGTTAGCCAATCCTCCACCCATGCTAATATATTACCCCCAACCCCGTGAGCTCTTATCTTGTACAGTAACCTCTTATGTGGTACCTTATCATATGCCTTTTGGATATCCAAATACACTACATCTACTGGTTCCCCTTTATCCACCCTGCCCATTACATCCTCAAAGAACTCTAATAAATTTGTCAAACATGATTTCCCTTCCCTGGGCTGGAGAGGAACTTGGAGTTGGAGGGGAAAGATCTAGTTGTCGTGGCCCACGTAGGTACCAATGACATAGGTAGGACAAACAAAGAGGTTCTGCTGAGGGAGTATGAGCAGTTAGGGACTTCCTGAGCCACAAGCTAATTTGCATAGGGTAAATAGGATCATAGAAATGAACGCATTGCTCAGAGCTTGGTGTGGGAGGAATGGGTTTCAATTCATGGGGCACTGGCACCAGTATAATATATAGTATTAGGCAGTCCCGCGTGTTGAGCATGACCTGCTTCCACACCAATTGAAGGGTGGAAGACACCTGTGCATGAATACTTTTAACGTGGAGTGGCTGTTAAACACCAGCCACCACACAAGCTTGACAGAGCAAGGCCTTGGTCCAGTGGCAAGGGTTAATCAAGTTCTGCTGCACCGCTCCTGGTCCACGACCCCTTCGCTCCTCTACTCCGACATCGCCGCTCCTGGGCCACAACATCATCGACCATCCACTGCTCAACTCCTCCGATCGCTGCTCCCCGCTGGTCTCGATCTCCGCCCCTCGCTGGTCTCGATCTCCGGGCCTCGCTGGTCTCGATCTCCGGGCCTCGCTGGTCTCGATCTCCGGGCCTCGCTGGTCTCGATCGCCGTCCCTCGCTGGTCTCGATCTCTGGGCCTCGCTGGTCTCGATCTCTGGGCCTCGCTGGTCTCGATCTCTGGGCCTCGCTGGTCTCGATCTCTGGGCCTCGCTGGTCTCGATCGCCGTCCCTCGCTGGTCTCGATCTCTGGGCCTCGCTGGTCTCGATCTCTGGGCCTCGCTGGTCTCGATCTCTGCCCCTCGCTGGTCTCGATCTCTGGGCCTCGCTGGTCTCGATCTCTGGGCCTCGCTGGTCTCGATCTCTGGGCCTCGCTGGTCTCGATCTCTGCCCCTCGCTGGTCTCGATCTCTGCCCCTCGCTGGTCTCGATCTCCGCCCCTCGCTGGTCTCGATCTCTGGGCCTCGCTGGTCTCGATCTCTGCCCCTCGATGGTCTCGATCTCTGGGCCTCGCTGGTCTCGATCTCTGGGCCTCACTGGTCTCGATCTCTGGGCCTCGCTGGTCTCGATCTCTGGGCCTCGCTGGTCTCGATCTCCGCCCCTCGCTGGTCTCGATCTCTGGGCCTCGCTGGTCTCGATCTCTGCCCCTCGCTGGTCTCGATCTCTGGGCCTCGCTGGTCTCGATCGCTGCCCCTCGCTGGTCTCGATCTCTGGGCCTCGCTGGTCTCGATCTCTGGGCCTCACTAGTCTCGATCTCTGGGCCTCGCTGGTCTCGATCTCTAGGCCTCGCTGGTCTCGATCTCTGCCCCTCGCTGGTCTCGATCTCTGCCCCTCGCTGGTCTCGATCTCTGGGCCTCGCTGGTCTCGATCTCTGCCCCTCGCTGGTCTCGATCTCTGCTCCTCGCTGGTCTCGATCTCTGGGCCTTGCTGGTCTCGATCTCTGGGCCTCGCTGGTCTCGATCTCTGGGCCTCACTGGTCTCGATCTCTGGGCCTCGCTGGTCTCGATCGCTGCCCCTCGCTGGTCTCGATCGCTGCCCCTCGCTGGTCTCGATCTCTGGGCCTCACTGGTCTCGATCTCTGGGCCTCGCTGGTCTCGATCGCTGCCCCTCGCTGGTCTCGATCTCTGGGCCTCGCTGGTCTCGATCTCTGGGCCTCACTGGTCTCGATCTCTGCCCCTCGCTGGTCTCGATCTCTGGGCCTCGCTGGTCCTGATCTCTGGGCCTCGCTGGTCTCGATCGCTGCTCCTCGCTGGTCTCGATCTCTGGGCCTCGCTGGTCTCGATCTCTGGGCCTCGCTGGTCTCGATCTCTGGGCCTCGCTGGTCTCGATCTCTGGGCCTCGCTGGTCTCGATCTCTGCCCCTCGCTGGTCTCGATCTCTGCTCCTCGCTGGTCTCGATCTCTGGGCCTCGCTGGTCTCGATCTCTGGGCCTCGCTGGTCTCGATCTCTGGGCCTCGCTGGTCTCGATCTCTGGGCCTCGCTGGTCTCGATCGCTGCTCCTCGCTGGTCTCGATCTCTGGGCCTCGCTGGTCTCGATCGCTGCTCCTCGCTGGTCTCGATCGCTGCTCCTCGCTGGTCTCGATCTCTGCCCCTCGCTGGTCTCGATCTCTGGGCCTCGCTGGTCTCGATCTCCGGGCCTCGCTGGTCTCGATCTCCGCCCCTCGCTGGTCTCGAGCTCTGGGCCTCGCTGGTCTCGATCTCTGGGCCTCGCTGGTCTCGATCTCTGGGCCTCGCTGGTCTCGATCTCCGCCCCTCGCTGGTCTCGATCTCTGGGCCTCGCTGGTCTCGATCTCTGGGCCTCGCTGGTCTCGATCTCTGGGCCTCGCTGGTCTCGATCGCTGCTCCTCGCTGGTCTCGATCTCCGGGCCTCGCTGGTCTCGATCTCCGCCCCTCGCTCGTCTCGATCTCTGGGCCTCGCTGGTCTCGATCTCTGGGCCTCGCTGGTCTCGATCTCTGGGCCTCGCTGGTCTCGATCTCCGCCCCTCGCTGGTCTCGATCTCTGGGCCTCGCTGGTCTCGATCGCTGCTCCTCGCTGGTCTCGATCTCTGGGCCTCGCTGGTCTCGATCTCTGGGCCTCGCTGGTCTCGATCTCTGGGCCTCGCTGGTCTCGATCTCTGCTCCTCGCTGGTCTCGATCTCTGGGCCTCGCTGGTCTCGATCGCTGCCCCTCGCTGGTCTCGATCTCTGGGCCTCGCTGGTCTCGATCTCTGCCCCTCGCTGGTCTCGATCTCTGGGCCTCGCTGGTCTCGATCTCCGCCCCTCGCTGGTCTCGATCTCTGGGCCTCGCTGGTCTCGATCGCTGCTCCTCGCTGGTCTCGATCTCTGGGCCTCGCTGGTCTCGATCTCTGGGCCTCGCTGGTCTCGATCTCTGGGCCTCGCTGGTCTCGATCTCCGCCCCTCGCTGGTCTCGATCTCTGGGCCTCGCTGGTCTCGATCGCTGCTCCTCGCTGGTCTCGATCTCTGGGCCTCGCTGGTCTCGATCTCTGGGCCTCGCTGGTCTCGATCTCTGGGCCTCGCTGGTCTCGATCTCTGCTCCTCGCTGGTCTCGATCTCTGGGCCTCGCTGGTCTCGATCGCTGCCCCTCGCTGGTCTCGATCTCTGGGCCTCGCTGGTCTCGATCTCTGCCCCTCGCTGGTCTCGATCTCTGGGCCTCGCTGGTCTCGATCTCCGCCCCTCGCTGGTCTCGATCTCTGGGCCTCGCTGGTCTCGATCGCTGCTCCTCGCTGGTCTCGATCTCTGGGCCTCGCTGGTCTCGATCTCTGGGCCTCGCTGGTCTCGATCTCTGGGCCTCGCTGGTCTCGATCTCTGCCCCTCGCTGGTCTCGATCTCTGGGCCTCGCTGGTCTCGATCGCTGCCCCTCGCTGGTCTCGATCTCTGGGCCTCGCTGGTCTCGATCTCTGCCCCTCGCTGGTCTCGATCTCTGGGCCTCGCTGGTCTCGATCTCTGGGCCTCGCTGGTCTCGATCTCTGGGCCTCGCTGGTCTCGATCTCTGGGCCTCGCTGGTCTCGATCTCTGGGCCTCGCTGGTCTCGATCTCTGGGCCTCGCTGGTCTCGATCGCTGCCCCTCGCTGGTCTCGATCTCTGGGCCTCGCTGGTCTCGATCGCTGCCCCTCGCTGGTCTCGATCTCTGGGCCTCGCTGGTCTCGATCTCTGCCCCTCGCTGGTCTCGATCTCTGGGCCTCGCTGGTCTCGATCGCCGTCCCTCGCTGGTCTCGATCTCTGCCCCTCGCTGGTCTCGATCTCTGCCCCTCGCTGGTCTCGATCTCTGGGCCTCGCTGGTCTCGATCTCTGGGCCTCGCTGGTCTCGATCTCTGCCCCTCGCTGGTCTCGATCTCTGGGCCTCGCTGGTCTCGATCTCTGGGCCTCGCTGGTCTCGATCTCTGGGCCTCGCTGGTCTCGATCTCTGGGCCTCGCTGGTCTCGATCGCTGCTCCTCGCTGGTCTCGATCTCTGGGCCTCGCTGGTCTCGATCTCCGGGCCTCGCTGGTCTCGATCTCTGCCCCTCGCTGGTCTCGATCTCTGGGCCTCGCTGGTATCGATCTCTGGGCCTCGCTGGTCTCGATCTCTGGGCCTCGCTGGTCTCGATCTCTGGGCCTCGCTGGTCTCGATCTCTGCCCCTCGCTGGTCTCGATCTCTGCCCCTCGCTGGTCTCGATCTCTGGGCCTCGCTGGTCTCGATCGCTGCCCCTCGCTGGTCTCGATCTCCGCCCCTCGCTGGTCTCGATCTCTGGGCCTCGCTGGTCTCAATCGCTGCCCCTCGCTGGTCTCGATCTCTGGGCCTCGCTGGTCTCGATCTCTGCCCCTCGCTGGTCTCGATCTCCGGGCCTCGCTGGTCTCGATCTCTGGGCCTCGCTGGTCTCGATCTCTGCCCCTCGCTGGTCTCGATCTCTGGGCCTCGCTGGTCTTGATCTCTGGGCCTCGCTGGTCTCGATCTCCGGGCCTCGCTGGTCTCGATCTCTGGGCCTCGCTGGTCTCGATCTCTGGGCCTCGCTGGTCTCGATCTCTGGGCCTCGCTGGTCTCGATCTCCGCCCCTCGCTGGTCTCGATCTCTGCCCCTCGCTGGTCTCGATCTCTGGGCCTCGCTGGTCTCGATCTCTGGGCCTCGCTGGTCTCGATCTCCGCCCCTCGCTGGTCTCGATCTCCGCCCCTCGCTGGTCTCGATCTCCGGGCCTCGCTGGTCTCGATCTCTGGGCCTCGCTGGTCTCGATCTCTGGGCCTCGCTGGTCTCGATCTCTGGGCCTCGCTGATCTCGATCTCTGCCCCTCGCTGGTCTCAATCTCTGGGCCTCGCTGGTCTCGATCTCTGGGCCTCGCTGATCTCGATCTCTGCCCCTCGCTGGTCTCGATCTCCGGGCCTCGCTGGTCTCGATCTCTGGGCCTCGCTGGTCTCGATCTCTGGGCCTCGCTGATCTCTATCTCTGCCCCTCGCTGGTCTCGATCTCTGGGCCTCGCTGGTCTCGATCTCTGGGCCTCGCTGGTCTCGATCTCCGGGCCTCGCTGGTCTCGATCTCCGGGCCTCGCTGGTCTCGATCTCCGGGCCTCGCTGCTCCTCCTCCACCTGGGTGCTGACTCCACCGCCGGTCTGTGTACCTGGTGTTGGTGCACTAATATATTGTGCTACACTGTGATAGGCCAGAGTGCAACATTGTTTTCTTGCATTGAAAGTTTTGAAGTTTGACCGTTCGATCAGGGCATTGTGGCACATGTAGGTTAAAAGCTTCCCCATGCTGAGGACAAGTGACTCTGGGTACTTCGCTATTGATCATCTCTAGTGATCAGTTTAAGAACATTGCAGAGGTGCAGTGAACTAACAGGATTATCCTTTCACCTCTATGTTCAAACTCAGCCCAGACTAATGAATTGAAGGACTCCTCTCTTTGCCATCTATAAAGGTTGAGCATGAATTTGGTTTGGACAGACTCAACACAGTTCCCAATTGGAAAGGAACCATGAACACAACGTTGTCTATAATTCAACAATTGGCAATGTGACTCAGAATCAGTAAATATGGGTGATATGGACAGTGGAAACATTTACAGTGGGGCTGTAGCTTATACCGCTCTGAGATTAAGGTTAAGGCACATTACTGAGCCAGAGTACAGGGGACGTTGTTCTGCATCTGACCCATGCATGGAATGAATGAATGATCTGGGAATGATTGGATCCCAAGAAGAGAGACTCTTCATTCTCCAGTGCTGAGATCACTCACTTTCATACGCAGTAAAATCCCGAAATAAAATACTAATTTAAAATAAACCTTTGTCACAGCTTTCTTGCCAAGCTTATTGCCCTTTGCAAGGCGGGTGGTCCAAAGAGGAGAATGTAGAATGGTCAGTTGTTTGCTTTTTGACCATTGTCTCTGTTCCTCAGTTGAAGATGCTGACTGTTGCTGGTGGAGTATGCTCATTGGCAGCTGTCTGGAAGCTCACCCAAGGTGTTGTTCTTCACATGTGTGCCTACAGAGAGGGTGTCAATTAACTATTAGGCCTTGTAAGACACCACAGCCTTCCTGATCCTAGCTTCATCCCAAATTTTGCTACTCATCTGCTTAAATAGTTACAACTCATTCAACCAGCTGTTTTATCCTATTTTAAGCCCACAGAATTTTTAAAACATTCCTCATAGTAAAGCCACATCCAGCAGAACAGAACAGAGCAAGCTGTGAACCTTAGAAATGGTGATGGTATTCACAAAGCAGTGTGACTCATTTAAAGGAACATTACCACACATCATCCTCCAATTTGCTTTCACCTTTTAAAAAGATCACTACGCCTCTCTGTACTATATTGATGTGTCAGCCCAGGTCATGCACCTGAGTCCTGGAGTGGAGCTTGAACCCACAAATGTCTTATTTCGAGGCAAGAATGCTATTGCTGATCCAAACTGACACTTGGATATAAGATAAACAGTTAATGAAAGTAAGGTATGGAGTTCTACAAATGCTACAACAGGAACAACTGGAAATGATCCATTCTGCGGAGGCTGCAGTATGTCAGGAGCTGAACATATGAAGTGAAAACAGAGAATGCTGGCAACACCCAGCAGGAGAGAGAAACAGTTACCGTTTCCGGTTACTGACCTTTCATCAGCACTGGTGAACTACAAAGGTGATGGAATGCAACGACTCTGGCCCTGATATTAACGTGAAGGCAGCTCCCAAGTGGTGGGGGCGGTGGAATTGCAAGGGCAAAACCAGGAAGTTAACTCAGCGGGTTAGAATTTGCGATGGCGACTCAATTTTGTCATCAAGCTGTGGAGCAGGTGTGATGCGCACCCGCAAGTCAGTATCTCAGCTGTATTTAAAGGGGCAGTCCACAAATGGAAATTGGAGGTGTTCAGGATGGATGGTGGACATAGAGCAAGGACAGCACCCAGATTTAATGACGCCGCGTTGGAATTACTGCTGGGTGCAGTCATGAGCAGGATGGACATACTTTTCCCAGCAATGGAAGGAAGAGACCAAGAAGGCGTTGGTTGGAGGTGGCTGAGGTGGTGACTGATATGTCCTTACTATACAGTACAGACGCACGCGAGGCCCATACTTGAGAGAAGGTCACTCTGTGACCAGTTACCTTTATTACCAAGACCTCAAGTGATGAAGGTGGGTGGAGCTTCCCCTTTTATACCTGAAAGTCCAGGTTAGGAGTGTCCCCCACAAGTTCACCCCTAGTGGTCAATGTTCTCAAGGTGTACAACTTAGGTCAGCTTACATATGGGTTACAATGACAGTTGCATACATGACATCACCTCCCCCCCAAAGTCTTATTGGGATCACAGGTTAAGTCTCTCTGATGGTTTACGCTCCCTTGTAGAGCACCTGAGTTGGGCCTCTGGTTGTTGGGCGCTGGCCTGAGTGTCTGCTGTTTGCGGTGCCTCAGGCCTGTCCGGACTGCCCACAGTGACTAGGCTCTCCTCCATTTGGTTCTGGTGTTCGGTCACCTGTGGTGGAGTAAACTCTATGTCGTGTTCTTCCTCTGCTTCTTCTATGGGATTGCTGAACCTCCTTTTAGTTTGATCCACGTGTTAGTGGCAGATTTGTCCATTGGTAAGTTTAACTACCAAAACCCTATTCCCCTCTTTGGCAATCACATTGCCTGCAAGCCATTTGGGCCCTGCAGCGTAATTAAGGACAAAAACAGGGTCATTGACATCAATACATCGCGCCCTCACATTCCTGTCATGGTCGTCACATTGTGACTGACGCCTGCTCTCAACAATTTCTTTCATAGTAGGGTGTATAAGGGATAACCTGGTTTTGAGCATCCTTTTCATTAGCAGCTCTGCGGGTGGAACCCCTGTGAGCGAGTGTGGTCGGGATCTATTGGCCAACAGGAGGCATGATAAGCAGCTTTGTAGGGAACCCCCTTGGATTCTGAGCATCCCCTGTTTGATTATCTGCACTGCCCATTCTGCCTGGCCGTTTGAGGCCGGCTTGAACGGTGCCGTTCTGACATGGTTGATTCCATTGCCTGCCATGAAGTCCTGGAATTCAGTGCTTGTGAAGCACGGGCCATTGTCGCTGACCAAGACATCTGGTAGATCATGGGCGGCGAACATTGCCTGTAGACTTTCTACTGTGGCAGAGGATGTGCTTGAATTTAAAATGGCACACTCAATCCATTTGGAGTAGGCGTCCTCTACAACCAAAAACATTTTTCCCATGAAAGGACCTGCGTAGTCCACATGGATGGATGACCATGGCTTGGCGGGCCAGGACCAGGGGCTAAGGGGGGCTTCCCTGGGTGTGTTGCCCAGCTGAGAACACGTGTTGCACCTGCGAACACAAAGTTCCAGGTCTGCATCTATCCCTGGCCACCAAACGTGTGACCTGGCAATTGCCTTCATCGTGACAATGCCCGGGTGCTCATTGTGAAGTTCTCTGATAAACACCTCTCTGCCCTTCTGGGGCATGGCTACTCAGTTTCCCCACAGTAGGCAATCGGCCTGAAACGAGAGTTCATCCTTGTGCCTATGAAATGGTTTAAATTCCTCAGGGCATGCCCCATACGTATTTGTCCAGACTTTGATCTGACGGGCTGTCACAGGTGAGCCTTCGCTTTCGAAAGCTTCAACAGCCATGATCATCTCAGCATCATGCTCAGTTGTCCCCTCAGTGGTGGCTAGTGGGAGCCTGCTGAGTGCATCGGCGCAGTTTTCAGTGCCAGGTCTGTGCCGAATTGTGTAGTCATAGGCGGTTAATGTGAGTGCCCACCTCTGTATGCGGCCGATGTGTTTGCATTTATGGCCTTGTTGTCGGCCAAAAGGGACGTTAGGGGTTTGTGATCTGTCTCCAGCTCAAATTTCCTGCCAAATAGGTACTGGTGCATTTTTTTTACTGCATATACACATGCTAGCGATTCCTTTTCTACCAACCCGTAGCCCGTTTCTGCCAGAGACAGACTTCTGGAGGCATAAGCTACCGGCTGCAACTGACCCTTGGCATTCACATGCTGAACACACACCCGACCCCATAGGACGACGCATCGCACGTTAAAACAAGTTTCTTACACGCGTCATATAACGTTATGTTAACAGTTTGTTGGAGCATAACAAATTGCGTGCTCTATCAAAAGCCCATTCCTGGCTGTCCCCCCAGACCCAATCGCGACCTTTGCGTAGGAGCACGTGTAGCAGCTCTAACAGCGTGCTCAATTTGGGAAGAAAGTTACCAAAATAGTTCAGGAGCCCCAGGAACGAACACAGCTCCGTCGTGTTACGGGGTCTGGGTGCTCTCTGGATCGCTTCTGTTTTGAACACAGTAGGTCTGATTCCGTCTGCTGCTACCCTCCTCCCCAGGAATTCTACCTCTGGAGCTAAGAAGACACACTTCGTTTTTCAGTCGCAGCCCTACCTGGTCCAGTCTGCGTAGCACCTCCTCCAGGTTGTGGAGGTGTTCTTCAGTATCGTGACCCATGATGAGGATGTCGTCTTGAAAAACCACCGTCCTTGGAACTGACTTGAGGAGGCTTTCCATATTTCGCTGAAAGAGAGAAGGCGGGAGAGTGGGAGAGGGAGAGAAGGCGAGAGAGAGACAGCCGAGCGAATCCCGAACGGACATCTGTTATACTCAAACAACCCCTTGTGTGTCGTGATGGTGGTCAGCTTCTTCGATTCACTCGCCAGCTCCTGGGTCATGTAAGCTGAGGTCAGGTTCAATTTTGAAAAAAGTTTGCCACCGGATAGTGTCGCAAAGAGGTCCTCCGCTCTCGGTAGCGGGTACTGGTCTTGGAGTGACACCCGATTGATAGTGGCCTTGTAATCACCACATATCCTGGCCGAACCATCCGCCTTGAGCACTGGCACGATCAGGCTCGCCCAGTCACTGAATTCGACTGGCGAGATGATGCCTTCCCTCAGCAGGTGGTCCAATTCACATTCTATCTTTTCACGCATCACGTACTGCTACTGGCCTTGTGGTGTACTGGCCTGACGTCCGGGTTTATGTGAATCACTACCCAGTCCCCATGAAAGTGCCGATGCCGGGTTGAAATAATGAGTCAAATTTGTCCAGGACCTGTGAGCATGATACTCGCTCCACAGAGGAAATTGCATTGTCATCGCCCCATTTCCAGTTCATGACATCAAGCCAATTTCTCCCCAGTAGTGCAGGACCGTCCCCCGGGACAATCCAGAGTGGCAACCTGTTCTCCGAATCTTTGTGGGTCACGACTACCGTGGCGCTGCCTAGCACCGGAATGATCTCCTTTGTATACTACGGACATATGCAATAATTTTGGCCTCCTGGACTTGGACACCCACAACCTTTCGAACTATTTGATACTCCTCAGGGACTGGCTGGTCCCCGTGTCTAGCTCCATTAATACTGGGATGCCAGTGAGGAGCACTTTCACCATTATTGGTGGCATCCTGATATATGAACTGTATATGTGCTCCACATGAACTCGCTGAACTTCAGCTTCCAGCGATTTCCCCCAGTGTTCATTTGGCCTCGTAGGTCTTACATCGGGTCTGTCCTCCTCGTACATCAACCTGACCGCAGGCTTCCTGCACATACGCGCCAAGTGACCGCTGATGTTGCAGTTTCTGCAGGTATATTGCTGATACCTGCAAGCTCTGGCTGGGTGTTTGCCTCCACACCTCCAGCATGAGCTGGAGGCCCCGTTGTTGGAAACAAAAGGTCCATTACCAGTCGATCGTCTCTGACTGTCTCTGTCACTGTCCTCAAGCGCACCATTAACAGGTATTGATGGCCCCATTACTGGCCGCATTGTCCATTGCGATGGCATGAATCGCCATTCAGCTAGCCATGGTCTCTGTTGAATTCCCCCTTTGGGTTCGACTACATGCTGGTGCATGTCCGATTGCCCTTGTCTACCAAGAGAATTGTGTGCTGCATTAACAATGTTGACTCCCTGGTCGTTTGCCGCATTTGAGCCAAGATTTTTGTCATACATCATTCTGGTCTCTTCCTCCCCTGAGATAAAAGTCTGGGCTATCAGAGCCGCCGCTTCCAAGGTCAAGTCTTTGGTCTCAATCAGTTTCCTGAAAACCCCAGCGTGCCCGATGCCCTCAATAAAAAAGTCTCGCAGCATCTCCGCTCTGCATGCATCTGGGAACTTACATAGGCTCGCCAGTCGCCGGAGGTCTGCCATGAAGTCTGGAACGCTTTGCCCTTCTCGCCACCGGTGCGTGTAAAACCGGTGTCTCGCCATGTGCATGCTGCTCGTCGGTTTAAGGTGTTCACTGATCAACTTACTAAGCTCTTTAAACGTCTTGTCCGCCGGCTTCTCTGGCGCTAGAAGGTCCTTCATCAGGGAGTACGTCCTGGATCCACAAACCGTCAGGAGATGAGCCCTGCGTTTGTCGGCCGCATCCTGTCCCAACCATTCCTTAGTGACACAACTTTGCTATAGTCTCTCAATAAAGTCATCACAATCATCACCAACATTTCTGTGCTGCTAGTGGCCATGCTTGCGTGGTTCAAATCCCAATTTCTCGTCGCCAATGATATGTCCTTACTATACAGTATAGATGCACATGAGGTCCATACTTGAGAGAAGGTCACTATGTGACTAATTACCTTTATTACCAAGACCTCAAGTGATGAAGGTGGGTGGAGCTTCCCCTTTTATATCTGAAAGTCCAGCTTAGGAGAGTCTCCCACAAGTTGACCCCCAGTGATCAGTGTTCTCAAGGTGTACAACTTAGGTCAGCTTATACATGGGTTACAATGATAGTTGAATACATGACAGTGACCAGCAGGAACATTGTGCTCAAGTCATGCATGCAATGTAGGAAGTGACCTAACAAGGTCAGGAAAAGTGAGTTCATTTGTTGATTCACCTACATCCTGTGCTTTAAACCCCGCCCCCTTTCACTCCGTCTTGTTAAATGTTCTCCATCACATCACTCCTCCCACCCACTCAAGTTTCAGCAGCACCCAGCATTCACGTTCTTTGAACTTCATCACCTCCCTCCACTGTTTCCACTCACTCCAGTCCTTAGGCAATGTGACGCAGCTGTCCCATAGTTACCCTCATCAAATGCACTACATCCATCAGATCTGTTTTCTGCCTCTTGTAGGAGGAGAGAGCGCAAAACGCAAGGGAGAGGGGAGAGGACTGGAGGTGGGCCACCACAAATAGCCCAGCTCACAGATGCAGAGGGGAAGGCCCTGGAGATAAGTGGCACCTCTGCTTTTCTCTCAGTTCGGAATGGAGAGACAGGGAGCTGCAGATAGCTGCTGACAGAATTACAAACATCTCTGACACACATGTGTTGACTGTATTTCATCAATGATTGAACTATGAGAAGACCGAGTCTGGTGATTGTCAAGATTGGGACTTTAGTACGACTAAATCCTTTTGTCTTCCAGGGTCTTCACACGTACAAGTGCCGCAGGACATTCATGAGGAAGATTCCTCACAAGGTCTCATTCCTTCTGAGGGTGCACCGTCACAGGACGTACAGCCATTCACCAGCGCAAATACTTGCACTTTGGTGGGCCCACTTGGACAGTTAGTTGGGTGTTCGTCTAGTGATTCACACCTCACAAGTGAGCACTAGTGGCAGGGACAGCTGTGGTGAGGCCACGTCAGGGGGGGCGCAATCCTCTCCAAGCTCTGCTCAGCTGGACACAGGTGCTGAACCCTGGGGGCTATCATTCAGAAGGAGAATGCTAGGGGTGCATCAGGTACTGAGAGCCTTGACAGGTACTGTGGGTCTGGAGTCACCTATAGGCCAGACCAGGTAAGGACGGCAGATTTCCTTCCCTAAAGGGCATTTGTGAACCAGATGGGTTTTTACGACGATCCGGTAGTTTACCCCTTATTAAGGATGGGTAATAAATGCTGGCCTTGCTAACGTCACCCACATCCCTTGAACGACTAAATAAAAACTCAATCGCTAGGGGAATAACGAGAATGTCTGCCATGGAGAGAGAGGCTGCCTGCAAGGAATTTCAAGCGAGGCTCTCAAGTCAGGCCATGACCACAGCCACGCACACTTTGGGTGACATCTTGTCTGCCCCCTCAAACAGTATGACAGATACTGTGGCCTGACAATGCATCGCTGATCATAACAAAGCTGGTCTGCAGCAGGGTGGTCGGAGTGATGTGACACTGCCCCAGGAGAGGGATAATGGCAAAAGGGGACATGGAAGTGGAGACTTCACTCAAAGCATTCCACTTCTCACCTGTTCCCCCCGCACCCCCACCAGTCAGTACGTGACACGCTGCTTCATCTCTCGATGGCCGAGTCTGCCCCTTGCGCAGGTGCAGGTGGAGCAGTCTTAGGCGGGGCCCTCAGTTGCTCCAAAACCCAGAGGACGTAGGCCAAAAGCATCTGGGCAGTCAGAGCAGGGATCTGAGCAGCCTGCCTCTGCCACTGCTGAAGCCACACGAGATGCACCTTATCGAAGTAGTAGGAAGCACAAGTTCAAGAAATTATAATTCACCAAGGGAATGCACAAGGGTGTTTGACAAAGTGTTCTGTTAAGTTTTTTTTTTATAATGCGACATAAGATTTATTGATTACCACCACTTCCACTTCTTGCCCAATACTGCATCCCAAGGGCCAACTTACCATTTCAATTGCTTCATGATGAATATCAATACAAAACAGGACCCATTGGGGGGGATGTGTAATGAGTGAATGAAGGACTGTTTAGTGCAAAGGGAGAGGCAGTGGGGGATAGGTCATGTTGGTGGGAGAGGACTTCAGCATTTTATTTGTTATGTTTCACACTAGGTGAACCTTTGCAATATTAGTGCATCCTTGGCATCGCGAGCAGGAATGTAAGTGACTGGTTAGCGATGGTTGCCCCATCTTCATCCTGCCAATGACACAAAGGTAGGCAGCAGTGTATGCAATGTAAATGGAAGCATGAAATTACAAAGCGATATTAATACATTAAGTGAATAGGCAAAATGGTAGCAAATGGATTTCACACCATACCTGGAGTACAGTGTTCAGTTCTGGGCGTCAAACCTTTGGAAGGATACATTGGCCTTGGAAGGAGTGCAGTGTAGTTTTATCACAATATCTGGACTCCAAGGGTTAAATTACGCCGTGTGATTACACAAACTCAGGTTGTATTCCTGGAATTAAGAAGGTTAAGGGGTGATTTGATTGAAGTTTCAAGATATTAAGGGGAATTTATAGCGTAGATAGAGAAAAACTAGTTCTGCTGGTTGGGGAGTTTAGGACCGGGGACATAGCCTAAAAGTCAGAGCCAGGCCTTTCAAGAATGAAATTAGGAAACACTTCTATACGCAAAGAGTGGTAGAAGTTTGGAACTCTCTTCCGCAAATGGCAGTTCATGCTGGGTCAATTATTAGTTTTAAATTGGAGATTGATTGATTTTTGTTAACTAACGGTATGAAAGGATATGAGGCAAAGACAGGTATATAAGGACATAAGAACATAAGAAATAGGAGCAGGAGTAGGCCATACGGCCCCTCGAGCCTGCTCCGTCACTCAATAAGATCATGGTTGATCCGGTCATGGACTCAGCTCCACTTCCCCGCCCACTCCCCATAACCCCTTATTGTTTAAGAAACTGTCTATTTCTGTCTTAAATTTATTCAATGTCCCAGCTTCCACAGCTCTCTGAGGCAGCGAATTAGCGAACTCCACAAATTTACAACCCTCTGAGAGAAGAAATTTCTCCTTATCTCAGTTTTAAATGGGCAGCCCCTTATTCTCAGATCATGCCCTCTAGTTCTAGTCTCCCCATCAGTGGAAACATCCTTTCTGCATTCACCCTGTCAAGCCCCCTCATAATCTTATACATTTCGATAAGATCACCTCTCATTCTTCTGAATTTCAATGAGGAGAGGCCCAACCTACTCAACCTTTCCTCATAAGTCAACCCCCTCATCTCCGGAATCAACCTCGTGAACCTTCTCTGAACTGCCTCCAAAGCAAGTATATCCTTTCATAAATATGGAAACCAAAACTGTATGCAGTATTCCAGGTGTGGCCTCACCAATACCTTGTATAGCTGTAGCAAGACTTCCCTGCTTTAATACTCCATCCCCTTTGCAATAAAGGCCAAGATACCATTGGCCTTCCTGATCACTTGCTGTACCTGCATACTATCCTTTTGTGTTTCATGCACAAGTACCCCAAGTCCTGTTCTACTGCAGCACTTTGCAATCTTTCTCCATTTAAATAATAACTTGCTCTTTGATTTTTTTCTGCCAATGTGCATGACCTCACACTTTCCAACATTATACTCCATCTGCCAAATATTTGCTCGCTCACTTAGCCTGTCTATATCCTATTGCAGATTTTTTGTGTCCTCCTCACACATTGCTTTTCCTTCCATCTTTGTATCATCAGCAAACTTGGCTATGTTACACTCCTTTCTTCCAAGTATATGGAATTAGATCGCAGATGCCATGATCTCATTGAGTAGAATAGGCTCAAAGGGCTGAATGGCCTACGTTCTGTTCCTATGTTCCTATCTTCTTCTTTGTTCTCCTCATCCGAAGATGAGTGATGAGCCCCTTCATCCTCCTCCACTTGCAATCCTCTCTGCTGTCCAATGCTGTCCAGGACACAGCACACGACTATCATTCTAGACACACTCGCTGGCGAGTATTGAAGGGCACCTCTAGACCTATCTAGGCACCTGAAGCCCATCTTCAATATTCCGATGGCTTGCCTGGTGGTCAAGTAGCTCTCGTTGTAGTGCTCCTGTGCCTCATTGGCGGGATTCCTCACAATTGTCGTGAGCCAAGTTTGAAGTGGCTATCCCTTGTCTCCTACGAGCCAGCCCTAAAGTCTGCTTCCTGCAATGAAAAGATCTGGAATGTTGGACTGCCGCAGTATGAACGCATCATGATAGCTCTCAGGGAATCTGATGCATGAACCTCTTCTTGTGGTTGCACATCAGCTGCACGTTGATGGACGGATATCCCCTGCAGTTTATAAAAACTCCTGGTTGCTGTGGCGATGCAGTAGATGACATCCTGTACCTGTGGGAATGCAGCCAGAGAGGTGAATCTGGGCGCCTGCTTATTCTGCTTACTGTCATCACAGGGAAGCTTACATAATTGTCGGCCCTGGCAAACAAACCATCCGTCACCTGCCTTATGCATTTTCGTGCATTGGACACAGAGCTCCTGGAAATGTCTCCGGCAGATCCATGGAAGGATGCTGAGGCGAAAAAAAGGGTGACCGTCACAGCCACTGGTACCACTCAGTCCAGTCGGAAGCAGGTCTTCCTGTAGGAAGGTTGTAGATGTCTGCACCGGTACGCTCGCAGTCTTCCGCGAGAGCTGGGCGCCGGAGGGACTGGAGTGCATCATCACCCCCGGCAACCACATTTAAATTTGATTTTAAATGTCTAAAGTTTAATTTGTTTATTGTGCCAGTTTTAGTGTCCCCCCTTTTAGCCAGGGGGCACTTGATTTAATTGATTACAACAAAAGAGTTGTAGATGTCTGCCATCGCCTGACATGACAACTTCAGCCTGTGGAAACACTGCTCTGCTGAGAGCTCAAGAAAGCGGGGTGTCATGTATCTCACACTACTGTATATAACTGTATCTTACCATGCTATACATGACTATAACTAGATATGACCTGTAACCACAAGCATACTTTGCCACCAGGGGTGCACTTGCAGAAGACACTGCATACCTGTCCCACACAGGTATATAAAGGCAGGTCTCAGGCAAGTGTGGCACTCGAGAGCTGTGAAATAAAGGTGCAGGGCCAGAGTGACCTTGACTTCAGCATGTGCCTCATGTAAGTCTGTGCTGCAGGGTCAGGACTTTACAGTGGCGACGAGTTACGGGATCACAGAATCCACAGAATGGCTACCAACGGCTCAGATGAGAAATACAATGCTGGAGACAATTGGGTGGACTTTACAGAAAGGCTCCAGCAAAGCTTTGTAACCAAAGACTGGTTGGGCGATGATAAGGCAGACAAGAGAAGAGCCCATCTCTTGACCAGCTGTGGCTCGAAAACATACGCCTTAATGAAGGACCTGCTGGCACCCAAGAAACCAACAAGCAAGTCATTTGAGGAGTTGAGCACACTGGTGAGAGACCACCTGAAGCCACCGAGCAGCCTACACATGGCCAGACACAGGTTCTACAACTACAGACGCTGTGTGGGCCAGAGCATACCCGACTTTGTGGCGGAACTTGGGAGGCTGGCTAGTTTATGTGAGTTCTCCGATGAACTAAGGAGAGAAGTACTGAGAGACTTTTTTATTGAAGGAATAGGCCACGCAGGCATATTCCGAAAGCTTATAGAGACCAAGAACTTGACTTTAGAGGCAGCAGCACTGGTCGCACAGACATTCTTGGCAGGAGAAGAAGAAACGAGGTTGATCTATACTGCGGGTACGACAACTAATGAAACATCTGATCAAGGGGTTCACAGCGTGAAATGAGCTGCTACCCCCACACACAGACAAAGACAGGCGATCAGGCCTTCAACAGCAGGCAGTGGCGCCAGAAGCCATCAAGGGCCACATGAACGGCCGTTCACACCTCATCAACCCACAATGCAAGCAATCAACTACAGACTGAGAGAAGCTCAAGAGAGATCAGCCAGACGCAGCTCATCCTTCGGAAACAATGGAAGCGGTCTGTGCTGGAGATGTGGGGTAAGGCACTCAACAAGGGGGTGTCGATTTCAGCATACAGTTTGCAGAAACTGCAACTATACAGGGCATCTGGCTCGCATGTGCCGAAAAACAGCAGCTCGGCTGATATACGAATCGGAAGGGTTGGAAAGCGGACCAGAAGACGGTGTTGACAGTGCCTGGGACACCGAGGTACAGCGGGTCAACACGATCAATGTCAACTGTTCTTACAACAAGACGCCTCCAATAATGATGAGGGTCCTACTCAACGGGATACCCGTCAACATGGAACTGGACACGGGAGCTAGTCAATCTTTCATGAGCGTCCAACAATTTGAACAGCTGTGGCCGCACAAAAGCAACAGACCAAAACTCACAAGGATCGACACCAAACTAAGGACCTATACCAAAGAAATTGTCCCAGTCCTTGGCAGCGCCATGCTCTCAGTCACACACAAAGGGACGGTGAACCGACTTCCCCTGTGGATTGTGCCCGGAGATCTCCCAGCACTGCTGGGGAGAAGCTAGCTGGCAAAACTAAACTGGAAATGGGATGATGTTCACGCCATGTCGTCAGAGGAACGGACCTCCTGCTCAACAGTTCTAAGTCGTTTTGAACATCTCTTTCAGCCAGGTGTGGGCACCTTCAAAGGGGCTAAAGTTAAAATCTACATCACACAGGATGCCAGACCGGTCCATCACAAGGCTAGAGCTGTGCCTTATGTGATGAGGGAAAAGATTGAACATGAACTGGACCGGCTTCTGCGGGAAGGCATTATCTCTCCCGTGGAATTTAGCGACTGGGCAAGTCCCATCGTCCCTGTCATGAAGCCTGATGGATCCGTACGAATCTGTGGGGATTACAAGTCTACCATAAGCAGAGTCTCCCTACAGGACAATACCCGCTGCCCAGAGTGGAGGACCCATTTGCCACATTGGCTGGAGGAAAACTTTTCTCGAAACTAGATCTCACATCTGCGTATATGACGCAAGAACTGACCGAAGAGTCTAAGCTACTCACCACCATCAACACACATCGAGGCCTTTTCATGTACAATCGATGCCCATTCGGCATCAGGTCGGCAGCTGCCATATTCCAGTGCAACATGGAGAGTCTGCTCAAGTCCATCCCGGGGACGGTTGTGTTTCAAGATGACATACTTATCACGGGCAGGGACACCGACTCCCATCTCCGCAATTTGGAGGAAGTACTAAGTCGATTGGATCGGGTAGGCCTAAGAGTTAAGAAATCCAAGTGTCTGTTTCTCTCCACCGAGGTTCAATTTTTGGGCAGAAGAATTGTCGCTGATGGAATCCGCCCAACAGAATCCAAAACCGAAGCAATTCGTCTGGCACCCAGGCCCGGGAATGTCTCGGAACTGCGCGCCTTTCTCGGGCTACTCAATTACTTTGGGAACTTTATGCAGAACTTGAGCATGCTGCTGGAGCTTCTCCACGTGCTACTCAGAAAGGGGTGCGATTGGTTTTGCGGGGACGCCCAAGAACGTGCCTTCAATAAGGCACGCAACCTTCTATGTTCCAAGAGTGTTTTAGCCTTTTCTAACCCAGGTAAAAAGCTAGTTCTTACATGTGATGCGTCAGCGTACAGGGTTGGGTGCGTTTTGCAACATGTCAATGATGCGGGTAAATTACAACCCATTGCTTATGCCTCCAGGTCACTTTCGTGGGTGGAGCGCGGGTACGGTATGATTGAGAAGGAGGCGCTCACGTGCGTGTACGGTGTCAAAAAGATGCACCAATAGCTTTTCGGGGCCAAGTTCGCGTTAGAAACCGACCACAAGCCCCTCACGTTCCTGCTATCCGAGTGCAAGGCAATAAACACCAACGCCTCGGTGCGCATTCAGCGGTGGGCACTCATGCTGGCGTCTTACGACTACACAATAAGGCACAGACAACTGTGCCGACGCGCTTAGCAGGCTACCCCTGGCGACCACGGAAGGGTCCGACGAACAGGACTATGAGATGGTCATGACAATCAATGCCTTTGGATCCACAGGTTCACCCATGGCGGCTCGCCAAATCAGAGCCTGGATGACCAGCGACCCCACGTACACCTTAGTCAAAAGATGTGTTTTAACTGGAGACTGCGCAGAGGCTCGCGATGCATGCCCCGAGGAGATCAAACCTTTCCATAGGCGCATGCATGAACTATCACTCCAGGCAGACTGCCTGATGTGGGGCAGCCGAGTAGTTAGAGTAGTTATGCCCTTGCGAGGCAGAGAGGTGTTTGTCCGGGAGCTTCACCGCGAGCACCCGGGGATCGTCCTTATGAAGGCCATAGCCAGATCCCACGTCTGGTGGCCTGGCATTGACGCAGACTTGGAGCTCTGCGTCCGGCGGTGCACCATTTGTACCCAACTCAGTAATGCACCCAGGGAGGCCCCCCTAAGCCCCTGGCCCTGGCCCACCAAACCATGGTCATGGGTGGATGTAGACTCTGCGGGCCCATTCATGGGCAAAATGTTCCTCGTAGTCGTCGATGCATTTTCAAAGTGGATCGAGTGCACCATTTTAAACTCGAGCACCATCTCCACCACTGTGGAGAGCCTTAGAACCATGTTTGCAATGCACGGAATTCCTGACATATTGGTCAGTGATAATGGTCCGTGCTTCACCAATGCAGAATTTCAAGATTTCATAGTTGACCTCGGCATAAATCACGTTAAGACTGCACCGTTCAAGCCGGCCTCCATTGGCCAGGCGGAGTGAGCAGTACAAATCGTTAAACAAGGCATGCTAAAAATCCAAGGTCTCACGCGGCAGAGCCGTCTGTCGCAACTGCTGCTGGCATACAGATCTCGTCCACATTCGTTGATTGGGGTTCCCTCCGCGCAACTATTGATGAAACGGACCTTAATCCTCCCTGACATGCATGAAATTGTTGGGGCAAAGCGCCGGAAGCTAACTGAGTACCATGACCAAAATTCGAGGGGGAGGTGGAATGAGATAGGGGACAAAGTGTTTGTGCTAAACTATGGCAGGGGTCCCAAATGGCTTGCAGGGACAGTAACAGGCAAGGAAGGAAACAGGCTACTGGTTGTACAAATGGACAATGGCCAAACCTGCCGGAGGCATGTAGACCAAGTAAAAAGTAGATTCACCAACAACACTGCAGAACCAGAGGCAGACTACAATGTGGAACTCACACCACACCTGGTGGACAGACAGAGGGAACAACCTGAGGAAAGGGCAGTCTCAACAGACAGCCCAGGTGAGATACCAGCAATCATACTGAACGAAACAGACAGCCCAGGCGAGATACCAACAATCACACCAAAAGAAAAACAAGCACCAAGGCAAATAACTGAACCACAACTAAGACGCTCCACGTGAGAGCGTAGACCACCTGAGAGACTGAATCTATAAAGACAATAAGACCTTGGGGGAGGGTCATGTCATGTATCTCACACTACTGTATATAACTGTATCTTTCCATGCTATACATAACTGTAACTGGATATGACCTGTAACCACAAGCATAATTTACCACCAGGGGTGCACTTGCAGGAGACACTGCATACCTGTTCCACACAGGTATATAAAGGCAGGTCTCAGGCAAGTGTGGCACTGGAGAGCTGTGAAATAAAGGTGCAGGTCCAGAGTGACCTTGACTTCAGCATGTGCCTCATGTAAGTCTGTACTGCAGGGTCAGGACTTTACACAGGGCCTCTGTCTGTAAACCATGCAACATAGAAACATAGAAACATAGAAAATAGGTGCAGGAGCAGGCCATTCAGCCCTTCTAGCCTGCACCGCCATTCAATGAGTTCATGGCTGAACATGAAACTTCAGTACCCCATTCCTGCTTTCTCGCCATACTCCTTGATCACCCGAGTAGTAAGGACTTCATCTAACTCCCTTTTGAATATATTTAGTGAATTGGCCCCAACCACTTTCTGTGGCAGAGAATTCCACAGGTTCACCACTCTCTGGGTGAAGAAGGCTCTCCTCATCTCGGTCCTAAATGGCTTACCCCTTATCCTTAGACTGTGACCCCTGGTTCTGGACCTCCCCAACATTGGGAACATTCTTCCTGCATCTAACCTGTCTAAACCCATCAGAATTTTAAACGTTTCTATGAGGTCCCCTCTCATTCTTCTGAACTCCAGTGAATACAAGCCCAGTTGATCCAGTCTTTCTTGATAGGTCAGTCCCACCATCCCGGGAATCAGTCTGGTGAATCTTCGCTGCACTCCCTCAATAGCAAGAATGTCCTTCCTCAAGTTAGGAGACCAAAACTGTACACAATACTCCAGGTGTGGCCTCACCAAGGCCCTGTACAACTGTAGCAACACCTCCCTGCCCCTGTACTCAAATCCCCTCGCTATGAAGGCCAACATGCCATTTGCTTTCTTAACCACCTGCTGTACCTGCAAGCCAACCTTCAATGACTGATGTACCATGACACCCAGGTCTCGTTGCACCTTCCCTTTTCCTAATCTGTCACCATTCAGATAATAGTCTGTCTCTCTGTTTTTACCACCAAAGTGGATAACCTCACATTTATCCACATTATACTTCATCTGCCATGCATTTGCCCACTCACCTAACCTATCCAAGTCACTCTGCAGCCTCATAGCATCCTCCTCGCAGCTCACACTGCCACCCAACTTAGTGTCATCCGCAAATTTGGAGATACTACATTTAATCCCCTCGTCTAAATCATTAATGTACAATGTAAACAGCTGGGGCCCCAGCACAGAACCTTGCGGTACCCCACTAGTCACTGCCTGCCATTCTGAAAAGTACCCATTTACTCCTACTCTTTGCTTCCTGTCTGACAACCAGTTCTCAATCCACGTCAGCACACTACCCCCAATCCCATGTGCTTTAACTTTGCACATTAATCTCTTGTGTGGGACCTTGTCGAAAGCCTTCTGAAAGTCCAAATATACCACATCACTGGTTCTCCTTTGTCCACTTTACTGGAAACATCCTCAAAAAATTCCAGAAGATTTGTCAAGCATGATTTCCCCTTCACAAATCCATGCTGACTTGGACCTTTCATGTCACCATTTTCCAAATGCGCTGCTATGACATCCTTAATAATTGATTGCATCATTTTACCCACTACTGAGGTCAGGCTGACCGGTCTATAATTCCCTGCTTTCTCTCTCCCTCCTTTTTTAAAAAGTGGGGTTACATTGGCTACCCTCCACTCGATAGGAACTGATCCAGAGTCAATGGAATGTTGGAAAATGACTGTCAATGCATCCGCTATTTCCAAGGCCACCTCCTTAAGTACTCTGGGATGCAGTCCATCAGACCCTGGGGATTTATCGGCCTTCAATCCCATCAATTTCCCCAACACAATTTCCCGACTAATAAAGATTTCCCTCAGTTCCTCCTCCCTACTAGACCCTCTGACCCCTTTTATATCCGGAAGGTTGTTTGTGTCCTCCTTAGTGAATACTGAACCAAAGTACTTGTTCAATGGTCTGCCATTTCTTTGTTCCCCGTTATGACTTCCCCTGATTCTGACTGCAGGGGACCTACATTTGTCTTTACTAACCTTTTTCTCTTTACATACCTATAGAAACTTTTGCAATCCGCCTTAATGTTCCCTGCAAGCTTCTTCTCGTACTCCATTTTCCCTGCCCTAATCAAACCCTTTGTCCTCCTCTGCTGAGTTCTAAATTTCTCCCAGTCCCCAGGTTCGCTGCTATTTCTGGCCAATTTGTATGCCACTTCCTTGGCTTTAATACTATCCCTGATTTCCCTAGATAGCCACGGTTGAGCCACCTTCCCTTTTTTATTTTTACGCCAGACAGGAATGTACAATTGTTGTAATTCATCCATGCGGTCTCTAAATGTCTGCCATTGCCCATCCACAGTCAACCCCTTCAGTATCATTCGCCAATCTATCCTAGCCAATTCATGCCTCATACCTTCAAAGTTACCCTTCTTTAAGTTCTGGACCATGGTCTCTGAATTAACTGTTTCATTCTCCATCCTAATGCAGAATTCCACCATATTATGGTCACTCTTCCCCAAGGGGCCTCGCACAATGAGATTGCTAATTAGTCCTCTCTCATTACACAACACCCAGTCTAAGATGGCCTCCCCTCTAGTTGGTTCCTCGACATATTGGTCTAGAAAACCATCCCTTATGCACTCCAGGAAATCCTCCTCCACCGTATTGCTTCCAGTTTGGCTAGCCCAATCTATGTGCATATTAAAGTCACCCATTATAACTGCTGCACCTTTATTGCATGCACCCCTAATTTCCTGTTTGATGCCCTCCCGAACATCACTACTACTGTTTGGAGGTCTGTACACAACTCCCACTAACGTTTTTTGCCCTTTGGTGTTCTGCAGCTCTACCCATATAGATTCCACATCATCCAAGCTAATGTCTTTCCTAACTATTGCATTAATCTCCTCTTTAACCAGCAATGCTACCCCACCTCCTTTTCCTTTTATTCTATCCTTCTTGAATGTTGAATACCCCTGGATGTTGAGTTCCCAGCCCTGATCATCCTGGAGCCACGTCTCCGTAATCCCAATCACATCATATTTGTTAACATCTATTTGCAGAGTTAATTCATCCACCTTATTGCGGATACTCCTTGCATTAAGACACAAAGCCTTCAGGCTTATTTTTTTAACACCCTTTGTCCTTTTAGAATTCTGCTGCACAGTGGCCCTTCCTGTTCCCCGCCCTGGGCCTCTCCGCCCCCCATCCCCCCCCCCCCGTCTCCTGCCTCTGCCTCCCTTTTGTCTCCCTCTGTCTCCCTGCATTGGTTCCCATCCCCCTGCCATATTAATTTAACTCCTCCCCAATAGCACTAACAAACACTCCCCCTAGGACATTGGTTCCGGTCCTGCCCAGGTGCAGACCGTCCGGTTTGTACTGGTCCCACCTCCCCCAGAACCGGTTCCAATGCCCCAGGAATTTGAATCTCTCCCTGCTGCACCACTGCTCAAGCCACGTATTCATCTGCGCTATCCTGCGATTCCTACTCTGACTAGCACGTGGCACTGGTAGCAATCCCGAGATTACTACTTTTGAGGTCCTACTTTTTAATTTAGCTCCTAGCTCCTTAAATTCGTTTCGTAGGACCTCATCCCTTTTTTTACCTGTCGTTGGTACCAATGTGCACCACGACAACTGGCTGTTCTCCCTCCCATTTCAGAATGTCCTGCACCCGCTCTGAGACATCCTTGACCCTTGCACCAGGGAGGCAACATACCATCCTGGAGTCTCGGTTGCGGCCGCAGAAACGTCTATCTATTCCCCTCACCATTGAATCCCCTATCACTATTGCTCTCCCACTCTTTTTCCTGCCCTCCTGTGCAGCAGAGCCAGCCACGGTGCCATGAACTTGGCTGCTGCTGCCCTCCCCTGATGAGTCATCCTTCCCAATAGTACCCAAAGCAGTGTATCTGTTTTGCAGGGGGATGACCACAGGGGACCCCTGCACTACCTTCCTTGCACTGCTCTTCCTGCTGGTCTTCCATTCCCTATCTGGCTGTGGACCCTTCTCCTGCGGTAAGACCAACTCACTACACGTGCTACTCACGTCATTCTCAGCATCGTGGATGCTCCAGAGTGAATCCACCCTCAGCTCCAATTCCGTAATGCGGACTGTCAGGAGCTCGAGGCGGATACACTTCTCACACACGTAGTTGTCAGGGACACCGGAAGTGTCCCTGAGTTCCCACATGGCACAGGAGGAGCATATCACGTGACCAATCTCTCCTGCCATGCCTTAACCCTTAGATACCCTTAAATTGGTAATAACAATGTTACAGTTCACTTACTGATATAAAAAAGAAAAAGAAAAGCTACTCACCAATCACCAGCCAAATACTTACCCCATTGGCTGTGACGTCACCTTTTGATTCCTTTCTACTTCTATTTTGCTTTCTCTCCCGCTGTAGCTACACCGGTACGCCTTCTCCCCTGTGCACCTCCCTCCTGTACCCCTCTCTCCTGTACATGTGCTGATCCCATCACAGCTGTCGTCACTGCCCTGCGTAGTGATGGTCTTCCTCTTTCTGCTGTGCTATCAAACACATCCAATGCACCCCCCCCATTCCCATCCTGATTTTGTCAATTTGAAATCCTCAGAGGTTGAAAAAAGTTGTATCCACAGAAGAACTCTCTGCCAAACACTTGCCAGAAGGAACTGAGACAGTAGCTGCAAAAAGTGAGGTTTTATTCAGATAGGGCAATCACAAGTTTAAATACCCTCCTGAACTACGGCTCAAACTCGCCCCCGTTTCCCTGGTCAGTTTCCTGAGCAGAAAACCCGTGCTGTTAGAAACATAGAAAATCGGTGCAGGAGTAGGCCATTCGGCCCTTCGAGTCTGCACCACCAATGAGTTCATGGCTAAACAATTTAAAAACAATTAAAAAGTGCCTCATTAATGTCTCCTTTGGACGTTAATTGAGCCGGTTATGTACCTGCCCCCACCCAATGATCAAATCCCCGACTTCAGCGAGTAGCTTTCTCACTGGCATCCACACGCCTCCGTGAAACTCGGAAGTGAACGCGTTGGAGATGGGTTGCGTTCAAGCTCTAAAAATCACAAATTTTCACCCCCACCTGCTCCCACTCTCTAACTGATGACCATCAATCCTTGAAGTTGTAATTGATTTCAGTTTTTCATCTTATTTATTGTTTTGCTTCTTTTAGCCAACCGCTAGTGTTTGTGTGTGTCCTGATAAACCCCACAGTAAACACTCTGCAGCAATCCTTTTGGAGAACCATATGCTGGAGATGCAGAGTATGCTGGCTTCTGTAAGTCCAGCCTCGAGCTAGTCCAAAGATACAGCTTCTGTTTACCCCTATGTGTCCATACTTTCCACTTTGAGTATACCATGAGGGAGTGTTGAGAAGGTGGCTAATGATGCTTTCTGCTTCCTGCTGGGGAAGCACCTCATTTCTTCAACACACTGCTTACTTCTGGCCAGCTCCCCACACCTTTCTGATGCCTTTCCAAAAACTCACCTCCAATGTCAGCTCACTGCCTCATCTCTACTATGTTTTGTGGCTCAGTTAGGAGAAGAACTTCTTCATGCAAAGCAATCACAGGCATAGACTTGTGTCCTTGTACTCATTTAAGAATAAAATTATTCATGTTTGAGAATGGGCTCTAATTCATAATTTTAGCGCAGTTGCAAAACTGAACTGTGGGAAATGGGACCTTGTGCTGGCATCAAAGAAAGTTACAGCGTCTAGGGGTCCAGATACACAGATCACTAAAATGTAGTCATCAGGTACAAAATATAATCAAAGGACTAATAGGCTGTGAGCCTTTATAACTAGGGGCTAAAATATAAAGGGGAGGATGTTTTGATACAGTGATTCAAAGCCCTGGTTAGACCATATCTGGAGTACTGTGTATAGTTCTATGCACTGCAACTAAGAAAGGATATATTGGCCTTGGAAGGAGAGCAGCGCAGATTCACCAGAATGTTACCAGGGCTCCAAGGATTAGATTATGAGGAGAGATTACATAAACTAGGCTTGTATTCCCTGGAATATATAGAACATTAAAAGATGATTGAGGTTTTTAGGATTTTGAAAGGAATTGATGGGGTAGATAGAGAGAAACTTTTTCTGCGATGGGGGAGCCTAGGACAAGGGGACATAGCCTTAAAATCAGAGCCAGGCCATTTGGGAAAGAAGTTAGGAAACACTTCTTCACGCAATGTGTGGAACTCTCTTCCATTAAAAGCAGTAGATGCTAGCTCAATTAATAATTTTAAACCTGAGATTGAGATTTTTTTACTGGCCAAGGGTATAAATGAATATGGAGCCAAGGCATTGGATGGAGTTAAGATACAGATCAGCCATGATCGCATTGAATGGTGGAACAGGTTCAAGGGGCTGAATGGCCTTCCCCTGTTCCTATGTTCCCATGTCACCATTTGATTTTGCGCCAACACTTCAATCTTATGCTTTGCCACCCATGGATGTGCCAAACAATAATTCCCTGGACTGTAGCCAAGAACAATTTTCCCGTTCAATTCTGTTTGATCGATGGCAACAATCCAACATTACAGAATAGATATGGTTCGGGTAATAGCACCAGGAAACCAGTTGGTCCGCAACATTCCCTCAAATCGTCAATTCCATTTTACCCAGTTCTGCTACAGGTATTGTTTAAAGTTGTAGCTTTGCTATTTACTTTTCATGTTCATGTGTTATGTTTGCCATTTTCTTTGTATATTTATGGGTGTCTATTTAGTCAACTAGTCTTTATAGGAAACATGGGATTTGAAATATGTTGTATCTTGTAAATATTAATAAATATTGAATTTATTACAACCTGAAAAATGTGTAGACCCAGCGACAATTCAACAAAGTTAAAATAAACACCCCTGCTGCATTTTCCTGTTAATTCAAAATATTTACCAAAGTCGACAAACTCAAAGCAAACGCAGTTATCTATTTCCCTGATTGCTGCAGTGTGGGAAAGGAAAAGACATTGTGTGTATTTGTAGAATCATAGGACTAAATATTGGTCTTTTGGCGATATTGGTACTTTTTCGACATTTTTCGCTAAAAATACCGCTATTTTTTAAAGGCCTAAAATTGGCGAAAAAATGCACCCGATGGTAAAAATTGGCATCGCACAAGGATTTGCGATGGAAACGGCAGTCCTCGGCAACTTTAGTCCAAGGCCAATTACCGCTAAAAAGACAGGCCCTGGGAGGGGGGAAAACACAAAATAAATTGCAAAAAACAAAAATCACAAAACATTCAGAAGACACTTATCTCGCGAAACGCTGAAAAAGAATTAAAAACTAAAAAATGTAACTTACTTTTTTGCAGGTCTTCATACTTACCGCTGTTTCTGAGGCTGCAACGCAGGCTTTTCTTGGATGTTTTTTTTCACCCGGAATAGAGGGGCACTGAACGGCCAATTTAAAGCGATGTCGCTTTTTTCCGTCTTGCATGACGACAGCCCACTTAGTGGTACTTCAAAACTGCCAGCGCACAACTTTGGCCAATTTAGGTGAACACCTTTTTCCATCAAAAAAGGGGAAGTATTGCTGAAAAAAATGGGTGCAAGGCTGGCCAATTCCTAGCCCCATTGCAGAAGGAGACCATTTGGTCCATTGTGCCTGTGCCAAATCTTTGAAAGAGCTATCCAATTAGTCCCACTCTGCTGCTCATTTTGTCTTCCCTCTTCAATCTAGTTTCAATGGGCCAGACTTTGCTGTAGTAGGGCATCTAATGGCATCTGCTATTAGTTAGCCTTGCCCTTGCATGGTTAGGTTTTTAAACTTTTTGCGTGGCAAGTTGCTGAAAGTGCAAGCTGAGCAGCGAGGGAAACTGGATATCCGGGACCCATGTGAACAGGTCAAGCAACTGTGTATCTCCTTAACCAATCAGATTGAAGGATTGTGAAATTAACAGGGCAAGGACGGAGAAGGAAGTATCAATTAAAGTGGATGAATTCAATGTCAAATTAGGTGCAGAGAGAGAAATCGAGAGGGAAAGATTGGATTAAGAGAGATAGAAAGGAAAAGTTAATCAAAAAATGACACTTTAAATTTGACATTTTTAAAACTTCCATCAACAATTAATAGCTGAAGGAATGAGACTCCACACTAGTAATAGTTAATTTTCAGTGCCACAGAGGTTGTTTGGCAGTAATTGACACTTATCACGTTATTAGTACTTCATTGGCTATAAAGCGCTTTGAGACATCCGGTGGTTGTGACAGGCACTATATAAATGCAAGTCCTTTTTTCTTTCTTAAAAGAGACTTAGACTGGAATCGACTAGACGTAACTTTCTGTGGTGAGTTTAGTTTGTATCTACCGTGCAAGTACAGCAACCTCATGTCATTTAATGCATTTCAATGATGAAGCAGGCAGCGAGATGCCATTTTCATGAAGCTAATGGTGGAGCAGTGCAACTCAGACAGCAACTTTGGATTTTTGAGTTTAACCGTGCATCTGCCCCTCGCCTGAAGTTGCTGTACTATTTGTGCATAAATAACGGTGAGTGCCATTGGCCGTGCTGGTACTTTGGCAGGAAAATCTGCGCCAATATATTTTCACATTTTTTCAATGAACAGATGGTTTAACTGGGAACTAGCATAAATCATATTGCACCAAAAATGAATTAAATTACTGTGAACTGCTATTTGTCCTCTATTGAATCAAAGCCCAGGTTAGTCTTTGGAGTAGTGATGCTGTCAACTGCACCTTTTGTGTGGAAAGGGGCAGATTTTAAAGGAACAATAATTCAGCATAAAGATTTAAAATTGTCACCTCATTTTATTTTGGTCAGATGCACCAATAAAAACCAAGTGTTGAGATGACATGTAATTCAGGCTTGTCCCATCTGAGCTACCATCTCAAGCAGGATGGAAAATCCCTTGCAAGCCAAAGCCCCTGAAATCCCCCATTAGATATAGTTTGAGTCAGTCAGCCATAAATTAGTTTCCCTTTGAACAGGAAAAGCAAGCGTCCTTCAAACCACCGAAGTTTGACTGTGACTGTTCTACAAGCCCAATAATATATAATGTATGTTAATCTTTCACACATGATCATATTATTTATATAGCAGAGATCTTGAATGAGTCTGAATCACCTTTGATTCTTGGGAATAATGGCATTAATGCAGCCAAGTCTTTCTGTATTTTTTCTTTTTGAGGAGCATCTTGGACCACTGATGAGAGAATTTGGTGACATTAACTTTTAAAGTCACAATATTTACAAGTTGCTCCTTTATCATTTGTATGGATGGGTATATACTCGCTTGTAAAAGGTGACTCACAACCAGAAATTTGAGAGTACCGAGGTTCCTGGAAGTCCAGCTGTGACAGTGACACCAGCTCTTCCTAAGCTGTGAACTGCAATGTCATGTAATTCGGAGGCCATTCCATGTCGTAGGTTGCAGACAACCCCTGGATTATCCCAGCTGACCCCAGTTAAGGTGCACCACCTGATGGGCAGTCATAACACAGCATTGGCCAACAACTGTGGAGATTGTCAGATGATTCAATTTGAACAATAGAAGGGGGAAGTGAAAAATGATGATGTAATAAAAAAACACAAATGTATAAAGTGTTTTATGAGAACCTTCCTTAAAAAAAACTCAACTCGAATCCATTAGCAATTAAACAGAAAAAACAGATTAAAAGTAAAACCAGTACTGGGACTGGTTAACGCAGGGGGTTAGGATAAGACTCTTCCATCTTTGTCACATTGGATTGATGGCCTTCTCTCTGATGGGTAAAAAAAAATGACTTGCATTTATATAGCGCCTTTCACAACCACTGGAAGTCTCAAAGCACTTTACAGCCAATGAAGTATTTTTGAAGTGTAATCACTGTTGTAATGTGGGAAATGCAGCAGCCAATTTGTGTGCAGCAAAGTCCCGCAAATAGCAATGTGATAATGACCAGATAATCAATGTTTTTGTTATGTTGATTGAAGGTTAAATATTGGCCAGGACCCTGGGGATAACTCCTCTGCTCATCTTCAAAATAGTGCCATAGGACCTTTTATGTCCACCGGAGAGGGCAGATGGATCTCAGTTTAACGTCTCATCGAAAAGACTGCACCTCCGACAGTGCAGCACTCCCTCAGCACTGCACTGCAGTGTCAGCCTAGATTTGTGTGCTCAAATTCCTGAACTGGGACTTGAACCCACAACCTTCTGACTCAGAGGCGAGTGTGTTACCCACTGATGAGTCACAGCTGACACTAAAAGGATCGCGTGTGAAAGAGCAGTCACAACACGGTTTGACGGAGGTGTAAGTGCTCGGGGATAAAATCTACTTAGCTTCACGTCAACTGGTAACTTGACTCAGAGAAGCTAGGAGATTCTCCAGTGTGGGAAATGAAACTGCCCCACTGCTAATAACATAACTCTTTAGAGCCTGGTGTAGAAATATTCATTCAGCAGAGCAGAGGCAGGATTCACCTGCACTCTGCTTCTGTGACAGGATTGATGCCGACACTGGTGGAAACAGTAGAATGTTTTTCTCGCAGCTTTTTAATGAGCACAAAAAATATATTCAAACCAATTAAGTGGAATCGTTTGAGCCAAAATGTTTAACATTCACACAACTGTTCCCACATTACTCAAGACACATCAAACAACCATGTGTCACCATTTTCACTTCCTCACCAACCACCCCGTATATCGACTGCTTAGTTTCAAATCCCACATTCGACCAGCAACAGCGCCGAGACCAGCCTGTGGGACGATGGAACAGAGAGCATCGCTTTCATCTTTCGGGGATGTTCTCAGAATTCCGAGGTCGGATCCCCACATGACCCACAGATTTCATTCGGGGCTCGGTATCAATTTCATAACCAGAAGTGGTTTTGAAAATCCCCAAAGGGAGTTTTTATTCTGCCCCGGAGACCGGAATGCCTCAGAGCTCTGAAAATTCAGAGCAATGCCGTAAAAGTCCATCTCTGTAACCACTTTGTCTTAAAGAAAAGAAATTTGGGTTCCCATAAATGCGATAATCCAAATGGATTCAGAAGCTTGATGAAAACTGGTCAGCCACAAACACATTGTGTCCTCCTGCAATGGCAACAGCCACTTTCTTAGCTATTGGGTAACGACAGTGCGTCTTCCCCTGGCTGAACTGCTCATTAGCGCCAGCATAGTAAAAACCCCTGCACCTCGCTCATCAGCATCAAATCCCCTCACCATCATCAAACTCAATCACCTCTCTCAACACCATCAAACCCCCTCAACTCAGCCAACACCATCAAAACCCATCGCTATCACCTCACGCATCAAACCTCCATTACTCATCTGCAGTACTGCAAAAACTCTCCTTCCAGAATGCTATGAAACCCCAGATCCCATCAGTGCCCCCATACCTTAGCTTACACCTGAAGGTAGCTATAGTGCAGCCAGTAACTTCCCATCCACACCCCTCTATGCCCTTTAGTGTTGCAAGTCCATTTTATTTCTCTCCTCTGCTCCCCATTCTCTCAAACCCCAGCCCTAGCGAGTGCTTCCAAGCTGTAGACATCAGGTTTTCCAGATGCCATTCCCTTCAGCTACTTCAGGGTAACACTCTCCTTCCCATCCATCCACTTCCTATTTTCTGCCAGCCTGAGATCCCATTCTCAATTTTCTCTCATTGCCCGATTCATCATACATTTTGGCCACTTGTGTTCGACATCCTAGGCTTTAAAAAAGGCAAGACATACAAATGGGGTACATGAGTAAAGGAACATGAAAGCTACAAAAAGAATGGAAGAAATAGACAGAGAACAGGCGGTGAAGCAGTTAGATATTCACAGGCAAATAAATAGACACAATGAAAGGAAACGGGTGAAAGACAAACACAGAAAGGGGCACAGATGAATTAGAGTAGGAAAGATCAAGACAATTGCAGAAGACAATGTGTTTTATTTTTCTCCAAGAACAATGGCATAGATTAGCTCTGCTCTATAATACATAGGGTTACATGGTATAACATCCTTATAGTGCATTCTTCTACTGATTGTAAGCAATGCCACAGATGATTTGCTAGTGGGTAGAACACTGCTATTTCTCCAGAACATTTCTACTGCAGGGTTCAAATTCACAAAGTGGTAACAAAAATCAAGATACATTTTCACATTTTTCAGTGCATTAGAAACATGTTGAGAAAATTCTGAAGGAAAGCCAAGGGCAATTTCTAATTGTATCATTGTACTATTAGTGCAATACAATCTATTTTTCCACAAATATATGTCAATGTTTAGATCTTCAGATGACTGAGAGATAGAATCTCCTATTTAATAATTTTCTACCTGTGGTTCAAAACTGACATTCACAAGAATGCCAATGTTCTCGAAATATCAGTGCCAAGGATTGTTAGATTACAGGATTCATGTACTGACTGCAATTTGCTGTATTATCTTTCCCTTCCACCTTTTACACATACTTTTTCTTGCGTTTACAGTCCAGTAACAATTTCAATAAGCAAACGGAGTCTCCCATAAACCACAACCTGTGTCTTATATTTTCTGTTTTGTATGGATTCGTGTAAACTCAGGTTTAACAATTAACTCTGAAATGTGAAACTGCTGATGAGGGATATCAACCATGTTCTCCTGTCACATCACAGAGCAGGAAATACTACACCGCTAGACCAGTGTGTGTACAGGCTAAAACTACTTTTCAGATTTATTTACAGATAACACTATACAGAAGCAAGATCAGTAAGATACCATACAATATAATCCAATTTACACTATATGCAAACTGAGTTGACTATTTAAAGACAGTGTCCATAGTTTAACAGCTCTTGACAGCAAGTTCTTCTAAACACACAGTCTATGACGGTATATACATATTTTTATGGAGTTGCCTTTACAAATAGAGATGCAAAAAATAAAAAATGAAGGCCACTAGAAAACTGATTATTTTCCACTAAATTTCAAACTTTTTCTTTGCCACAATCAGGCAATCAAAAGATTAATAATTTTAGCACCTTAGTGAACCAATGGGAGAATGGCCCAGAAACCATATCTCCTTTTAGTAGTGCTCACATCCTCCCAGCCAGATTTTTTAAAACAAACACAAGACAAAAGAGGAAAGACATTTTTTTTAGACCAACACCAAAATTTTTATCACATAATCCTGCAGAGGGTTCCATGAGAAAAAAAGACAATGGGCTGTGTTTTGAGCAGCTAGAGAGAGATATGAAACACCACTAAAAATATATTTTGGGCAGACATTCACATTGAATAAGTTGACATGGGCCAAATCCCTACAGCCAATCGCATGTATTGACCATCCACAGTCTAACTTTACCACAGAACAAAATACATTTCATACAGATGTACCAGTGACATAGTTGGCGGGTGCCATTTTTAACATGGATTTATCTTATTCCATTAAGATCACAGAAGACAGAAATTCCTACTTTGTGTCACACTCTGCTCTTTAAGTTTAGGACTCCAGCTAAACACTAATTTCATTACGGCCTTGGAATTCATTCCCAGCTACCTCTATTCCATATATACTTAACCTTATATATACACAAAACCAGTTATTTCTTCGAGCCTCAATAGAGACTAGCAATAGGCCACTTTTGAAATGACCAGCAACATAATAAATTTTATAATAGAAACAAAAAGTTTATTTAAAACCAAAAATATCATTTGATCTCTTCCATCAGGATTGAAATGGGGAAATTTAGGAAACTGGATGATTCAATCTGTGAGGATTTGCTCACCATCAGGTAACTGTTACTAGGGGCCAAATCTCACATATTAAATTGCATTTTTTTTTTTATTTCTGGGGTGTCAGAAAGTTTTTCTGCTGCTAAATAAAATTTCAATTCAACACTGATCAATCGAGTAATGTGCTGATGGCAGACTTTGAATCATTGAAATCACAGCACCCTTGTGCTGGTACATGTTCTTCCATGGAGCTATCTACTATAAACACATTTCCCAGCCCTTCTCCTACAGCCTTTTTGATTTTTTCCAAATACATATTAATATTGTTACATTGTCTGCCCAAATAGTCATTGCGGCAAAGCATTCTCTGTTCTAATAACCCTCATATTTAAAAAAAATTCTCAATCCAATCATTGTGAACCTCTGCCCCCCTGTCACCAATTAGCCAACCAGTGGACTGAATCCTTCATTATTTTATAGTTTTGAAAATCTTTATTAGTTTCCCCCTTACCTTTTTCTGTTGCAATGAAAAAAGCTTCTAATTTTTAGCCTTTCTTCATAACTATATAAAACTGTGCTACATACTCTCTTGTAAAAGGTTTTCAGTTGTGAAATAGTGCTTACATGTAAGGGCTCAAAGCTTAAAGCTTAAAGCTTTTAAAGATATTTTTAAAAAGTAATAGTGAACATAACTAGTATACTGAACACCTTCTTAGAGGTCCCCTCCATTCATCAAACCAAATAATAATGAACATATAAAACGTACAATACCCGACAGACTTTAGACATTTATTTACAGTGAACCATAACATAAAAATACATTTAAAAAGCATAACCAGCCTAGTTTGTAATTAAAATAAACATGACTATGATTCAACTAAATGTCAGAAACTACTTTGAATAGTTACTTATTTTTTCAGTTTACAGCTCTTAAATACTCTCTAATTCATTATTAAATGATGAAGGTTGCAGTGTGATCCAGTCAGTATAGTACTTTCATTGTGTCTTAAAAATCCACTTGAGTTTTCCCAGTGTTTGCATCATTCAAGTAGTATTCTTCCAGTATTAAATCTTAAACAATGATACTAATGCATTCACAATCTGAACCAACACACAGAAATTCCGACTACATGTATCTGCACAAGTCCCAGTGAACAGGACTTACGCAAGAAGTTCGGGATAAAGTTGTCTGGGAACATGGACCCAAGGAATTGTTGGGTTCAGTTTATATATTCGATGGGTGATATCAAATTCACAGAATACAAATTGAAAAAAAAAAAACCCCCCCTCATCTTCCCCCAAACATAGCTCCCCCAATCAGCAGAGGAACAGCCAAGCTACCAAGCAAAAATGCAGCTCAATTTGTCCTTCCTGATAACTGGTCAAGTAAGTTTACCCTCAGTCTACACTGAGGTGCATCAAGCCATTTGAAACAGTAGCTTCTTTTGACCTTCGCATCTTTTCTATTGCCTTTTGAAGGTCTTGTTGTTTGATAGGTCGAATCTTGTCCTTTGCACTATTAAAACAGACAAGCAAGATGTTAATAGTTAATATGAAGATATTAAATGAAGGAGCATTTGATTAGTCTGTATTGAGCAGATTAAATAGAATAAATTATAAGCCAGGTCAACCGTATTTGACTAAAGATCGTGATTACTGGAACAAAGTTCTACACCTGCTTATTTTCTAACATAAGTCACTTGTTGCAATTAAACTAATATTGGATTGCTATTGCTTGCAAACTATATGCACAATAAATAATTCCAACCAATCATTAAAGGGGTGGTGGAGGACTGGGGACCCACCAAAGTTAACACCTCTTGTGCCTGGGTTTAAATGCACTTCATACCAACAGAATGAGAGGAGAAACAGGATCAGATTATCTGTGGGTGGGATTGCACCAGTTGCAGTGGCATTTTCTCTCTTTGTTTTTGCAACAATTTTCTAATTAAAGATTCACATCTTGCACACCATTAGTGGCAGACTATAGTAATACTAAATTAAGGCATACAACTCCTTTAACACAAATATATAAGTAACAAAATGCAATAGGTGGCTTTCATGGAGGAGCTCAACGTCACTTTAAACTGCCTTGAGGTAGTACTTCAAACACTGCTCAATCACTCACTTCAAACCTAGCCATCAGCCCCTATATCCCTGAGCTGAAGGAGCAGCACAACCAAAGGTGTAAAATTCATGACCACCCTCAGCAACTGGCTGAGCACCATGAGGTATCACAGAATTAAGTGAGACTGGATATGGTGAAGTGTCCAATTTTCCTGCTGAAAATTGCTCCACTCTGTGATCCAACAAACTGACAGAAACCATGCCAGTAAAGATGACAGATAGAGAGAGAGAGAGAAATGGAGATGGAGATGGAGATGGAGATGGAGAGAGATAGATAGGAAAAAGTGGAAAAAAAACAAAAAGCAAGAAAAACAAAGATAACGAAAGAGCTGCATCAAGCCCTCAATGTCCCAAAGTACTTCACAACACAGAAGCTGCTGAAACCTACTGTCGCTAGTCAGGAATCATTTTTAAATTAGCACTAATTAATCTCAATGCTGCCAGCATTAATAAAAGGAAATATAATTTATTGAACACAAGGAGGCAAAAAAAATAGTTGCAGGAATCCTGGACTGAATATTAACTTTAGAATTTTGACAGAAATCATTAACTGGTATTCTAAGTTAGTGAAATTGCACGGTACAAGAGCTTCAAAGAACATTCAATACTTGAAGGTTTAAATTACTAGTCATTTAAAAATATTTTAAAATAATAAACAGAGCCTGAAAGACGAGTTTTATTTGCTTTGTACAATCGGACGATTCAATACTCTGGTCACGTTCATGCCCCTGATGCTAATTGTGCTTAAGGAGTGTTTGACAGGATGTGTACGTTAGCTCAAAACAAAAATGCTGGTAATCTGAGTCCCCATCACCATATATAGACCATTCAAAATCCATCATGTACCGGGTGAATTAAATCCTTTGGCTGTTTGACTGTGAATTTAGATCCAATTAGATGCTACACTGTAAAAACTACCATAAAAAGGTCTGATTTATACAAACCTTTCATCATCATCAGAACCATTTACATAATCTCGGACACAAAACATGGCAGCATCTCTACAGAGTTCTTTCAGATCACTCCCTGAAAAACCATGAGTTTCCTTGGCAACTTCATTCAAGTTCACGTAATTGTCCACCTGTTAAACAACAAACAGCATATACTTTAGACTTGGTTTGAATTTCATTCAGGAAATGGCTGGTTAAGTAAAATAATTAATGCATTTTTAAAAACTGGGAGTCAGAGGCAGTCTGGTTGCAGACACATTGGCAGACCGCACCCATATGCAGTGGCAGAATGTCCATTTATGCCACCATTCCAAAGACAGCTTTCAACCAAAGCTGGAGACATTAAGGAGAGATAGCAGGTAGCTGCAAGATGCTTCTTCACAGGGAGGGAGGATAAGGAAGGAGTCAACCTGCACAACTGTTAAAGAAATGAGTAGTCAGTTGACAAGATATGCCAGCAGAATCCCAGGGGAGTGCGCATGTGTGTAACCTAAGCCATGAAGACAACGTGAAGCACCCAACTGAGGACGAACAGAAGAGCAATAATTTGTTTGTGGTAAATAGAATCATCACTGAGGAATGTCAAACAAGATAGAATACAGACTGAAGTCAATGGTCTTGAGCCATTAGGGGTCCGCAAAAAGACACAGTCTGAGGACTGAAAGGCAATACAAAGCTGGAGGAGGTCAAAGGATTTGAGGAATATGATTTGCGGAAAAGTACGAGGATTTTAGATTGAATGTGTTGAGAGACAGGGAGCCAATGTCCAAGAGGTCAGAGGTGAACTGCAAGCAGGTTTTATTGCGGGATGGGGATACAGTAAATTACTTTTGGACAAGTTGAAGCTAATGGAGTGAAGGATGGGAAGCCAGTAAGAAGGACTTTGGAGACATCAAGTATTACTGGAAAATTATGGAGTGAACCTATTCTGCAAAAATATATTTGTTGTACAATGCAATGCTGGAAAGATATATCACATAAGAGTAGGTTCATAGCTGTAGTTTCCCAACTTCAGCTGAGCCAAATAGATAAAATGCAGAGTGCATTCCTATTGAAGACTGCGTTCAGAGCTCCCACAGCCTACACCAGAACTAGACGACTCATCATCACAGGCAGTCCTAGCAGACTAGGACACAAATCAGTGACAATGAACACCATCCAACACAAGCTCATGGTGTTCAAAGACTCCAGAAGCTTTTTCAGGCTATTTACTAAATACCAGCAATGTGCATCCATGTTAATAAAAGTACAACAATTGTGAAGCTTCTGTAACAGTGACTAGCCATTGGTTTGCATTTTTGTCAGTTTTAATTCAAGTCCTCTCAAATTTGTTTTCAAAGGAACAACCTGGGATGGTAATAAAGAAAAAGTACATTTGTAAACCATCAATATCACAAGCGGCCTTCGAAGGCATAAATGATCAAAATTAATCTGGTACATGATTAAAGAAGCGAAACCCCGACACAAGTTTGGAAAACTTTTGGTAATCCAAATAAAAAGAGTTAATTTTAATTTCTTTTACGATAAGCCATGTACCTTTTCATTTAGTAGAATTAAATCCAGGATTAATTCTCGTTGCTTGATATTCTGTGAAACAAAGATAAAATTCAGTACTTCTGGGAAAACAGTACTACAACGTAAAGATTACGGTTATTGTTTAACATTACCCAGGAACAGGAAAAGGCTATTTGGTTCAACTTACCTCAATCTACCTTGCTGGCTTATCACTGTATCCCTTATATCTTGCACAAGTTCAACATTACCTCACTTTCATATTTTATATTTGCAAATTACAAAACTAAGGTTTGCCTTTTTATGGACTTGTCTACTTTCATCGCCACCTTTAATGGTATCTGTGTATCTGTACTGCACGGTACCTTGCTCATTTACACTATTTATATTATTTAAGGTGTATATCGTTTCCTTTTCTTATAACCAAAAGATATTCCTTCATATTTTTCAACATCGAACTGCATTGGCGAACTATCTGCCCAGCCTGTTAGTTTACCTATATCCTCCTGCAATCTTTCACAAACCTCATCATAATCCTTCATAAACCCCTCCCTCCATATTTGGTGTCATCAACAAATGTTACCTTTCAGTACACAGTGAAAATGCAACGCATGTGCTATTTATTATTGATGTAAATGTTTCTGGAGGAAGGTTTTCCCTGGTAGTGGAGGACATGGAGGTATTGTTTAATTTATTACCTGGGGTCGGGCACATAGTTTTATTGGATGAAAGTCCCAAAGCTTTGAAGCAAAAGTTTAAAAACAAATTTGCTCGTGTGCCTCGCCTGTACAACAGGTTCATCCTTGACAGTAAGTGACCAAAAACAATCTCAACTCCAATGCGCAGTAATAGTTTTAACATTGAGCAGAGCGGAGGCCGTTAGGAGAGCTAGCATCCGAGACCAGCGGCAGGAGCGAAGCGGAGGCGGCAACCATTAGGAGCTAGCTGGGAGCGGAACGAATGGAGCAGTGAGGGGGGGGGGGGGGGGAAATAAATCCAAGTGTGACGTAAGGGATTGGTTGGTGAGCATTTGCCTTTTTCTCGAAAACTAGGGCACTGATGTAAATTAAGATCCGTGATTATAGATTAGAAACTGTAAATAGATAATTGAATGATATTTCAAAACTTAAAAACCAAATTGGTTAAATAAAATACAAGGCAGTGATCAGAGAGCAGAGGAGCGGGATAAAAGAGCGCGGTGAGCACAGGCCCAGACCAGAGACGGCAGACCTGAGCGGAGGAACAGAGGAGTGGTATAAAAGAGCGCAGTGACAAAAATCGAAAGTGTGACATCAGCTCAAGGGAAACAGCTGATTGGTGAGTAAGCCAGTGAGTGGCTTTTGTCTTCTAATTTTAAGTTTATTTCATAGTTAACTAACTGAAGGCATGGCAGGGCAGCTCAGTCCCGTGGAGTGCACATCCTGTGCCATGTGGGAAGTCCTGGACGCTTTGCGTAGCCTGGACGATCATATGTGCAGGAAATGTCACCAGCTACAGCAATTTGAGCTCCGGTTTTCAGAGCTTGGAGCGGCAACTGGAGTCGCCGCAGTGCATCTGCAAGGCGGAGAACTTTGTGGATAGCACGTTTCTAGAGGTGGCCACCCCGCAGCTTAAGAGTGTGCAGGGTGAAAGGAAGTGGCTGACTGCCAGACAGAAGAGGAGGACCAGGCAGGTTGTGCAGGAGTCCCTTGAGTGCATCTTGCTCGCCAACCAGTATTCTGTTCTGCATACCATTTAGCACTGCCAGACTTCCTTGTCTATTTTCTAGCCCTTGGTTCCTCTGTCTTCTAAATTCACTTTCTACTTTTCTGCTTTCCAATTTCAGCTTTGCTTCTCTCCCTACTGAATCTATTCTCAGGTTCTCATCCCCCTGCCAAGCTGGGGGCGATGGTTCCTCTGGGGACTGCAGCCAGAGCCAAGTCCACAGCATCACGGGTGGCCAGCTGCACAGGAAGGGAGGGGGGGGGGGCGGGGGAAGAAAGAGGATGAAGCACGGAAGAGCAATAGTGGTAGGGGATTCAATAGTCAGGGGAGCAGACAGGCGTTTCTGCGGCTGCATACGTGACTTGAGGACAGTATGTTGCCTCGCTGGTGCCAGGGTCAAGGATGTCACTGAGCGGCTGCAGGGCTCTCTGGGGGGGCGGGGAGAGAGAAAGAGGGTGAACAGCCAGAGGCCGTGGTCCATATCAGTACCAATGACATAGGTTGAAAGAGGGATGAGGTTCTGCAGGCAGATTTTTGGGAGCGAAGAGAGATTTTAAAAAGCAGGACATCCAAAGGTAGTAACCACCGGATTTCTCTCCGTGCCACATGCTTGTGAGTACATAAATAGGAAGATAGGATAGATGAATGTGTGGCTGGAAGGATGGTGCAGGAGGGAGGGCTTTGGGACCATTTCTGGAGGAGGTGGGACCGGTACAAGCCAGACAGCTTGCACCTCAACAGAGCCTGGACCAAATATCCTCGCATGGGGGGGGGGGGGGGGGGTATGTTAGTGCTGTTGGGGAGGGTTTAAACCAGCTTGGCAGGGGGATGAGAACCTGAGAATAGATTCAGTAGGGAGAGAAGCAAAGCTGAAATTGGAAAGCAGAAAAGTAGAAAGTGAATTTAGAAGACAGAGGAACCAAGGGCTAGAAAATAGACAAGGGAGTCTGGCAGTGCTAAATGGTATATACTTCAATGCAAGGAGTATAGGGAATAAGGCAGATGAGCTGAGAGCACAGACAGACACTTGGCAGTATGATATTATAGCTATTACTGAGATATGGCTGAAAGAAGGGCAGGTATGGCAGCTCAATATTCCTGGTTGCAGAAGTTTCAGACGGGATAGAGAGGGGGGTAAAAAAAGGGGTGGGGATCGCAGTATTGATTAAGAAACCATTAACATGAGGAGGGACGATATGTTGGAAGGATCATAAAATGAGGCCAGATGGGTTGAATTGAAGAACAAAAAAAGGGACAATCACACTGCTGGGTGTGTACTATAGACCCCCCAAAGGGAGATAGAAGAGCAAATATGTAGGCATATTTCTGAGAAGTACAAAAACTATAGGGCAGTAATAGTAGGGGATTTCAACTTCCCCAATATTAACTGGGATAAAATTAGTGTGAAAGGTATAGAGGGTGCAGAATTCCTAAAATGCATTCAGGAGAACTTTTTTAGCCAATATGTAGCAAGCCCAACAAGGGAGGGGACAGTTCTGGACTTAGTTTTAGGGAATGAAGCTGGGCAAGTGGAAGGGGCATCAGTGGGAGAGCATTTTGGTGCTAGTGATCAGAATTCAGTTAGATTTAGGGTAGTTATGGAAAAAGGCAGATAGACCAGGAATAAAAGTTCTCAATTAGGGAAGTGCCAATTTTGCTAAGCTGAGAGGTGATTTGGCCATAGTGGACTGGAAACAGCTACTTGAAGGTAAATCAGTGTCAGAGAAGTATGAGGCGTATTCAAAGAGGAGATCCGGAGGGTTCAGGCCAAATATATGCCCTTAAAGAAAAAGGGTGGGACTATCAAATCTTGAGCCCCCTGGATGCGTAGGGACATACAGGGTGGGATAAAGAAAAAAGGGAGGCTTATGACAGATACCGAGGGCGCAATACTGCAGAATCTCTAGAGGAATACAGAAAGTGTAGGAGTGCAATTAAAAAGGAAAATTGGAAAACAAACAGAGGGCATGAAAAAATGTTGGCAAATAAAATCAAAACAAATCCAAAGATGTTTTATTAATATATTATGAGCAAGAGGATAACTAAAGAAAGAGTAGGGCCTATTAGAGACCATAAAGGTAATGTGTGTGTGGAGGCGGAAGGCGTGGGTATGGTTCTTAATGAATACTTTACGCCAGTTTTCACGAAAGAGAGGGGCAATGCAGACATTGCAATCAGGGAGAAGTGTGAAATTTTGAATGAAATAAATCGAAAGGGGAAGTATTAAGGGGTTTAGCAGCTTTGAAAGTGGATAAATCCCCAGGCCCAAATGAAATGTATCCCAGGCTGTTAAGAGAAGCAAGAAGAAATAGCAGAGGCTCTGACCATCATTTTTCAATCCTCTCTGGCTACAGGTGTGGTGCTACCTTTATTTAAAAAGGGAGAAAGGGATAGACCAAGTAATTACAGGCCAGTCAGCCAAACCTCGGTGGTGGGAAAATTACTGGAAAAAATTCTGAGGGACAGGATAAATCTTCATTTAGAGAGAAACAGATTAATCAAGGATAGTCAGCATGAATTTGTTAAGGGAAGGTCATGTCTGACTAACTTGATAAGAATTTTTTGAGGTGGTAACAAGGAGGGTCAATGAGGGTAGTATGTTTAATGTAGTGTATATGGATTTTTAGCAAGGCTTTTTTGATTAGGCCCCACATGGCAGACTGGTCACGAAAGTAAAAGCCCATGGGATCCAGGGCAAAGTGGCAAGTTGGATCCAAAATTGGCTCGGAGAGAGGAAGCAAAGGGTAATGGTTGATGGGTGTTTTTGTGACTAGAAGGCTATTTCCAATGGGTTTCCGCAGGACTCAGTACTAGGGGTCTCTTGCTTTTTGTGGTATATATCAATGATTTAGACTTGAATGTAGGGGGTATGATTAAGAAGTTTACAGATGGTACTAAAATCGGCTGTGTGGTTGATAATGAAGAAAGCTGTAGACTGCAGGAAGATATTAATGTACTGGTCAGGTGGGCAGAACAGTGGCAAATGGAATTCAATCCGGAGAAGTGTGACGTAATGCATTTGGGGAGGGCTAACAAGGCAAGGGAATACACATTAAATGGTAGGACACTGAGAAGTGTAGAGGAACAAAGGGATCTAGGAGTGCATGTCCACAGATCTCTGGCAGTAGCAGGCCAGGTAGATAAGGTGGTTAAGAAGGAATACGGAATACTTGTCTTTATTAGTCGAGGCATAAAATACAACAGCAAGGAGGTTATGCTTCAACAGTATAAAGCACTAGTTAGGCCACAGCTAGAGTATTGTGTGCAGTTCTGGTCACCACATTACAGGAAAGATGTGATTGCACTCGAGAGGGTACAGAGGAGATTTACGAAGATGGTGCCTGAATTGGAGAATTTTAGCTATGAGGAAGGATTGGATAGGCTGGGTTTGTTTTCTATGGAATGGAGGAGGCTGAGGGGAGACCTTACTGAGGTGTATAAAATTATGAGGGGGCAAGATAGAGTGGATAGGAAGGACCTATTTCCCTTAGCAGAGGGGTCAACAACCAGGGAGCGTAGATTTAAAGTAATTGGGGGGAGGTATAGAGGGGATTCGAGGAAAAATTTCTTCACTCAGAGGGTTGTGGGGGTCTGGAACTCACTGTCTGAAAGGGAGGATGAGGCAGAAACCCTCACCACATTTAAAAAGTACTTGGATGTGCACTTGAAGTGCCGTAAGCTACAGGGCTATGGACCAAGAGCTGGAAAGTGAGATTAGGTTGGGATAGCTCTTTGTTGGCCGGCGCAGACACGATGGGCTGAAATGGCCTCCTTCCGTGCTGTTAGTTTCTATGATTTTATTTTTGATTATACCTTTTAATAATTAAGATATGACACCTAAAAAAAGCAGTAGCGCAGCTTATGCGCATTTCTAATTTCTTAACATCTAAACAAATTGCATTGGTAATGCAGAGTTCAGAGGATATTTAAGGCCCTGTAATCTATTTATTGTGCAAGTTCTTAGAAACAATCAATGGTTCCAAATCACAACACCATTCAGATTGGAGAGGAGATCACTTGGGGAAGGGATCATGGTTTCTTGGAGCTATCAGGGTTCAGTGCTTCTCCAAGAATGGCCCACTGTGATGGTATAGAACCAGACACGCTGAGTGCCGCTAACCTCGGTCTTGGTCAGACTGTTTATACAAGGGCTTTCAACTTCCCCAAAACTGCAAGGGAAATTTTCTGATCCATATCTCCAGACATGTGCTGGGAACTCATATCAGAATAACATGCACCCCATGATTTTTCCGTATATTAAAATTAAATGGGAGGGGTGCACAATTTCCTGACTTGCACTTGACACCAAAAGGGAAAAATCTCCCCATATATATATCCAAATGTATTCCATCTGTACCAACAGAAAAAAAAAATCAGCAATTTATCAAAGTCAATTCAACTTCACGTCGCAGTCTCAAACAATATCTCAACAATAGTGTGTCCCATTTGCACGGTGTCAATTATGCGTCCCAAAATCGTTTTCACCTGCATCACCTTCCCGCTGCCCTAACATTCCAAGTCTCAATATATCACACGTCCAATTACATAGGGAGCATTTTAACCCCCCCAAAATGGGTGGGTTGGGATCAGGTAGGAGGCTAGTGTTAAAAATCTGAATCCCGACTTGAACCCACCTCCAACCTTCCCATTTCTGGGATTAACAGAGGCGAACGGGGGCAGACAGCCAACCCACTCCCAGGAGGCGGGCCTCCTATTTAAATATTGCAATGAGGCTGCGTACCTCAGATTTAAGCAACATTTTAAATGCAACAGCAGCTGGTCGGGTTTTGCAGGTGTCGTGAAACCCAGCAGCTAATAGAAAGCGAAGACTGCTGGATCCAGAAGGCAAGTGCCTTTACACTTACCTTCTGGATCCAGTGTCCCTGCCTCCCCCCTCCCACCCCCATGAGGCCTCTGATCGCCACCCCACCCTCCCCACCTCCCTCAGGCATCTGATCGCCTTACCGGTCTCGCCTCACCACCCCACCCACTACCCCCCCACCTCCCCAGGGCTGCCCGTCCTGTCCCGCCTCCGTTAAACCCGGAAGTGAGCAGGTTCTAGTCAGGATTCAGATTTTTAACACTAACTTCCCACACAACCCCAACCCACCCATTTTTGGGGGTTAAAATTCACCCCTGTGATTGAACGGGTTTCCTGACTGCTTTCTAGCCCCCACCCCAACCCCACCCCACTCTCTCCTTTCAACCTGCCAAAGTATTACAATTGAAGCCATAGTATTTATTTCAACCATTGTCAATTCATCTTTTGTCTCAAAAAGTACCAACATTCACCATGTCTAAAGATTATTCGGCTCATTATACAATTCAGGCAACCTTTCTCAGCACATATAATCCACAGACAGTTTTGTAATATGGGCTTTTATCCACCACAAATTGGATTGAAAATGTCCAAATTTAAGACTCTTACCAACCATCACCCGTTGCATTTTTAAAGAAAAAGTAAAATTAGGTTTGCCCTAATGTCTAAAAATCTGACCTTGCATTCCAAATTCATGCCATGGTAAACCAGATCTACCTCAGAATTAGTTCTCACAGAAGTGCCAATTCAAATAAATAATAGTTATAAACCAGTAGTAGTCAAAAACAAACAGAACTACATCTGTGGAGCTGGCTAGCAAGCATATAAGCAAGGTAGCTCCCCTAAATCTACTTGAGCACTGAGCCAGGACTCTGGATCCAAGTTTCAATACCAGTAACTGAAGTAAATGGAAGCAAAACCTATCTGGACTGGATTGAAGAACAGTGTCCTATCTTGATGCATGCTTACAGAAAGGTTCTCAGCAAAGATTCGCAAATTGGTTCATTTATTTAACAGGAAGAATATAAAACAGTGAAAACAATTTATTTATCAGCACCCTCTCAAGTTCTAGATGATGGTGTGTTCTTCTAGTTTACCTGCACATCAGCCAATGTACTCCAAAAGTAATTTGCCATGGAATAAGATACATAAATGCAAGCATATTTTCTCCCAATTATATCATTTTGCCTTTCAGATATCTTGCATTTTTCCAAATTAACAGACAAAACTCTCATCGCTACCTTTAAAACTTCTAAATTCTGAATGAATCTTGTGGCTATAATCACAGAAATATTAAACATGAACATTAATCCTACGACATCATGCCTGTATTGGTACTTACAGGCTGATTTATATGAAATCTTGTTGGCATCCTTCGTAAAATGGCAGTGTCCAGATCTTGTGGTCTGTTAGTGGCACCCATCACAATTACCTAATAAAACATGAAGAGGTATCGATACAACATGGAGCACAGATTTAATGGTTGATATACATAGAGTTCTCTTTTCCTATCATGCCTCCAAAATATAAGACTTCAATGGAAATAGCGCCATCGCTTGTTAGGAGAATGTCATTAATAAATTACTTCATATTCAAATCTTAAATTACTTTGCAGTCTAAAGCAAATTATCAGTTTCAATACTACCTTTATAGATCGACCAATAACTCAGCAAAGGGCAAATTCATTATCACTCCTGGAAATAATGTGCAAATTTACAGCTTTAACTGGGAAATTAAGTACAGAAGTATGTTGTATTAGTGACAAGTTGAAGCAACAGTAGGATGGTCAACAGCGCTATTACTTTTGAAAAGTAACAGTTCACCTAATCATGGTATTTATATCACTCAAGTGAAAAATATTCCTATGTGGGGCTCCCAGATTGCTCAGCGAGTTTATCCAGTAAGTCGCTCAGTCGAACAGACCAGAATATCTCAGATTTAATCCACGGTCTGTGCTCTGTTAGCTGATCTGATCCAGCGGTACAAGTGCTACAATTGACTGCAGAACTCCAAGTTAGAAAGGGGAGAGGGGGAAAATGAGCTAGTTTTCTTTTTGCTCTGATACTTATTCAGCAACTCCTGCTGCAAGCATGCAACTGTGGGTGCCAGATGAAGTCAGCGTAGAGCTTGGCTGTGACTGCTCCATGGTCAAATACTGCCACATTCACCCTGAAAGCTCACATATGCATAATGACCACGTGCCCTTGGTACTATAGCAAGGAGTCAACAACTTCAGATGAGGAGTGAGGAAAGATTCTAATTCTCAATCCTGAAAAAAACCCACTGCATAAATCTTTCAAACTCACACCACATAATTCTAAATTGTTGTGAATTAGAACATTACTGATACAGTAAAAGTTACTGATACAGTAAAAGTTACTTTTAAAATGATCACAAAGAAAAGTAATGATTGCTAGTAAATTATTCATCAGAGGATAGCAGAAGCACTTCAGTTATTATACTCATGGATTAAATAATGAGAAACATTTTCACTCACTGTGTAACCTACAGCCTATGACTTGTATGACAGGGGGAAATAACTTTGTTTATTGCTGTATAATGTCAAACAGTGAACATTAGTGAAAACAGATTTCAACTATGTGACAATTCTAACCAATGACATGTTATTAACCTCAAGGGTACAATAATCTACGTGCTGCACTGTCCTACTTCATCATAATACATTGTACTTATATAATCTCTTTAATATAATAAATGTCCCAAGGTGCTTCAGAGGTTGAAAATGGAAGCTACACAATAGAAGAGCTAAGGGAGATGGCCAAAAGCAGAGTCAGAAGTATTTTTGGAGGAGGTTTTTCAAATGTGGAGATAAGGGTAACTAAATGGGTACTTAGGAGAGATTTTCCAGAGTGTTGAGCCCTGATGGGCTAAAGACTAACCAATAATGGAACTGGTGGGGTTGCAAAAGATGTGGCAAGAGGATTTGCAGACAAGGATGAGTAATGGGGAGCCAATGGAGGTAGGGGAGCAGGGCTTAGTGCGGGATAGGATACATAAAGCAGAGCTTTGAAATTGGGAGTGTGTGCAGGACGGAGCACAGGAAACTGGCAAGGAGCCAATTGGAGGCGACAAAAAGGTGCAGGTTGTTAACATTAAAATCCAATACTGCAGTCACCTGGCAGTTGAAGTCTGTATCAAGACCATCCCAGAGACTCATGAACTGAGCTTTCATCATCGCTGTAGCTTCATGATCCGAGCTGGACCGATTGCGCAAAAAAGAATCTGAGGGACAAATACAAAACATACTCATAAAAAATAAATGTGTATTCAAAATTTAAGCATCAACTTTACCTCTAACTTTGAAGTCTGCACCAGCAAAATTACACCAATTTATCCTTGAGTCTCAATTTTTTCTGCTCGAGGTGAAAAAAGTACTACAGAAGGAACAATTTCAAAAATATTTTCTGGTCCTGCCTCCAGATTCAATCTTACTGAGATCACAATCAAATCCAACACTGAGCAAAGTTTCTTCGAGATGTCAACAGATACACCCCTGGACCCTGACAGCAGACACATTATTGGTTTGTTATAAAAGACCGGTGCACAAAGTTCTATACTAATACCACATACCGACTAGATCGAACTAGAACACAGGTTATAAATATTAGTTCAGTCTAAAAAAAAATGATGTCGCACCAGAGACTTTATCAGGACAAATTCCTCCAGACTTTCCTGGAACACAGTGATACAGCACGCAGGAGCTTCACCATTCAGTCAGACTTCTCAAACACTTTGGGGACACTAAGACAGGGACATCGAATCCCACTTATAAGTAAAGACTAATCTCTAACCAGAGACTTTATTCATCCAGCGCACGCACTTTTGAAACTGATGCGGCGTCGAGAATCCGGAGTTCCAGAATCCAGGCCGATCGATGGCAGGGTCGTCCGGAATCCGTAAAATGTTCCAGAATCCGGGCCCGCCGACCTCGGGGCCCCGCTGCTGCCTGACCTTGGGGCCTCCTCAGCGGGGCCCGCCCGACGGCAACCTCCTCGTTGTTTCCGGATTCGTGACGTCAGAAAGCAAATCGAAAGTCCGTGAAAACCCGGAACAGCCTCGGTCCCGAGGGTTCCGGATTTTAGGCGCTGCACCTGTACATCATTTGTCTGTGAGCTAGTGAAGGTCTGAACAAGATTAAGGTGACTACCAGAGATGAACAAAAAGTGAGGTATGAAAGAGAGAAATGGATGAATGCTTCTTTGAAGAAAACCGTACAACCAGAAAAACATAATAGCAAAAGATGACAAAGTTAAGTCAAAAGAGATTAACAGTTCAAAAATTGGCAACAAATGACCAAAGGATCAAAATGGCACCATACCATATGAAGTTGATGATAGCATATGAAGATAGTGTGAATACATATTTGAGGTTGCCAGAAGCAAACCCCAGCATACACAGAGGTCTGGTTTACTTTAAGAAACATGAAAAAGGGTAAAGCAACAGGAGCGAATAACAGAAAGGCAAATAGGGGACTTTGTCTCTTCATTCAATACAGCTTTGAAAGTAGCAAGAGTTAAAATAGAAGCGGTCATCGCTCATCAAGATTCAAAATGGAAGACGACAGATGCCATGTCTATGGGAAAGCAGCAAATGTCCTTGTTCAGAAAGTAACTTGCTTCATCCACGTACATCTCATCTTAAATATCCACCAAGACACAGCTATTTCACATTCAAAAGGCCTGTTGCTTATTAGAGTCCAAGAAACAACATACCAAAAAGGTATATTAAGCCGTTGTGGATTTATTCTAGTTCAAATGTTTCCAGCATTGTGCTGATGGGTATCTTGCTGTGTCTTTTGATTCCTGTGTATTTATCCTATAAATAAAACTGACTAAGTAGTTTTAGACTGTACACAATTGTCTGGTGGTATTTTATTATAGGAGAAAGTGATCGGCATCACACATATTCTCCAGTGATATATCTCCATTAGAAATTATTTGTTAAACCTAGGCACTCTAACCCATATGCAACACATGCAATGACCCAGCTTTCAGTTCTCCACAAACTGATGTGCAGCTGTGAACACAAGGCAAAAGTATTGGCAAGGTCAAACTGAAACAATAACATCTGTGTGGAATGTTGCAAACCACATCGGTGATTCAAGATTGAGAAGCTAAATATAACTAGAATCTTACGTATGATACAATGCACGACCCCCGCCCCTCCCCACCATGATCTTTTGCTTTTGTTGCAATACCAACAGAGTGCAGCAATCACTGAATAATGAGTAGAGTCATGAAATTAACATTTTGCTTGAATGTAATCCTTGATTGATACAGAAATCATTGAAGACAAAATCTTTTCTACAAAGGAAAGAGAACCAGACCTCTTATGTTTGCAAACAATGCAAGTGCAAGCAGCAGAAACTCAGAATTACCTTTATCTATGCTTCACTGATTACAAAATGCCATTTGATGAAGTACAACGTGATCAACTGATCACATCCCAAATTCTATTGAGCTTGATATGAGAGAGCCAAATTATCCAGAGTGTGTATACTGGTAAAATAAAGCTCAATTTTCCCCAAGCTTGTTTTCTGGCATATTGCCAGAGTTATGCCAGTTTTTCTAGGCCAGAAATGCGTCAGAAATATTTTGCCAAACTTCCCCAATGTATAATTCAAATTTGGCGCCGTGCAGTGTGTCCAGTTGCCTCGGGGGGGGGTGGAGCCTGCTGTCTGCGCCAAAAAACAATGCCGCATCTTCTGCGCATGCGGGGGGAAAAAAAGTTACATTTTTGATGTCGTTCCAATGGACGCACGCGCATGCTCAGTACAACTTGGATTTGGCAATCGGCCACTTTTAAAGAGCCAGATGTGTGTGTTACAAGTACTGCGTGAGAGCATTGGAAAAATCGGATCTGCAGCAGTACAAGATGCAACGCAGTGCAAGGACCAAGAATTTCTTACAGGATGAAGTGGAGGCACTAGTTACTGTGATTGAGAACAGATGGTAGGAGGTGGACACCAGCAGAAGTCACATAAAAGTTATCAAAAGAAATGAAGAAAAGCTGGAACCAAGTTGCAGAAGATTACTGCGCAGTGGTGAACACCACGAGATCTGGAGGCCACTGTAAAAAGAAATTGAAGGACCTTGGTCAAGTAGTTAGTGTAAGTAATATTTTCATTTATTCAATGCAATTGTAAATGTGACCAGCTGTTTATGTCCCACCCAGCAGAAAGATACCGTCTCTAAAAAGTTGCATTTTCATCTTTGCAGAGGAAGGTGGCAAATAAAAGGGAACGAGCTTGAACAGGAGGAGACCCGGCAAATTTGCACCCACTGACACCCTTGGAAGAGAGGGTCGCTGCTTTGATGGGTCCTGCCTGGAAAAAAGCAATCAGTATTGCACAAGCTGGGCCCACACTCGAGGGAGAGGGCAAGCCCTGCAAATTCATCGTGGTCCTTCAAATCAGCCTGCTGCCTGGCCTGTGATGTGTGAGCCTAATCATGCCACCCACCCTGCCCCCTCCTCTGCTGCTAACCATTTCACTGTTCTGTTATATTTTGCAGAACTTGAGGCTAACCCTGACGATGCAGAAGATTCAGACGCGGATGAGCCAGAAGAGGAGAACATCTTCCAATCCATCCATGGGGGTGAGGGGGAGGAGATGGAGCTGGATGAACCTCCCACTGTTGTACTGACTTTGGAGGAGGTGCCGCTCATGGAGGTGACCGCCCCTTTCGTGACTAGTGATTTGAGTGTTGGTGGGATATTCCATGGTTTCACACCTTCTCAGGCTGCGGTTTCCAGTGGTGGGGTGCAGCGAGGCACACCCAGGGCCCCACCTTCCCAGGCTGCGGGTCCCAGTGGTGGGGTGCAGCGAGGCACACCCAGGGCCCTACCTTCTCAGGCTGCGGGTCCCAGTGGTGGGGTGCAGCGAGGCACACCCAGGGCCCCACCTTCCCAGGCTGCGGGTCCCAGTGTTGGGGTGCAGCGAGGCACACCCAGGGCCCCACCTTCTCAGGCTGCGGTTTCCAGTGGTGGGGTGCAGCGAGGCACACCCAGGGCCCCACCTTCCCAGGCTGCGGGTCCCAGTGTTGGGGTGCAGCGAGGCACACCCAGGGCCCCACCTTCCCAGGCTGCGGGTCCCAGTGGTGGGGTGCAGCGAGGCACACCCAGGGCCCCACCTTCCCAGGCTGCGGGTCCCAGTGGTGGGGTGCAGCGAGGCACACCCAGGGCCCCACCTTCTCAGGCTGCGGGTCCCAGTGGTGGGGTGCAGCGAGGCACACCCAGGGCCCCACCTTCTCAGGCTGCGGGTCCCAGTGGTGGGGTGCAGCGAGGCACACCCAGGGCCCCACCTTCCCAGGCTGCGGATCCAAGGGGTGTGGTGCGAGCCACACCCAGGGTGAGGAGGGGAAGGGGAGCTCTCCGGAGATGCAGGATCTAAGAGATGTAATTCAGATGATGTCATTGGGTGCGGAGAGCATTGACCTTACGCGATCACTCCTTTACACCATCAGTGGGGTGAGTAATGAGGTAGCGGGATTGTCAGAAGCAACAATACTCTCACGAGAAATGAGAACGATATCCGGGACCATCAGTGAGGGAATAATGGCCATGAGGGAGGGAATGTCAAAGGTAGTGCAAACCACGTCACTGGCCATTAGGGAGGGAATGTTGCAGGCCGTTGAGACACTGTCAGGGTGCATGAGGGACGGCATGTTGCAGTTAGCTGCTGTAATAAGGGAACACGCCTAGACCCCGCGCCCATTGACAGAATCAACTGCCACTCCCACTCCAATCCCCACAGCAGCCTCTGAAGAGCCCAAAGCCGGGCCCTCCAACTTGCCGCCCGACGCTGATGGCCCCCACCCTCAAGAGGTGCGCAGTACCCGAGATGTTAGAAAGAATAAGCTTGGGATCAAGCCCAGAAACACTGCACCACTCCTGCGGGCAGAGGTGGTGGAATGTCCAAAACCAAGTGCAGCGGGCGGTCTGAGAAGGTGGATGAGAGATGGGTGCAGCCTTTCTTAGCTGCTGTTATTATTATTGCTACTGTTGTAACTGTTCTCAAAAAGCTTTTTGTAAGTTATGTAAATTTACAAGTTTATAAGTGATTGTAAAGAGTGATCTTAGTAAACTTTTGATACAAGAATAATTTTATTAAAAAGTTAAGTTATTGTAAACTTTTGAATAAAATATATTTTACATTAAAACTGAACCATGTTCCATGAACACAAAACACCATTACAGAACAGCTCCAAACATAAACATGTCCATGTGCAATGGTTATCGCTGAGCCCTCAGGGTCTCCTCTCTCTTCCTCCCTTGAGTCTTGTGACTTCTCTTTCTCTTTCCCCCCCCACTCCCCACGGGACTCTTGTGACTTCTCTCTCTCTCCCCCCGACACCCCCCTCCCCCTCCCCTTGTGACACCTCTCTCTCTTCCCCCCCACCCCCTACCCTTGAGTCTTGTGACTTCTCTCTCTCTCTCTCTCTCTCTCCTCCCTCCCCTCCACCAACGGCTTGTTTTGTAGCCGAACCCTGAGCCGGTGTGTCCGGGCGCGAGCCTGATTTTTCCGGCCAAACCTACAACCCTCCAGGCCTTCAAGAAATTCGCTGGTTGTGCGTGAGTGAGTAAAAAAAAACTTGTGAAATCCAACAAATTTACACTTCTACGTTGGCAGGTTAAAAAAAAGTTATTGATTTTGACAGTGTTCTTGACTCCCTTCAAAATCTTCGATTTAAAAATAATGATGTCTTTCAGCGCAGATTTGTGAAAATGCGCTGGTTTTCTTAACTCACCAGGTTTTTCGGTAGTGGCCAGATACGCCGACCGAAGAGAAAAAAATGTTGGCCAAACTGCGAACAATTGAAAAAACTCGCAGACATGACATGAAAAAAAAACTGGTCGAGAAAAATGGTAACTAAGTCAGTTACGCCTCCGCAGATTGCTTCAATTTGGGTGCCAAACCTGGACTCTGTATGCAGTGGTATGTACAAGATTGACAGATTTTGAAATGTTGATTTATTGCAAGAGGTTCTACAGAAACTGGAGGCAGCATTGAATGAATAGCCAATGCACAACTTGTGGGACAAAAAAGCTGTTGCAATCCTTTGGCAGAGACAGATAAGGTACTGCAGACATTACATTGAACTGCACAGAATTTACAACACAGAAACAGGCAATTTGTCCCAACTGGTCTATGCCAGTGTTTATGCTCCACACGAACATCCTCCCACCTCATTACATCTCACCCCATCATATCCTTTCTCTTTCAAGTACTTATCTAACTTCCCCCATATTGGTGGACCACAGGCCAGCTGGTGAGAGAGTAGCTGATAAAAATAGGTGAGAAAAATCAAGAGGAACATACAGACTTTCATGGCTCAACATCAAAGTCAAAAAGGTCAAATAGATTAGGATTGAAGGATGGACACCATTAAGGCTGCCAATTTCTGAGTCAGAGTCAGCATCTGAAAGATAATTTTGTTACAATTCTAACCTTATTTACACTATTATTTTTACCCAATGCCATTATTCTTAAGTTTTTTTTTCTCTTTTAATCAAGACAGGATACATTTACCAATCCTGCCCAACTCAAAAGGAACTGCAGATCAGAGACTGGGCTATAACACTGCAGTCATCATCATAGGCAGTCCCTCGAAATCAAGACTTGCTTCCACTCTAAAAGTGAGTTTTTAGGTGACTGAACAGTCCAATACTGGAATTACAGTCTCCATCAAAGGTGGGACAGACAGTCTTTGAAGGAAAAGGTGGGTGGGACTGGTTTGCTGCATGCTCCTTTCCGCTGCCTGTGCTTATTTTCTGCATGCTCTCGGCGACGAGACTCGAGGTGTTCAGCACCCTCCTGGATGCTCTTCCTCCACTTAGGGTGGTCTTTGGCCAAGGACTCCCGGGTGTCGGTGGGGATGTTACATTTTATCAAGGAGGCTTTGAGGGTGTCCTTGAAATGTTTTCTCTGCCCACCTTGGGCTCGCTTGCCATGTAGGAGTTCCAAGTAGAGCGCTTGCTTTGGGAGTCGTGTCAGGAATGCGAACAATGTGGCCCGTCCAACGGAGTTGATCAAGCGTGATCAGTGCTTCGATGCTGGGGATGTTGGCTTGATCGAGAACACTAACATTGGTGCGCCTGTCCTCCCAGGGGATTTGCAGGATCTTGCGGAGACCTTGTTGGTAGTATTTCTCCAGCGATTTGTGGTGTCTACTGTAGATGGTCCACGTCTCTCAGCCTTAGAGGAGGGCGGGTATCACTGCAGCCCTGTAGACCATGAGCTTGGTGGCAGATTGGAGGGCAGTCGCGACATTTGGACCAACTGCTCCGAATTGGGGAGTGCAGGATCAGGCAGCCAGTGGCGGAGGGAAATTCACGAATGATGTAGGGTAATATAGATAAGAATGACATGAGGCTTGAAGGTATACATAGAAACATAGAAAATAGGTGCAGGAGTACGCCATTCGGCCCTTTGAGCCTGCACCGCCATTCAATGAGTTCATGGCTGAACATGCAACTTCAGTACCCCATTCCTGCTTTCTCGCCATACCCCTTGATACAGTAGCAGAGGCCTGATAATTTAATAACTGTTTATTCTGCTGGAAAAATAGCAAGGTAGTGCATGTATTACAAATCTATATTCTAAATCTGTAGCAATTACAATCGTTGTTAGAGACCTTGAACAAAATGCTCATAACCTAAATTACAGATGCTTACCAATTTCATCTATAAAGATGATGGCAGGTTGTAGTTTTACAGCCAGTGAGAAAACAGCTGCAGCCAGTTTTTGGGATTCTCCGTACCATTTATCTGTCAAGGTGGAAGGCTGTAGATTAATGAAGCGACAACCTGCTTCTTTTGCAGTAGCCTTGGCAATAAGAGTTTTTCCACAGCCTGGAGGCCCATACAAAAGTACACCTGAATGGGAAACAAACAATGGCATTTTTGAAAGTTACTTAACAAAGATTTCATCATATCATTAGGAACCCAAGAAAAGTCAGTTTCAATTACCCCCTCCCCCCAAAGTAAATTTCTGAGGTAGCAGTTTAGAAGCGTGCACATGAAATAAGATGAATAATCACATCATTGGGAACATGTGTAGTTTTGTGTGGAGCAGAATGCTGGACTGATCATTGTATGATACACTTGAAGCTATTGTTGGCAATCAAATTGCTGTGAAGAATTGGCTTGAAGCCCATTAGGTGCTTAAAAGTGAAATGGCTTAAGGACCCAAGCATGAGCCATGTAGAACCCTCACTGCAGACCTTCCCTCTGTTGTAGCACCTACGGATGATGCCAGGAGCAAGTGGATTGCATGACTTACAAGGCTAGAGTAGGTGTATGGCCTCAAGTGAAACAATACTGCTTCTCAAGAGTGTAAATGGTGCCAGGATTCAACATATTTTCTTCAATCTCACGAAATTATATAGAATTTACAGCACAGAAACAGGCTATTCAGCACAACTAGTCTATGTTGGCATTTATGCTCCACACGAGCCTCCTCCCACCACTCTTCATCTAACCCCATCATAATACATCGTGTTGGTAAAAATACAACTGGAAGGTATGGTGCTGGTCGTTTGTACCCAAAGATTACTCTCCAATTCTGGCCTCTTGCTCCACCAGTGGCAGCCGTGCCTTCAGCTGCCGAGGCCCCAAAGCTCTGGAATTCCATCGCCAAATCTCTCCGCCCCGCTCTCCTACTTGAGAACGCTCCTTAACCACTGTCGTAATATCTCATGGGCTGGGTGTCAAATTTTCTTTGCCAACACTCCTGTGAAGTGCCTTGGAACATTTTACTATGCTAAACGTGCTATATAAATGCAAGTTCTTGTTGAAAAGAGAATCAGTTTTGATGATTATTAAGGCCAATAGTTGAGAGGCTTACTAGCTTTCATACATATTTCACAGAGCCAAACAGCCATTTCCCCTTCAGTGAATCTGAGAGTAGGTGCGTGCACTGGCTGAAACTGCCACATAGCGCTGCTCACCAGCTTGTATGATCGGACAGGAGACTTTCCCCATTCCTGGCTGTTTTCGAGTCCCTTTACCTCTTTTGTTGGCCACCCAGCTTCCACTTGCCTTTATGTTCCAGGTTGCAGCATTGTTCATTTGTAATCTTCCAGTGCAGCTATACTACCATCAACATGGCCTCAATGCCGGTGAAACTAACAGACGAGAAGACCTTGCATTTGGCAATATCGACCTGCCACTTGATGCACATGAAGAACCTCAAGTATTGGAGGTGGACCTAATCGAGCTGCTGAATGAGACAGGCAACACGCCAGGATTCATATCTCTATAGAACGGTGGTGATGACAACAGTTGTTATGGATTAGATCCCATGCTGATTCCAAACATACTTTTCAGTCTTCCAAACACGGAGCTGGCTTTTCTTATATACTCATTGTCTATATTAGTGCAGCATTTTACAACACATCAAGGTAAGTGAACTCAGTATTACTGTAACAAAAATGGATTTTGATCCATATTAGATTATGGATTTAAATTGCTTTATTGGTAACAGCACAATGGGTTTAAAATCTCAATTTACACAGAAAATGACACATTAATACAAAATCCAGACAGGATGTCTGAATACACATCAATGGATTTAACTTGTGTGATTAGTAATTCTGTAAGTGGCTTCTGCTGGATGAAAGCATTTACACAGGTTGAAGAAGCTCCCAGATGTGTGCAAACATATGCGAACACCCACATCTAAACCTCCTGTTGTATTATCAAACACAGCTTTGAAGAGTTAGGTGCAAGCGTACACTTTTGTTTCACTTCACTGGTGATGGCAAAGACTCAGCTCGCACGCGACCACCAAATACTCCACCACAGAACTGATGCACACTTTCCACAGATCCGTTTTGCTGACAGTATCAAAACCCTTCACCAGAAGAGAGAAGACTGCGTAGAGTGGTCTTTATACAACTCCACACATTGCTCTTCAATGTGCCAAGCAAAGAAAAACATGCTAATAGCGCTGCAATTTATCGAAGGCTATATTAGTACTCGAGAAAAACTGATTCAATGGCATTTTCAAGCAGTGATATGCACTCTTACTATCAAAACAATAAAAAATCCATGAGTTGCTCAACTCTCCTTTCCGCTTCTGGTTCCAGAACTTGTGGGATGGTGCCAACTGTCCAGATGGTTTTGAAGAGTCAATAAGCTCCACTAATGTAAATTTTTGCAGGAAACCCTTTCTGTCCTGGAGCTTTTAAAGATCTTCATTATATCAATGGCTTAATTAACCATGGCTATTGTGGAGATTTCATTCATGTTATGTTGTAGCCACTGTGTCACTATCATGGCCATCTCCAACGTCGGTCCTTTCCACAATCCCTCAAAAGTGATTGTGCCATCGCTACATTAATGGAAAGGCTGAAATCACAAGCGTGGCACCATCGACGCTCTTGACATTTGAGGCCATGCATTTCCTTTAGCACTGCACACTGTATCTACAGTGTAGCTCGCTTGCTATTGATATCATCTGTAGGTGCTACATCAGAGGGAAAGCTCTGCGCTGAAGGTTCTGCTAGGGTCCTTAAGCCGCTTCTCATTTAATCATCTAATGGGCTTCGAGGCAATTTTGTAACAATGTGGTTGGATTGCCAACAATAACGTAAACGTTTCATACAACCATTAGTCTAGCGTTCTGCTGCATGTGACATTTTTTATATCCTTCTGATCAGACTGCCGGCCAAAGATATAATTGATCAAATGCCGGTTTATGAAGTATGGATGCATCCAGGATGGGTTATGCTTGTCTGGTTGGCACAAGACTAGGCTGATGATGACCAGCTCATTCTCAATACATTTTGTCCCAACATCAATGGGATCAGCGGTGCCACTCAAGCGTCCCCGTCAGCCCACACACTGAAATCTCCCATGATGATGAGTTTGTCTGCTGATGGTGTTACGGTGACATCACAAAACTGCTTCTTCAGCTCATCATTTCTTACTGTTGGTGTGTAGACGCTAATATGTGGCATAGCACTTTTGTTTCCGTGCTAGTCGCACAGGTGTCGGGCATTCTTTGATGCCTCTTTGCACGTTGTTACAAACTGTAAACCTTACATCAACAGCATGCACCAGAAGGTATAAGCTAGTGCCATCTTTCAGCTATCATACCTCTCACTCTGCAATAATGCTGCTATGAATAGCAAGCCGGCTCTCGTGCTAGCAAGCAGAGTTCTCTGTTCTGGCCTTTTTGTATTATCCCATTAACAAGAATTCTGATATTTCATTAAGCCTATATCAAATTCGGTGTGGTTTTATTCCCCTCTCAACCAGTGTAAAGGACAGCCTACTAGCTACAATTAGCTAGCCCAGCAATTAAGAGGTCCCCTCTCCATCGAAGGTTAGCAGTGCAAACTCTACAAAGGGCTACTCCATCATCCTGGATACTAGCAAATATCGCTGCAGTCTCAATCACCCAGCACTGAATGACCAGAGTCGCAGACTTCTTGCATACAGTTGTAGTGCCTGCCATCACCAAGCCTGCCGATTGACCACTTGCTCAAAATGCAACTTGAAGGCCCTTAGCTATATAGCCTCTCAAGTACTATTACAAAAGTGAGCTATGTGCTCGCCCCAGTTAATGTAGAAGTTGTGACCCCCATCCCATATACCTTTTGGAGGCTGCAGCAGCCTGGAACCTTCAAATAGGTGCCTTTTTTGAATTGGCAGTATCACGGTGTCTTTGAGCTCTGCAATGACATCATCCAAGCCAGCAACATCATCCCAGGTAACCTATTAAAAGCAGATGAAAGCATTGTATCTGAACTAGCACTGGAAATGTTACAGGTTACTGCAGTTTCAATGAAATGATGTTCAGTGCAATAAAATGATCCAGTGGCAGCTTTATTTTCCCATTTGGCTATTTACTAAAAATCTATTTCTTTTTAGTAATGGTCATAGGCTGTACTTCAAAACTACACAATCAGAGCAGTACAAATAAGCATTGATAAACTATTGAAAAACATTAGATCGTTTTTTGCAAACACTAATTATAGTACTTAAATGCCTTGCAAAATCTCAGATACTCAATAATATTTAGTAATCTACAAGTGAATCTCCTGTAGTGTTTCTCACGCGTGACTTCTAAAGGTTAGAAACAACAGTTGTTCCATTTACAATGATACCCTTTGATTTTAATGTCCTTGGGGCTTCACAGTTTTATCAACTCAAGGATTTTAATATATTCTAGATGGACATGTTTAAAAAGAAAAGTAGAAAAAGATGGCAGAGACCAATTTTATTGGCATCACTGATGTACTACGGACCTCCAACTTTAATTCTGGCTGAAAGTAGTGTTTTAACACAAAATATGCATCAGTAACATAATTTAATGCAATTTCTGCTGTATGACTGCATTGGGATGTTAGAATATTTTTGATATCACATGGCACAATTTAAAACAAAACAATTTATTGTGCAAGATGGTGGTGCAGTAGCTTATTTTATATTTTAAAAATTAAACATGACCTGGCACAAAGTCCACATTGGTATAATTTTTATTTTTTCATACATTGTTGATTGAAGGCAGCTTAACTTGTATCATGAAGAGGCTGGGGGGGGGGGGGGGTGGAATTGCTGACGTCCACATTAAATTCAGTTCAAATTATGGTTTAATAGCAACTCATCTGCAGAGTTACTACTGCCCCCAACTGTTCTTAGTGGAATGCAAAATGCAGCTCACACAGCAAATGTCACATTGATACACCGTCTACATACTGTGCGTGCACAAACTTGTGGCAACTCCAAGAAAGCAGCAACCTGCCTCTGAATCGGAGAATAATTATGATGGTAGATCTATTAAATTCCATGAGCTGCTTTTAACTAACCACAAGCAGTTAAAGAAATTATAATTTGTCGAACAGGCGGTAAATAAATTTTAGCACATTAGCTGTTGGGCGCGTGATTAAAATGATCCTGGCTCAGACCTCGATTTCAGAATTACTGAAGCTTGATTCCCAGGGTTCCATATCTGGTACAGGTCGAACCTCCCTTATCCAGAACCTTCGGGACCTGGTCTGTTCTGGATAAGGGATTTTTCCGGATGAGGGGTGGTCACATTAAATTGGATGGTACAGGTACTGAGAAAAGAGTTATTGGGGCTGGCTAGCTTGGGACTGGGAGTGCGGCAGAGAGATTATAGTGGGGGGTGAGGGCGGTGGATCGCGGGGTCAGGCCAGCGATTGCAGGAGTCGGCAGCGAGGAAGACTTCAATTTGTTCATGTTGGAGTTCTGCACATGCGCCACCCAGTGGCCGGGAAGGGTTCTGGACAAGAGGTGGTTCCGAATAAGGGAGTTCTGAATAAGGGAGGTTTAACCTGTATCTACAAGCAGGAACTGAGATGAGAGAAAGCACTGGAATTTATTTGCAGGACTCATTTTTATTTCACTGTATAAGCAAGACTGCAGTTTAAATGAGAACCAACTTTTATGCTCTCCAAAAGTGAGAATAATTCAGCAATTGCAACTGAGCAGACTGCTTTTCAACTCTCAATTTCAAGGCCATGTACTCATATTCTAAATTTTGAAGAACAATGTTTTTGAAGCCACAAATGTTATTGATAGTTTATCCTTTCACGATTTTTCCACTTTCCTCTAGACTGCACTGAAAGGTAGAACTCAAACCATGTAGATTACATGGAAAATTTAGAAGATGGTTTGTACATTTTATTTATATATCTTTTCTCCTATGAACTGATTCAATAGTTTTGATTCAAAAGTTGGTAAATTTAAAAGCAACATACTTTTCCACCTATCACATTTTAAGCTTGCATGCGGAATAAATTATTCACATTGTTTTTTCTTTAAATGGATATTAAAAAGCTCTAACATTGCAAACATAACATTAATTTTATTTTTCTTGAAAATGAAAGGTCAGTTTGTGTGGAATTATCCGTGCAAGTTTTAACACACACACACTTGCTAAAAATTTCTATTTGCTTCAGATAAGGAGTACATATTGAAGTGCAGGATTTGTCGATTTAAAAGGATTACCATTGACCTTATATTTAATCAGAGTCAGAATGAAATTAAAAGCGGACTTGGTGCCCTTTCACTCACATATTGTTTTAAGACAAACTTGAAACAAACATTACATGTTTTTGTTAGAAATATGGGCGTAGCAACTTATAGGAGCTCCAACATACTGCATCACAAAGCTACAAGATCACTCTCGTGACTCTCTAAAGGGCAAGCTCCTAATCCTAGATGTGCTATTAAAAAGGAGGAAAAGACCAGCACTTTCCACATGGATAGAGGAGATGATTTAAAAAGGGATGAGTTGCCTCAGACTGCTCTTCTGCACCTTGTACTGGCCAGTTCCAGAGTACCATTAACAGGGGCCTGCCATCAGGTTACCTTGCTGGTTGAATGAAATACAATATGCAGCTTAGTACGATAGCAAGAAGGTATCGCTGAAGAATGTCAGCCGTTTCCAAATTTGAATTGTACTTCAATTCATGGAAAAAGCTCATTACTCTCCACTGAACAGAGCACAGGTGTGATATGATTCCCAGTATAGCAACCTTCCAACACTGGCCAACTCGTACTAGGTGGAGCAAGACAAAAAACAAGTGGCAGTTCGGTCCTTCCATGGTAGGGGATAAATAAATTTAGATTGATAGCTAAAAAGGAAAATGGAATTTTATATTAGGCAAGCTGCCTCGAATGAGATTTCCACTACGTTCAAATTGCAATGGTGCATAGCTAATGTAAGGGGATTAGCAATCTGACTCTATCCACACTTTACTGTCCAAGACAGCAAGAACACCAAATGCAATTAAATTATGCCTTACCTGCATACTCAGAGGGTCCACTAGATGGGCTGCAATGCTCATCTCATATTCTGAAAGCTTGACATTTTTGACACCAATCTGTTTCATTAGTCTTTCTGCCTGCAAGTTAATTAATAATTAATCTAAAATATAAACAGAAAGCAAGGACAGTCCCACAGCTGCACTTCAATCCTAATTTACTCTCCCATTCCAACTGCATTATCAAAAGCTGTTTGCTGAATGCTCAGTTCTATGGAAAAATATATTCACTACATTTTGGTTCAAAATGTATATTATATACTTCTCACTGAATACAAGCTAATAGCAAAATATAACAAATAAATCTGATGAACGGTTAAAAAATGTAATTGAACAGAAAGCCACTTACCTGAACCAGTCAGTCTCATGGAATATACATTGCATTCATACAGCACCTTTAATGCAGTACAATATGACTCAACTTCCATCACATCTCTTACAGTTACAGGAATTCCAAACATGATCTTGGTAGCACAAAACTGTTAATAGTTTTATTCGCTAATATGATTCTACTACTAATAAAATATCAAATTAGGTCTCCATGTTTTTCTAACTGTTTACATTCTCCTCTAAATCCACGAAGAAGTTATAGAGGGCACTTGCACAGAAAACACAAACACCACAGGAGAACACTTGTAACGCAAGAGACTGTAGGATCACATTCTCCTCCCGATACTACCAAATGTGGCTCGAGCATACAGGGGAATACATGAAATGCCGACCACCACGTAACTGCCAATGAATGAGATGTCATTCAAGAATGTACAGTCCTAATATACAAATCACTACAAGACTTGATGGCACTGTTTGAAAAGTTTGCAAATTAGGATTAGGTTTGACAAAAAATTTAAGTAGTAATATTTAGACTATGAATAGGCCCTTTAAAGTAATCTTGCTTTCTTCAAAACTTTGATTAAAAGGAGCTTCTTTTGAAGAGTACTGTTGTTTGAACTCTGGTTTTAATTCATCTGAAAGTATAAAAGGGTCATACAAAACTTCCATTGGTGCTGAAACATAAAATAGAACACATGAACACTATGTCAATCAAGTCCACTTCATTCAAAATATATATTACAAGCTCCCCCTGTGGATCAGTGAGTACAAGAGACATACAGACCAGCAAGGTTACAAGTTCAATCACCAGGCTGTGCATGGTGCACTGACCTCATCTACAGTAGTGTTAGTGACACTAAAATTGGCCTCAGTGGGCCAAGTTAGGGAGGGGAAAAATCAGCCAGGTTTTCCTCCTCCCTCTTGCTGAACCCTGCTACAGCAATCCTTTGTGGAATTGATGTGTGAAGACACTTGGTGAGGGCAGAACAAGGCTAAGCTGCGATGCCCTCTGTAGTCAAATAGCTTGCTGACACTCATTGCCAAGGCCTACACATGAATAATGGCTACTTGGGCATGGTACGGGAGGGAAACTGGTGGCTGTAAAATACTGAAATGAATGAAGGAAAGGGGAGATAGACAGCAGCCTTGTAACCAATGTTCCCTCTAACTTTTCCTGGCGCGGGCCCTTTAAATTTGCTGCAGTGGTCGTACACGTGCCATATTTCTTCCAGCTGCAGCAGCTGGTGAGCGGCCTGCATGGGACCTCCAGTTTGGTGCGCTGCCGAGCACTGCTTAACTCTAGTCTCAACTAAACAGCTGCATTTTTTAATGCCAGCTTTGACAGATTCTCAAACACCCGTCTTTATCAAGCAAATCCTGCAGGTTGTCAGCAGGGCGTTGTCAGGGTTCTTGTGCCTGCACAGCTCCATTTGAGGTGTAAAATGACAAGGAAACACTGGCAAGACCAGTCCTGCCCGACAGAAATACACTGCTCATTGACGAATCGTGAAATGGGTTTGGCAGAGGCTATGGATGTCCCCAGCCTACGTTTCCCAGACTTCTGTTCCCCTGAAGGGTAAATAAAGCCTGGAGGAGGCTGGTTCAGCTGAAAGAAAATAGCAGGAAAATAAAATACAAAGTATGAAATAAAATGTATCAAATTAAATGTATAAGTAATCCATTGAATATAACAACCATGAAGAAATAAACTTGAGAAATATTTCCCTTTATCCACAGATGTGACATCAGCTGCAGCAGATTACTTTGTTATCTCAGTCCAAGAAACAATCGGCATTTACCTCTTCATAAGATTGTATTTTACTGGTTAACAAACAAGACACAAGACATATTTTGCCATTTGAACCTGTTCTGGGAAAGAGGGGAGGGTAGTGGAATTTTGAGCGAGTCATTAGCTGGGAGGTGCAAATGCCCCGAATTTCTGCCCCAAAACATCCAGAACAAAAGGGCATACTCCCTTAAGTAACATTAAAACAGAAGCAAATACAAACACTGATTTCACTCGATAATACCTCACAATCTTTCAAAACAATAAAATGACATGCTTTTAAGGGAGAAAGACAAACTGAGTCCTCAGTTTGCCTCCCTCCACTCTCCAGCAGAACAGCATTAAAAAACTAGTGAGCTGGGAAAAGTATGCTAAACTTGTACCCTGATCAGGCAGCTTCTAGTTAAAGAGCTGTTAATCAAAACTGGATTTTTACATAGCTATGAGCGAGGGAATCGTGTATTCCAATTAGCCAGGCTACGCTCAGAGAAAGCAAATTTTAATGTCCCTACAATGCTAGCTACCTATAAAATCCCATAAAGAAATATTAAAACAATGAATCTTTATATCATGGAACATCTCCGAGCTGTTCCAATAGCAATAAACAAAGCAAACACAATGTTGAGTTGTATTCATAAATTAATTGAACTCAAACTTCTAAAAGTCACGCTGAAGCTGTACGACCCCCTGGTTAACCTCAGCTGCAGTCTGCGTACATTTCTGTTCATTAAGATATGAAGCTACCCAAGCCCCAATGGCAGTGCTAAGGAGAACAATGAGACTGATCTCCAGTGTTAAAGGAGTGAACTATGAGAGCAACTTGAAGCGAGATACCTCCGAGGAAACCTTGTATAAATAAAGTACAATATATAAAAACTTAGGACACAGAAAATAATACTTTGATATACCAAGCAGCACAATGGGCCCAAGTTTCCACAAGAAAAAAAACGGGCGCCCCTCCGAGCTGGGCGCCCGTTTTTCGCGCCTAAAAAAATCCTCGGTATTCTCCACCTACTTACAGGTCCTCTGGCCCTCGGCGCAGCCAGCACGAGCTGTGGGGGGGGGGGGGGGGCGGAGCCAGGTCCCGGCACTGTCTCTGCACATGCGCTACAGTCGGCACGCAAGTGCAGTAGCTCCAGGCGCCGAACTGTGTGGGAGGGGCCCGAAGCACGCAGCCCTAGCCCTGGCTGAATGGCCTCACTGGGGCTGCGTGAATAAGGCTCCTCCCACGGCCAGCTCCTGCTCCCCGCCCCCGACAAGACCCGACACCCGCGCCCCCGCCCCCCCCCCCGCCGACTAGACCCGACACCCGCTCCCCCAACCCGAGACCCGCTCTCCCCCCCCCCCGACTGACCCGACCCGCGCTCCTGTTCCCCGACCCGACACGCCCACCCCACTGGACCCGACTCCAGAACTGGATCCGATCCGACCTGACCTCCCTCCCTCTCTCTCTCTTCCTCTCTCTCTCTCTCTCTTCCCCCCCCACCTCTCTCTCTCTCTTCCCCCCCCTCTCTCTCTCTCTCTCTTCCCCCCCCCCTCTCTCTCTTCCCCCCTCTCTCTCTCTTCCCCCCTCTCTCTCTCTTCCCCCCTCTCTCTCTCCCGCTCAGCGGCACGAACGGCTGCAGAATTCTCCCTGGCTGAAGCACTTTCACACAGGTAGGAAGATGGTTTATTTAATCTTTTCTTGGCTTATAAATGTTTATTCAGGTTGGATTTATTTGTATAATATTTGTAGAAGTATAAATAAGGATTTATTGTCGAATTTAATGAGTTCCCTCCGCCCCCCCCTCGTTCTGGACGCCTAATTTGTAACCTGCGCCTGATTTTTTAATGTGTAGAACAGGTTTTTTCAGTTCTACAAAAATCTTCACTGGCTCCATTCTACTTTAGTTTGGAGTACATTTTCACTGTAGAAACTTTCAAATCAGGCGTCAGTGGCCGGACACGCCCCCTTTTGAAGAAAAAATTCTGTTCTAATCTCGAACTGTTCTACCTGACTAGAACTGCAGAAAAAAAATGTGGAGAATTGCGATTTCTAAAATAGTCCGTTCTCCACCAGTTGCTCCTAAAAATCAGGCGCGAATCATGTGGAAACTTGGGCCCAATAAGAGGGTTCAGGGTTGTGAAGTACAAGTTCAGGACAAGTCACAGAAAATGTTTTTTTTAAAAAAGAGACTGGACAACAGATGGAACAATTTGCCAGGGAGTGTGGCTGGAGCCAGGACACCATAAATGGCTGGATATTGTAATGGAAAGATAATAGGGTTGGTATTCTGGAAGAACAAGATCTGATGAGCTGAGGATCCTTTTTCCATCGGAATCGATTGTGATTTTCTGGGGAAAAAATATACTAAGCTGGGTATCTATTTTCTATATATAATATAGATTGCTTTTGTATCTATGTTCACAGTTCATGGAAAATATTCCTTTTTATCTGAAACATAGAAACATAGAAAATAGGTGCAGGAGTAGGCCATTCGGCCCTTCTAGCCTGCACCGCCATTCAATGAGTTCATGGCTGAACATTCAACTTCAGTACCCCATTCCTGCTTTCTCGCCATACCCCTTGATCCCCCTAGTAGTAAGGACCTCATCTAACTCCTTTTTGAATATATTTAGTGAATTGGCCTCAACAACTTTCTGTGGTAGAGAATTCCACAGGTTCACCACTCTCTGGGTGAAGAAGTTCCTCCGCATCTCGGTCCTAAATGGCTTACCCCTTATCCTTAGACTGTGACCTCTGGTTCTGGACTTCCCCAACAGTGGGAACATTCTTCCTGCATCTAACCTGTCTAACCCCGTCAGAATTTTAAATGTTTCTATGAGGTCCCCTCTCATTCTTCTGAACTCCAGTGAATACAAGCCCAGTTGATCCAGTCTTTCTTGATAGGTCAGTCCCGCCATCCCGGGAATCAGTCTGGTGAACCTTCGCTGCACTCCCTCAATAGCAAGAATGTCCTTCCTCAGGTTAGAAGACCAAAACTGTACACAATACTCCAGGTGTGGCCTCACCAATGCCCTGTACAACTGTAGCAACACCTCCCTGCCCCTGTACTCAAATCCCCTCGCTATGAAGGCCAACATGCCATTTGCTTTCTTAACCGCCTGCTGCACCTGCATGCCAACCTTCAATGACTGATGTACCATGACACCCAGGTCTCTTTGCACCTCCCCTTTTCCTAATCTGTCACCATTCAGATAATAGTCTGTCTCTCTGTTTTTACCACCAAAGTGGATAACCTCACATTTATCCACATTATACTTCATCTGCCATGCATTTGCCCACTCACCTAACCTATCCAAGTCGCTCTGCAGCCTCACAGCATCCTCCTCGCAGCTCACACTGCCACCCAACTTAGTGTCACCCGCAAATTTGGAGATACTACATTTAATCCCCTCATCTAAATCATTAATGTACAGTGTAAACAGCTGGGGCCCCAGCACAGAACCTTGCGGTACCCCACTAGTCACTGCCTGCCATTCTGAAAAGTACCCATTTACTCCTACTCTTTGCTTCCTGTCTGACAACCAGTTCTCAATCCATGTCAGTACACTACCCCCAATTAATATTCATGTCCTGTAGTTTGCACTCACAATTCAAATTAAATTACCCGACTGCATTTCGATTATCCATCCCTTCTCAGTATTTTAAAAACCTGCATCACGTCTCCAATCAACGTTATGTCCAATAGTTCAGTTCCGCAAGTCTCTTTATAATTTGGAGCTCCAACAGAACTAGTTTAAATTTCCACCTTTGTGAATCCTATTCCTTCAAAATAAAAAAAAACAAATATCCCATGGCATTCGCTGCATTGGTCAGCTTCTCACAGCCAGCTCCAGGGCAATATTAGTGAAGGCTAGGAGGAGGAATGACTTGAGGCTGATGAGCACTACTGTATCAAAAGTCCCAGAGGGCAGGGAGCTCTTTGAACCATGGACAGAAATGTGGTGTGTGGTGCACAGAGACCCAGTTGACAAAAGGGGATAAAATAATGAATTATTACTCCTCTTCCAGTTAGATTTTAGAAAAACAGTGAGGGTTTCCCTTCAGTTAAACATTTGAAATATAATGAACAGCACCGATATGGAAATGCAGCAAAAGCCACTGCATCATTAAAAGCGCTATTCTGCAATCCTGCATTTTTTTAAAAATAGCGAGAGTGCTAAGGGATTCACAGAACTACAAGTCAGAACTAGCTGTAAAACATTAATAAAACTGCTGGGATAAAGCAATGCAAGAGTCAAAGCAGTACTGATAAGGCTATGGATAATCCACTTATTCAGTGTAGGTCAGAGTGAGAGATGTAAACTAGCTGTGTGATATTAAGGAAATATAAAAATGGTGGGTTATATTTACTGTGAGTTTGCTTAGTTCAATTGGTAGCACTCGCAGTTGTGTGTCAGTAGTGTGTGGATTCAAGCCCCGCTTCAGGACTTGGACACATAATCTAGGCTGACACTCCAGTGCAGTACTGAGGGAGCACTGCATTGTTGGAGGTGCCGTCTGTTGGATGGGACATTAAACCGAGGCCCTGCTTGCCTTTTAGGTGGATGTAAAAGATCCCATGGCATTATTCAGAGAGAGCAGGGGAGCTATCCAGTTTCCAAGAGAACATTTATCCCTCAATCAAGATCACTAAAACAGATTATCTGATCATTTATCCCATTGCTGGGACCTTGCTATGCACAAACTGGTTGCCACATATCCCTGTATTACAACAGTGATCACACTTCAAAAAGTATTTCATTGGCTGTAAAGTGCCGAGACTTCCTCTGCTCATGAAAGGTGCTACATTAAATGCAAGCTCTTTCTTCTTTAACACTCCAGTGCAGTATTGAGGGATTGCTATTCAACACATTCTACAGATAAGATGTTAAACCATGCCCCGACAGACTGCTTCAATGCTTTGGGTAGTTATCAGATACACCATGTTATAAGAGACGCAGCGAGTTCTCCCAGTGTCCTGCCTAACATACATTCCTCAACCAACATCATAAACATTTTTAAATGAACTGTCATTTATTTCATTGCTGTTTTTGTAATAATGTGCTCGGCAAAATATTTGCCAACATTGCAACAGTTACTCCATTTCAAAACAATTTAATTGTATATGCTATTTAAATAGGGATTTCTTTTAAACTGTATCAATCCTTCAAGAACTATGAGCAAAGTAGAAACTATATACCATCTTTGTGTTCACAGCAAAGATAAAAGAAAGATCTGCGTTTACACAGGGCTTTTTATATCCTCGGGACATCCCAGAGCACTTTAGAGACAATGGAGTACTTTTTGAAGTCTTGTCACCGTTGGAATCGACACAAATGTGCAATCAGTGTGTACACAGCAAGGTCTCACCACAAACAATGAGACAAATTACCATTTTAATCTGGTTTTGGTGACGTTGGCTGACGATAAATGTTGGCCAGGACATCGGAAGTAGTCCCCTACTCCTCTTCAAACAGTGCCATGGTATTGTTTACATCCAGCCGAGCAGGTGTTTAACATCTCATCTGAAGGATCCCCGTCACAGCGCAACACTCCTCCTTTACGGACGATAGTCTAATTGCCCCCCAATATTGTTAGTTTACTATATCCTACACTTTATTCCAAATGATAGGGAGAGATTACACAATATAGTAAGATAGATCTAAAATTTGCATCCCTGAAGAATGAGGATGAATTCTGAATTTAAGTAGCTTAACAATTAGATACGATACCCAAGTACTGTACATGAAACACAAAACACTGAACCATTTAACAGGTTCACCAACTATACATTTTAATACAGGGTACGGTAGCATAGTGGTTATGTTACTGGATTCGTAATCCAGAGACACGAGCTCAAATTACACCACAGCAGTCCTGGAATTTAAATTTAATTAATTTAAAAAAATAAAAAACTAGCATCAGTGACCATGAAACTACCGGATTGTCTTAAAAATGCATCTGGTTCACTAATGTGCTTACCCGGTCTGGCCTATATGTGACTCGACACACAGCAATGTGGTTGACTCTTAACTGCCTTCTGAAATAGCCTAGCAAGCCACTCAGTTGTATAAGGCGGCTCACCAACACCATCTCAAGGGCAATTAGGGATGGCCGATAAATGTTGGCAACATTCACATTCCGTGAATTAATTAAAAAAAATAGCAGCACTCAAAATGCTTTGAATAATCACTATAATTACTCATATTTCAGCAGGACCACATTTATCTCTATTATTAACCTATTCATCATATCGTCATAGGTAGTCCCTCGAAATCGAGGAAGACTTGCTCTCTAAAAGTGAGTTCTCAGGTGACTGTACAGTCCAATAAGGAATTACAGTCTCTGTCACAGGTCGGACAGACAGTCGTTAAAGGAAAGGGTGGGTGGGGAGTCTGGTTTGCCGCACGTTCCTTCCGCTGCCTGCGCTTGTTTTCTGCACGCTCTCGGCGACAAGACTCGAGGTGCTCAGCGCCCTCCCGGATGCTCTTCCTCCACTTAGGGCTGCGTTGGGCCAGGGATTCCCAATGTCAGTGAGGATGTTGCACTTTATCAAGGAGGCTTTGAGGGTGTTCTTGAAACTTTTCTTCTGCCCATCTGGGGCTCGCTTGCCGTGTAGGAGTTCAGAGTTGAGCGCTTGCTTTGGGAGTCTTGTGTCGGGCATGCGGACCTATCCACAGTCTATGAGAATAGTCTCTGGACTAATCTACAAAGCAGAGATTAATCCTAAAAGAACAAGCTTCTTGTTGAGCAAATTATGAATACAAGATAATCTCATCAGGAAGGAGCAGCAACTTACTGTTCACTGCAAATGCGATATAGCACTGGGATCCTGACAGCTAATGGAGATGGGCGACATGGTGCAATAAGGGAGACTGCATTCACTCACTGAACTATCAGGCCAGTACGATTAATTAGCACCATGAAGGTGTTGCAGTGTGGAAGGTTGCGGTTACATTTTTTTCTACCGTTCTTCACTCCAGATGTTTTGGCTCTCATATCTTAGATCACTGTCATAGGTGAGTCTCAGCTCCCTATGTCTTCACTAACCTTACTCTCTTGGTAAATGTTCAGTAATGTGCCCAGAACAATGAACAGAAAATCTTTTCATTTGACAGAAAGTCAATTCATTTTAAATTACTGGGATCATTATTACGCCTCCATAAAGATATACCCCCAGTTCACAATAAGTAATAGAAAATATCAGATCTCAATCTAAGTTTAAACTATTAAACACATTTATTAAAAATGCATATGTAATAACATTTTATATACAGTAGGAACTCTATCTGCTTGATGAGCAAAATAAAAGATTGCAAATCTAAATTCTAACTTTAATCTCTATAAACAAACTCTAATATACAGAGTTCTCCCCCCCTCATCTACTAATATGCTACTAGAGATAGTGAATATCCAGCTGCTTCTCTATGAAAATCTCAGTTTGTTCCATTCAGCCCTTAGGATTGTTGTCTATTTTTACAGCTCTTGACCTGTTGCTAAGGGTTGTTGCAACATTTGAAAATATTGAGTTAGACATCATCTCATGCCTGTTACCAAGGAGACTATGACAACAAACCTCACTGCATATACTAAACAGGTTGAAGCTGTGCAGGTAACTTTTTAAAATATCTCACAAGGTGCCCGATTTAGAGGGACAGCCACCAGATGAAAGAAAGGCAGAAATTGCTTCATATTTGTCACATTAAACCGCGCCCACCCCCCCCCCCATCCATTTCCTCTTGAAGTTGACAGTTGAGTGGTGCCAATGCAGCAGTTACAGATCAAACCTATAGATATATATTCCTGATGTGACACTGCATTGGCATTCCCATTTGAGAACCATAATGATGTTGGATTACCATACTGTATTGTTGCAGAGCGATACTCCATGCATTCATGAGTTGACAGCAACCACACCAAGGAATTGTGGTTAGAATACATTGCATATGCAGTTCCGTATAGCTGATTGTACCGTCTACAATATCCAGACACAAACATTCTTTTTGACTTGTAGAATAAGCATCTCAGCAACAATTCGCACTCATAACTCAAGACAGTAAGAGCAATTTCCTCGCTTGTACTCTTGGTAAGTCGATACTGAGGAACCTGCTTTACTTTCAGATAAGGGATCTGTAATTTTGCTTCATATTTGCCAGAGTTTTATTCAGTGAGGTCAATTGGCTGGATAACTGCTCAATGAACTGACACCCACATTGCACCTTGTCTTTCAATTCTACTTGCATCCAAGACGCCGATTGCCATGAATGGGGTGGGATCATCTCCAACAGTTGCCACAAGGCCAGAAACTAATTAACAGCTAATACATTTCTTCCTTACTGATCAATCTAGTTTTAGAATAGAGATCATTTCAATGACATAATAACCACACTAGATGAATTTTCAATATGACTATTAGTCACCTCAAGATAGGAAAGATAAATTTAATGGAGATTATTCACGGGCACTCTACCCACGATAGTCACCACCAAAATAAGAAAGAAAAATAAATAAATAAAAAATAATAAAACAAAGTTTGGCATGAGCAAAATAAATCAGGACCCGTGATGAATATGAAAAACTATATAACCATTATTAAAAATCTTGCACAGGGCACATACTTCCAGTCATTGTGCTTTTGGTCACACTGTGTCAATTTTTACCATTTTAAATTACTACATCAACATTTCTCATCCAATTTATTGTGGCAGTTTCTGGTCATTAGGTGGATTTGTGGATCTGTCGCCATTTTATATATAAAAACATTCATCAACTGGCTGTAGGCAACACCATAGGCAATTTACAAATGATACAAGATTTCTAACTGATGAGTATCCAGTTCATCTCATTTATGAAGATATATTAAGTATATCTCAGTGACTCATGCCCCAGTATCTAAACTCAAAGCATGACCAGAGGGAAGGCTAAAAATATTCCAAAATGCCATCATATTGATGTATGTGTGTTATAAATTATAAAACAAGAAACCAACCTGCTTCTGTGCTTCCATTTTTTGTTTTCTTGTAGGATCAATGGCATCTACCATCCATTTGATAGTGTAGTACGTTACTGCACCAAATATTGTCAAACGAAAAATTAACCCAACTATTTCATTGCGTGACAGAGGGCGAGTCAAAGATTCTGTTGGGATTTCTTTTAAAACCATCTTTACTGCTAGACCTAAAGGCAAAAAAAAAGTTGTTTAATTTGTTGACTCCCATATTGTTTCCCGGCTGCAGTACCCAGAGATTACTGAGATACCCTTTTGCAGATTGAACTCAATTTCACTTGCGTAAAGGATTAAAGTTTATGAAATATTAGTTGATATGATCACTGGCTCTATTTTGATGCCGGCATAAACTATCTATGCCTCACAAAGGAACCAGAGTATCTTTGTCTTATCTCTTAGTAGAACTTCACACAAATGGGCTTTACTTTCTATTTGATGGTAAGTTAAAATTATTGTCGAACTGTCATGTACAGTACATGGTGACATCATTTTTCCAGCTTTTCCAGTGATTCTACAGCTTACCACATCCAAAAATTTAAAATTTGGGGGCATAAAGTACTGTCACATCAGCCAAATTTACAATTGGGCGCAATATTTACCCCTCAATTAACATAACAAAAAAACTGATTATCTGGTCATTATCACATTGCTGTTTTTGGGAGCTTGCTTGTGTGCAAATTGGCTGCCGCGTTTCCCACATTACAACAGTGACTACACTCCAAAAGTACTTCATTGGCTGTAAAGCACTTTGAGACGTCCGGTGGTCGTGAAAGGTGCTAGCTATATAAATCCAAGTCTTGCTTTATAGGTATTGTTATAAAAAAGTTTCTATAGTTATATAGTTTAATAGAAAACTGCTCCATTTTCCTCTTCCACATCACTATGACAATACATTGTCCAATCTCATGGGTACAAATCTTTGAAACTAGACAATGATTTCAATTAAAAATACATGAATCAACTAATTACAAATTGATCACAACCAGTAACTACATTTTAAACAATGCTGTTCAAATTTAATTTTAAAAGCCTAGAAAAGAATCAGCAGTGCTATCATGTTTTCATATTGCAACTAAAGGGGACTAGCTTCTGAAAAGAACTCCTTTCAGGACATTACATGTGACATGCATGTGCGGCGTAATTGCTTCTACTCTATTTCCCTGCCCTATTTTGTGAGGTGCGAGTATTGTAAAGGCTACCTTTTCCAAAGAAAGGTGCGAACAAAAAAAGTTATCGCATAGACTTCACTTAACCGAAGGTCTCCTTGGAATTTGTATTGTGTACTACCTAAATGCAAGTAACAGTTAGTACAAAAAACATTATTTAAGGAAAATTAATGCACTTCCTTGTTGCTGTGTTGAACACTGGCTTAGTCAATTCCTAACAGCAATAGGAGCAGCCTACGAAGTATTAAGTTAATCATATTTTTTGTTATAGCCCGAATACATACACACTCGCAGTTTAATGTCCAGTATCATTGGGAATGGATTCTGTGAAACAGAGGGCCAAATCCAGTAGAACTTTTAGACATTCTGAACGTACTGCGTCTGGGTGAAATTGTTATAATTGGTATTTTTCATTGTCAGTCTGAGAAAGCATGAAGCACATCTCCAGAGACTGAGCTTTCAGTTTCACTTGATCATTGCACAAGCATGTAATTTTGAAGTGGCTGGTTACAAGGGGACTTGAATCCTCGGTGTGTATTTCCGCAAGAGTTTAAATTGCAAAGATCTAAAACGCATCAGGGTCGTTTGCTGGTTAAAAACCCGCCCTGCTCGGTTTGCTCGTTGGTCCCCACTTTTTTTGCCCAGGTGGTTCCCCCATCCACAGCAACGATTCAAATCACATTCAAACTTCACGGCCATGTTCCACATCCTTCAAGGTTAAACTGCGACCGACGTGACTGCTGCCAGCTCAATCACACAGCCGGACCAGGTCAGAGGCCCGGCCCTGGATTTGAGCACCGGGCCCGGCCCGGGGCTTGTTTTTAATCCGCCGCCCCGAGGGGACGGGGGCGAGCGCGGCGGGAGCAATGTCCCGAAAGCCGGCCGCCCACAGTGACCCGCCCGTCCCTCTCCAACTAACCGGACTCGTCCCTTCAGCCCAGGGCCGGCCCCGCACAACCAGAAACAGGCTGAGAGACGGGTAACGGCGCCTCACAGAAGCTCACCTGGGCCCGAGCGCAGAGAGAGAAATGCGCATGGCCCTCTGACCCCGCACTTCCGCGTCTGCCTCCACAAAATGCACGGGGAACCGCGGGCCGGCTCCCAAGTTCCGCCCACCGGATAGTCCGGCCCCTGAGCTGGCAAGTCACGTGTGTGTGTGTGTGTGTGACAAGTACAGCAGGAGCGGCAAGAGTCCGGAGAGGGATCTAATCAGGAGAGGCGCGAGTTCAGAGGCCAAGGGCAGCCCACACTGCGATATGTGCACGCACTGGGTCCGTGCAGCAGAGCACGTCTCCAGTCGTCTTGGGTAATCCTTGCCACTGGACCAAGACCTAGCTCAGTCAAGCCCGTGTGGTGGCTGGGGTGCAACGGCCACCCCACGTTAATAAAATCCAGGCACAGGCATCCACCACCCTTCAAAATGTAGTTCGGAACCTGGAATATCATTGAAACACCTGTGAACTCATCCCTTTTTTGGCATGGAAGCAAGTCATCCTCGTTTCGAGGGATTGCCGATGATGATGATGTGTGTGACTACAACAGGTCACCTACCATCAAGGGCGCTACCCAGCTTGCGGCCAACGCCTCGCCGTCGGCAACTAGGCTCACACAGCAGTGCCTGGCCTCCAGTCATCTTGGACCCCCTCGCCACCGGCTAAGCCAGTGTGCAGCGGCCACCCCACGTTAAAAGAACTCACGCACAGGCATCTTCCACTACACCAGGGAATTAGGCATGTTTCCTAAAGCCACAAATTCCAGCTCTGATCTGCAATGATGAATTTGACCTCGGAACCCAGAGTGCTGGTGAGAGCCGGGGAGAGGGCATCGTATGGGGTTTAACATCAGTCTTTATCTGTCCCTCTGCCCACAACTGAACACTTGCTGATCAGGCTCACTTGGGCATAGCAACAGAGGCAAACCATTAGACCAACCATATTAAGAGTCAGCACCTTTGGGAGGGTTAGGGAGAACTTTGGCAAACAAAAGACAGATGTTTCCTGCTAAGTAGCTTAAAAAAAATCAACATTTTATTACTAAGATGCATTTAAAGGGAGGCTAGATAAAGCATATGACGGAGAAGGAAATAGAGGGTTATGCTGATAGAGTTAAATGAGGAAAGACGGGAGGAGGCTCAAGTGGAGCATAAATGACTGCATAGATTGGTTGGGCCGAATGGTCTGTTTCTGTGCCATATATCCTATGTAATCAAAATGTCACAAAGTAGAATTTAAGAAATTAACAGAACTTCAAAACTACCAATTATCTCTTATCCACCTGCCAGTGCTTAAAGAACAGTTTTCTTCAGATTAAACAGTTTGAAGAGATGGCACAAATTTGAGAGGCATCATTATGCTGTGAAAGTGACATCATAATGGAGATAATGCATAGCTGACAGCACTTGCTTCACTCTACCTTTCAAAAGCAACACTCATGCTATTAAATTAATAGCATTTTTCAAAAATATTCTTCCTCATTGTGTGTTGAGATTGGCACCTGTAAAATATTTGCAAATTTCTGAAACTTTGGCATCAGGAAGGCTGTCTTTTCATTCTATCTTGTTTTTTTACCCACTGAATTCCCACAGCTCGACAAAACACAACCAATCTACACATTAGGCTCAATTAGTTCATTCTTAGTACACAAAATTAATGCTTAATTCCAGAATAACAAAACAGCTAATTCTAATACTTCAAGAGTGTGGTAAAGACATAAGGGGCCTGAAATTCATCACCGCATGGTTCTATTTAGCTCCAATTTTTGAAGCTAAAAGTTTTTTTTTGGAGCAAAATAAATTTAGGGCCATTTTGCTAGTTTCGGCAGTGGTGTAACGCCGGCCTTAAAAAAATAAGGGCCAATTTCTTTGAGAACCGTTTTTGTGACGTCACTAGTGGTCAAACCTGTTAAGTTCAAAATGACTCCATGAGACTGTGTTGTAAGCTCAAACCATTGTGATCTTGTTCTCTTTAATATAACTCCAAAGTGAGGCAGCAGCGTGGTGTACTGCCTTTTATACCTGCTTGCTCCAGGGTACACAGGTGATCCATGGGTCTCCCACAGGTGTGCCCCCTAGTGGCAAGTCTTACACACAGGTAAGGTTCACATACATATCACATCACTTCCCCCCAAAGTCTTGAGTACAAGTTATTTACAGGTTGAGGCAATCTGGCAGTCTGCGTTCCCTGGTCGATCGCCTGAGTTGAAATCCTGGCATGGCTGAGTTGGTCAAATCATTACTGCACGACTGCTCGGCTGGTCTGATTGGACTGTCGGGCAAGGTGGGTTCATTCTCGTGGTTGACAGCGAGGTCAATTGCTGGTTTGGTGTGTGTTGGTGGATCATAGAGGGTAGGGTTTTCTTCAAATTGTTCTTGGTTGTCTGTGAATCGTAGTTTGATCTAATCCAGGTGCTTTCTGCACGTTTGCCCATTCAACAATTTCACAACAAACACTCTATTCCCCTCCTTGGCTAAGACAGTGCCAGCAATCCACTTGGGACCGTGACCTTAATTTAGAACAAACACCGGATCATTAACCTCAATATCACGCGAGGCCGCCGCGCGATCATGGTACGCGTTATGCCTGTGCCACCAGGTTTCTATGTGATCATTGAGGTCCGGGTGGACTAAGGAGAGCCTGGTTTTGAGTGCTCTTTTCATTAACAACTCTGCAGGGGGAACCCCGGTGAGCGAGTGGGGGGCGTGTCCGGTAGTTGAGCAGGACCCTAGATAACCGGGTCTGCAAGGAGCCGTCCGTTACGCGTTTCAAGCTTTGCTTGATGATTTGGACTGCCCGTTCCGCTTGGCCGTTGGATGCGGGCTTAAATAGGGCAGACCTGACATGCTTAATGCCATTGCGGGTCATGAACTCGTTGAATTCCAAGCTGGCGAAACATGGTCCATTGTCACTGACAAGGACGTCGGGCAAACCATGGATGGCGAACATGGCCCTAAGACTCTCAATGGTGGCAGTGGACTTCCATGATGACATTATTATACATTCAATCCATTCTGAGTAAGCGTCCACTGCTACTAGAAACATCTTCCTTAGAAAGGGGCCAGCGAAATCTACGTGGACCCAGGACCACGGTTTGGAGGGCCATGACCACAGACTCAGGGGGCCTCCCCGGGTGCATTGCTCAACTATCATCAAGTGTTGCATTGGTGTACGCATGACTCTAATTCAGAGTCTATGCCGGGCCACCAGACGTGCGACCTGGCGATAGCCTTCATCATGACTATGCCTGGGTAGGCACTGTGTAGATCGCGTATAAACATTTCCCTGCCATTTTTGGGCAAAATCATGCGATTCTCCCATAGGAGACAATCCGACTGGACTGACAGTTCATCCTTGCGTTGGTGAAAAGGCTTAATTTCATCTTGTATTTCCCCAGGAACCCCCGACCAGTTCCCATTGAGGATGCAGCTTTTTACTAGCGATAGCAGGGGGTCTTGGCTGGTCCAGGTCCTGATCTGGCGAGCCGTGACGGGTGACCCCTCGCTCTCAAAGGCATCCATTACCAGAAGCAAGTCTGTGGGTTGCGCCATTTCCACCCCAGTGGGCGTCAGCGCAGTTCTCTGTGCCTGGTCTGTGGCGGATTACATAGTCATATGCAGACAATGTTCGTACCCCTCTTTGGATGCGGGACAAAGCATTGGTGTTGATAGCTTTGCTTTCTGAGATCAGTGAAGTAAATGGTTTGTGATCGGTTTCGAGCTTGAAACAGAGACCAAAAAGATATTGGTGCATTTTCTTAACGCCGTATGCACAAGCCAACGCTTTTTTCTCAACCATACTGTAGGCTCTTTCAGCCTTGGATTGTTGTGTTCTTAGATGCTCTAATAATTACTCCACGAGACAGTGTGTTGTACTTGAACTGTAGTTCTTTATTAAATCCAGAGTGAGGATCATACCTGGTGGCCTGCCTTTTATACTAGGCCAGGCACAACTGTACCAGTAACCTACGAGTCTCCCACTGCTGTGCCCTCTGGTGGTACACCTTGTGATGGTACCAACAGTAGCCAGAGTACATGACATCACTCCGCCCCCCCCCCCCCCCCCCCCCAAACCCTCAGTGCAAATCGCCTCTGCATTGACTGTGCTCTGGGTTTAGCTCTTTGTGGGTTCTGTCTGGTTGACCTTTGGCGGGTCACTTCAACCTTGGGTGGGTAGTTGGTGCAGTAGCATGCTGGTGGTTGCTGTTTGTATGTGCATGTTCCTAACCACTCCATTCTACCCCCCGTCCCATATCGATGTGGTGGAGGCTCCTGACATTCGTGTACATTTAAGTTCAGGTAAGTGGGTTTTGCATTTTTTTTTTGTGTGGTTCCATGGTGCGACAGGTACGTTAGATGCCTAATCGATGCGGTGACCAGTGCGTGAGGACGAGCTAGTTCCGGAGTTGCTGGGTTGTGTCCCTGCAGTCTGGTGGCGGCTCAGTGCCCGGTGCTGGCAGTGGGAACCCAGTTTGCTCGCGTAGCCTACTCTCGGGGCTGTTGCCATGGTCCGTAGCGTTGGGCCAGTTCACAGATGTCTGTGACCTCCCTGTCTTTTCTTTGCGCCCTGGGTCCCAGCTGCTCCCTGAGGAGCTGTCGTCTAGCAGTGCACAGGGAACTGCTGACTCGCTGGTCTGGGCGTTGTTTGGTTTAGGATCCTGGCTGGTGCTAGTTTTATTTGGGGGAACAGTGGTGGGTGACCCTACATCTCGGGGTATGGCCTTGGTGCAGTCTGCTCCTTCAGGCTCGTGGCAGTTGGTGCCATCGGTTGCCTGAGAGATGGAGCCGACCTGGGGCATGGTCTCGAAGCCGGTGCAGTTGCCCTGCTGAGGTGGCTTGCTCCGCAGCTCGTGTGTGTTGGCTGCTTGTGGCCACACTTCATAGTGCATGACTCTGATCCCCGGGATGCCGGCTACAGCATTGGGTAGCTCGCTGGACCTGTGTGCAACCGATGGGTGTCTGCCCACTGCATTGGCTGCGTGCAGTGGAAATCCTGCATCGCAGAGCTTTTCCTTACTTATGATGGACACTCTGAGTCCGATCATGATCGCGCGACTTTTCCTCGCTGGTTGCATATGTACAATTCAGATTATCAGTTACACATTTTACATGATCAGTTACACATTTTGTCTCTGACTTACAGTTACTATTACATTGCTTGAGTGTGTGGAACTGTCCCTTTAATTGTAGTGGGTTGCAGACCTCCTTTAAGAGAGCCTTGCTTGCTTTACCCCAATCCGCTTCTCCATTTGGTGCCACGTCAGCGCTGCACCTCGTGGTCTGGCCGTGGCCATCTTTGTCTTCAGCGCATCACCTCGTGGTTTGGGCACCATCTTTCCTTCGTCCACGATGTCGACTGCGGTGATCCTCTTCTCCCCAGGTTCTGCCTCCGCAAGTCACTTCTGGATCCAATTTTCTTCCTCCAGAGTCCTGCCACAGGAGCCTGGAAGGTGCGTTCGGGTCGTCTCAGCTGGGTCATCTCCACGCAGTCGTGCTGAGCGGTCTGTGTCTCGGGTGCTGTGCTGGTCTGCTCTCCGGTGCCAAGTCCACTCTCAGGTGAGGGCTTGCTTTGCCTCTGAGCGCAGAGGACGTCGATCGCTGGAGGGGTGAAGTCTTCCCACTTCCACTGGATCTTCTCCATCCACTTTCTGCCGAGCAGCGTTGGTCCATCACCTGCAACAATCCACAGAGGTAACTTGTGCACCGCGCCATCATGGAGTATCTTTACATTCGCACTACCAATGACTCGGATGATTTCGTTGGTGTAGGTGCGCAGCTTTGCCTGAACCGGGGCCAACTCAGGTCGTTTAGCCGAATTGTCCCATAGCCTCTCAAAGGCTCCTTGATTCATCACTGACTGGCTCGCCCCCATGTCCACTTCCATGAAGACTGGACTTCCCTCTATCTCAACTTCCATCTTCAGCAGGGAACATTCGGTGATGCAGGTGTACCTCCCCGTGGGACTGGGCTGCCTCTCTGTCTATCAATTCATAATCCACGCTGGATTCATGGCCATCTGCAGACTCTTCATCGACACAGTGAGTCCTATTTCTCTTACACATTTGCTGGAGGTGGCCCTTTGTGCTGCAGCCTTTGCATACATAGTCTTTAAAACGGCACTGGTGAGCCCTGTGATTCATTCCGCAACCTCAGCATGGTGCTACTAGATTAGCCCCCCTCGGTGGATTCTGAGTTAAGGGACTCGGGGGCTGTTCTCTCTTCCCTGAGAGGGTTCGCGCTCTACAGTCCAGCCCCTAAACGGTGCCACTCTGTGCACAGTACCTGCCGCCAGCCTCCTGAGGTCTGCGGTGTACTTCGCGACTTCCTGGCCTTCGGGCTATCGGTGGGTATAGAACCGGTGTCTGGCTGTGAGGCTGCTCTCCTTGGGCTTGAGTTGCTCCTGGATCAGGGTTACGAGCTCCTTGTACGACTTGGTCATTGTCTTCGCTGATGCCAGCAAGTCCCTGACGAGGCCATAGACGGTGGGCCCACAACTGGTTAGCAGGATAGCGCGGCGCTTATCAGCCAGTGCGGCCGGGTCGTCTCCTGCCAGGTCGTTTGCTGTGAAGAAATGTTCTAGCCTCTCCACAAAGGCGTCCAAATCATCACCATCGGCGAACTGCTGCAACATACCAAGGGTAGTAATTTCTGCGTGAAAGTTCGTAATCTCGTCGCCAGTTGTTGTGCCCTTAGATGCTCTAATAATGACTCCATGGGGCAGTGTGTTGCACTTGAACTGTAGTGACCTTAGTCCTTTATTAGTTAACTCTAGAGTGAGGATCACACCTGATGGCTTGCCTTTTATACTAGGCCTGGCACACCTATACAGGTAACCTACAAGTCTCCCATTCTGTGCCCTCTGGTGGCACACCTTGTGATAGTACCACCAGTAGCCATGTAGGATACATGACATGGATAAACTTCTGGACGCATATGCAACCGGTTGCAGTTTGCCTGACACATTTGCTTGCGACCCCGTATGACGACGCATGACATGCTATTACTAAACGTTTACATGGGTCATACAATACAATAACTTGTTAGAGCATAGCAGGTTTCTGGCATTATTAAAGGCTGTCTCTTGACATTTACCCCAAACCCAGTCGTCATCCTTGCGTAGCAATAAATGCAAGGGTTCCAGCAAAGTGCTCAACCCCGGTAGAAAGTTACCAAAGTAGTTGAGGAGTCCCAGGAATGAACGCAGCTCTGTCACATTCTGTGATCAGGGTGCATTCTTGATTGCCTCCGTCTTGGAGTCCATGGTCTGATGCCGTCCACCGCAATCTTTCTCCCCAGAAATTCAACCTCAGGGACCAGGAAAACACACTTGGAGCGTTTCAGCCTCAGTCCCACTCTGTCCAGTCGCTTTAGGACCTCTTCCAGGTTGTGCAAGTGTTCGGTGGTGTTGCGACCAGTGATCAAGATGTCGTCTTGGAACACCACGGTGCATGGAACCGATTTCAGCAAACTCTCCATGTTCCTCTGGAAGATGGCCGCCGCCGAGCGAATCCCAAAGGGGCACCTGTGGTACACGACCAGTCCTCTGTGCGTGTTGATACACATCAACTTCTTTGACGGTTCAGCCAGCTCCTGCGTCATGTAAGCGGAGGTTAGGTCTAGCTTGGTGAACGACTTTCCCCCTGCTAGCATTGCAAATAAGTCCTCCACTTTGAGTAGCGGGTACTGGTTCTGTAACAAGACTCGGTTGATCGTCACCTTGTAATCCCCGCAGATTCTGACCGTCCTATCATTCTTTAGTACCTTCATGATTGGACTGGCCTACTCATTGAACTCGACTGGTGATATGATTCCCTCTCGTTGAAGTTTGTCCAGCTCGATTTCGACTTTCTCTCGCATCGTATGTGGGACTGCTCGGGCCTTGTGATAAACGGGCCGTGCCCCAGGAACAAGATGGATCTGCACTTTGGCGCCTGTGACTCATAACAACGGGAATTTGTTTAGCACCTGGGCACACAGGGCGTCATCCACTGAAGACAGTGCTTTGATGTCGTCCCAGTTCCACCAGATCTTGCCTAGCCAGCTCCTGCCGAACAGCGTTGGGCCATCGCCTGGTACAATCCATAGTGGTAAATCATGCACCATTCCGTCATACGCTACTTTCACTGCCGCACTGCTGATAACAGTATGAGTTCTTTGGTGTAAGTGCGCAGCATTATGTGAATCGGGCTCAGTTTTGGCCTCTGTGCCTTGTTGCCCCACAGTTTCTCAAAAGCCTTCTGGCTCATAATTGACTGACTCGCCCCCGTGTCCAATTCCATGGAGACTGGAATGCCGTTAAGTTTAACTTTTAACATTATCGGAGGGCTTTTGGTGGTGAAGGTGTGTATCCCATACACTTCCTCCTTATCCTCCGGTTGAGTTGCCTCTCCTGCTCGTTCAGCGTGATCCACTCTAGATCGGTCGCTCTCTGCTGACTGCCATGTGGTGAGTCTGAGGTCGCTTGCACATTCACTGGAGGTGCCTCATTGTTCCACAGCCCTTGCACACACAGTACTTGAATCGACATTGATGGGCTCTATGACTTCCCCCGCAGTGCAGCATGGCATTAATGGATTCGCATTAGCACTCCACAGCGGCCTCTGAGTCACCCTAGGCCCGACCCCTGCGGTCTTGTGGGCCCTACCATGTACAGTTCTGCCTGCTGAAGGCATTATTTTATGGACAGTACTTGCCGGTGAGCTTCGATTCTGTAAAGATATCTGTTTTGTGTTGTCGCTCGTGGATATGAAGGCCTGGGCTATCGTGATGACCTTGCTCAGATCTAAGCATTCGGCAGACAGTAGTTTGCGGAGGATGGCCTCGTGGCCAATTCCGAGCACGAAAAAGTCCCGCAACATTTCCCCCAACGATCCTGCAAATTTGCACTGTCCCGCAAGGCGTCTTAGGTCGGCGACAAAACTCGCCACGTTGTGGCCCTCGGAGCGATGGGGCGTGTAAAAGTGATACCTGGCCATTAAGATGTTCTCCTTCAGCTGGAGATGTTCCTGAGCCAGCGCACACAGCTCTGTGTAAGTCTTCTCCGTTGATTTGTCTGTTACCAGTATACCGACGACCCACATGTGGTGAGGAGAATCGTCCTGCGCTTGGTCTCTGTCTCAGCCGTGTCCAGCTCGTTTGTCACGGAGTACTGGTCAAGACGCTCAATGAAGGCTTCCCAATCATCACCCTCAACAAATCTCTCAAGAATACCAACGGCAGTCATTTCCATGTGAAAGTTTGTGATCTGTAACTCGTCGCCAGTTGTTAAGTTTACAATGACTCCATGAGATTGTGTTGTAAGCTCAAACCATTGTGACCTTGGTCTCTTTAATATAACTCCAAAGTGAGGCAGCAGCGTGGTGGACTGCCTTTTATACCTGCTTGCCCCAGGGTACACAGGTGACCCATAGGTCTCCCACAGGTGTGCCCCCTAGTGGCAAGTCTTACACACAGGTGAGGTTCGCATACATAACAAAACCCAACGATAACGCCATTTTTGCAAGTTTCCCCAATAAGGATATTTTTAAGGACAGCGCTAAATACCACTTTTAAAAAGCTTGCCTTACCTGGTCAAGTCCGATCAAAATCTTGGGAAATGGAGCAAAAGTTAAAGCTTTGGGTGGGAACAAAACCTATATTTTATATAAAAACTACTTAAAAATGCGCTGACCATTTGAGGTTTTAAAAGTTAAAGGACTACTTTGACTACGAAGCAGCTATTTAAAAAATGTAAACTTTTCGGTAATGTTGTTTTATTCTGTAGCCTGCACTGTCAGCCACACGGCACTGCAGCAATTTCCCTACCCTCCTCCTCAAAGCAGGCACACTGGCCGTAACTGACCTCAGTACCTGACCTGGGGGGCAACATCACCACTGGCAGCAGGGAAATAAAGAGCAGCAGCCCAAGAATATGAACCTACACGGATATTTCAGTCTCATTTCCAACCGAGCCAGACTTGTTAAAGGGGTTTAGGTGCCGTGGTTACGAGAGAGAGGGAGAGAGGAGAGAGAATGAAATGAGACAGAGAGAGATTGAACTCAAAACTCTGTGGTCAGGCCATGTGTATTTTACCAAAAAAGTTTCACTAAAAGGTGCCTAAATATCCATTCACCAGCATCAAAGCAGAGAATAAGGAATTTTTCGGTCAGAGTAATCTCCCTGCCTGCATTTTAACTTTAGAGCCTCAAGTATATGCTGTGTTGGGCATGCGCAGAACGGGTGTTATTTTTAAGGCGAAAAAATTTAGCTCCGTCCTTAAAAACGGTGGTATTTTAAGGCTATGCCAAAATGTAAAAAACTTTGGCGAAACTTAGTCCTTATTTTTTTTGGCACTATTTCGGCCTAAAAAAAAAATCGGACGTTATTCGCAAATAGTGCCAAAAAACTAAGCTATTTTTCAATGTGGAAAGTCTGGCCCACAGAAAGTGTGTTCTTTGCTGACTTCGCATTTGCACATAGTCAGCTTTGTACGTGTTCTCTGAAGTGCCACAACTGGAGGTATTGTGGCACAGCGAATGTGGACAAGGACGTAGAACAGGAGGTTGCAAAATACAACAAAGAATTGTGACAGATAAATCCTGAATACAGGAACCTCATCAGAATAAAAGTTGAGGTTGCAGAGGAGTCTAATTTTCTACCTTAGAAATAATGTACATCCGGACATTTGTCACTAAAGTATTCAAAATAACTTTCAGAATCTATATTGACCCAACAGATTACATTTTAATTATTGATCATTTGAGATAATTCTATACTTTTATTTCGTGATATATTATGAATATTACAGATATTCTTCTCAGCATTCTATTAATGGAGTAATAACTGGTATAATAATGGATAATAACAGCTAACAGGTACACATGATGGTACTGTAAACAATTTCAATGGTCACTTGGAAAAGTCAATGTCGATCAAAATTACAGGGGTATACAAACACTGCAACCAACCTAATAATTCAGTCATAATGTGTACTCCGATCAGTTATAAAGTCGGGAATTATACCAGTCCAAATAGTATATACACTTTGTGTGCCAATGCATCTCAGGCCTATTAAATCTACTTCAACTTTATCTGTGATTATTCAGATTAACACCTTTCTGCTGTTGACAATTCTGTGCAGAGGGGAAGAAATCAGAAGATAAGATTCTAGTTCTGAGTATATAATGGGAGCAAATCAACCTAGAAATTGTTGTTGATGTGCTATTCAGGGTTAATTATAACTCAGCGATTGGGAGGAATAAAACCTAGTGCTTTACTGACAAATTTGCTGTTTTCGATCTGTTGGCTGAAATGGGCCAATCACTGGAAAGGGGGAAGCAATAATTCTCTTATTCAGCTGTGAACTGCTATTAGGGGGCAGATGAACTGGCAAAGCAAAGACAAATATTTACTAAGCCAAAGTACTGTAGAAATTGTTTTACGACGTTAAAGATGCTATATAAATGCAAGTTGCTGTTGTAGAATGGTGCATTTTAGAGTGAGAATATCTCGTTTTACTGATGGCTCTTGCAAGGATTCAGGGTGAGGAGGCACACAATTTATGGGACTGATGGCGAGCCCTCCCCCAGAAGTGGTGCAGTAGAGTGAGAAAAAGTAGCTGAAAGCAGACTACACTGGCCACAATGCACAGCCCAAGGAGGGGTAAGGCCACCAGAATCCTGGCAGGTTGTTAGCCAACCAGCAAACACATTCCTTCCACAAGAGAATCACTTCGAAGGAGTGATCGGTTAGGTGTCATACATCTGAAACAAAGCACAAGCACTAAAGAATAGTAGTGTGTCAACTCAAACTGCCAATATTCACACTACACAATAGAGAAAATAAATGCCCTGCACTCACTTTGAACATTGTACTGAGTATTTATTTGCTTACAGTGTAACAAGAGTCCAGTTGGCAATCATTTGATGTTATAAATGTTGAGTCTGCCTTAGATATTGTCCTAGGTTCCCCCGTGCCTCTTACATTCAGTTCAGTTCACCTGTACTGCTCAATACCTAATTATACAATCATGCAATCCGGGGAAGTAGCAATAGAACTTTCTTCTGATCCAAACTAGATATTGTGTCCTTTATACATGTCCTCACATGCACTTTGCTAATCTTTCAGTAGGTGGGCTGATTACACTTCAGTGAGATGAGGCCAGATATCCATCATCGACATGAATTTGTTAAAGGAAGGTTGTGTCTCATTAATAAAAACAGAAAATACTGGAAATCTCAGCGGGTCAGGCAACATCTGTGGAGAGAAAGCAGAGTTAATGTTTCGGGTCGATGGCCCTTCGTCAGAACTGGGGAATGTTTGGAAAGAACACATTCTTAAGAAGCACTGAAAGGGGAAGGGAAGAAAGAACAAAAGGGAAGGTCTGTGATAGGGTGGAAAACAGGAGAGATTTGAGAGACAAAAGGGATGATGGGACGAATTGAAATGGTAATGCCATGAGTTAGAAAAACATTAGTCAAGATAGGCTGTAAATGGTGGGATAATGACCAGCTGCCAGCAGAGACAGGGAAAAAAAGAGAAACAGGCTCGGGGTGGGGGTGGGGGGGAGGGGCGGAGAGGGGGCCAAAGATGGGCAGTGTTACGTTCTGAAATTGTTGAACTCGATGTTGAGTCCAGAAGGCTGTAAAGTGCCTAAACGAAAGATGAGGTGCTGTTCCTTGAGCTTGCGTTGAGCTTCATTGGAACAGTGTGGGAGACCGAGGATGGAGAGGTCAGAGTGAGAGTGGAGTGGAGAATTAAAGTGATAGGCCACCGGAAGCTCAGGGTCATACTTGTAGACTGAACGAAGGTGCTCCGCAAAGCGATCACCCAATCTACGCTTGGTCTCCCCATATGTTCTTTCCGAACACGCTCCAGTTCTGACGAAAGGTCATCAACCTAAAAATTTAACTCTGCTTTCTCGCCACAGATGCTGCCTGACCCGCTGAGATTTCCAGCATTTTCTGTTTTTATTCCAGATTCCAGCATCTGCAGTATTTTGCTTTTGTACTTGTTGTTGTGTTTCATTAACTTGATTGAATTTTTTGAGGAGGCGCATTTGATGTAGTCTACACGGATTTTAGCAAAGTCTTTGACAAGGTCCCACATGGCAGACTGGTTGAAAAGTAAAAGCCCGTGGGATCTAAGGGAAAGTGGCAAGTTGGTCAAAAATGGACTTCGTGGCAGGAAGCAAGGTGTAATGGTCGATGGGTGTTTTTGTGACTGGAAGGCTGTTTCCAGTCGGGTTCTGCATAACTCAGTCAACATTCAGTCATATTTGTTGTCGGGATAGAAACATAAGTGCAGTTTGCAACGGTGGTGAAAGTAAGCATGGAAGGTGTGGGATTTATTTTCTAGGGGGTCTGAGGACCTTCCCGCCACCCCCCCCCCCCCCCCCCCCTCCCCATAAGTAAATGTTGATTTGGGACATTTTATTTAGTGAATTTACTGACATTTTGGAGTCTTTCAAACCAATGATCATTTCTCCTGGAAGGGTTACCGATATTTAAATATGAAAATAAAAGTATTTGCAGGGATTTCAATATGACTTTGCAGCATCCAGTGCCTGTCATTGCTAATCTAAGCCCAGAGACATCAATGTTAATTTGCAAACTGAACCCTTTTACAACACACACCTACAATAATCACGTGTATCTGATATTCACAAGAAAAAACTGGCTCATTGTCGTATTTGTCCCTATTCTGGACTCCATTCCAGATTAGAGGCAGATGAGGAATTGCCTGAATTAAGGGTATGCTGATTTAACAATTAAAAAAAAAAGATTTTTAAGTAGTTTAAAGAGAGATAAGGATGTGTCAGTATCATTGAAACCAAATTCTGGAACTAAGTTTTGATGAAGGGTCTCAGCAAAACATTAATATGTCATTTCCTATTATAGATGTTGATCAGCTGTTGTGCATTTCAAGCATTTTCTGTTCTTAAAATCTTAAAACACATGAAGCTAGGTATTCTTCTTTCTAGGTATTTCAATGAAGACATCAACCCATAACAGGAATTTCATGCAAATGTGTGAAGCTTTCACCTGCTATAAACTCCAGTAGTAATTTCTAGTTATATCATTCTTTTGACCCCGCCAGTAAAGTTTATTAAACACTACAAAAAATTGAAAGTGCAACTAAAACATGGTTTGCAGGATCAGACATGGGGAACTGGTTGTGGTGCTGTCAGGTAGGCCTGACTGACTACCTGAATCATAGAATGTTACAGTACAGAAACCAGCCATTTGGTTTATCAAGTCTGTACCAATTATTCAGGTAGATCCCACAAAAAATACTATATTTATAATGGACAGTATTGCTCTGTAATTTTAGCATAATATTTTAGTGCATATTTGTTGCTCAAACATCTTGAAATTGTGCTTCCAGGCAATCGGAATTATAAAGGTAGAGCTTGAAGACCGTTTAAATTCTGGAGAATACGAATTACCTAAACGTTTCGCGGCACTGGTAATTTTCAACTTTTATTTTCAGTCAAGGGAAATGTGAGGAGGTAATGTTACACCTCCAATAATCTCCTGCATGAAAATCTTATCACATGGCAGATCTGCATCTTGCTGCTTTATGCATATTTGCCATTTCCTTGATATTGGAAAGTGCTACCAGTTTTGCATCAATTGGCTTTGCACCAATTAATTTTGCATTTAGTATTATTAAAAAGCTTAAAATTATATTTTCTCTATGTAGATTGGTTTCAAGAGTTTTTTTTATTAACAACTTGCATTTATATAGTATCTTTAAGGCAGAAAAATGTCCTAACGGCTTTACAGAGGGAAAAATAAAAAGGAATGGATGCCAAGTCATGGTGGGGGAGTGAGGAGGGGAAACCAAAATCTTTGTCGAACAGATGGGTTTTAAGAATGCTTTTAAACATAAAGAGATAAGCTAAAGGATTTAGGGATAGAGCTTCCACCGAGGCCAAGAAATGACAGCTGATGTTAATGATTCCCTTTCCTCTGGCACTATCCCTCTTCCCTTCAAAGCTCCTGTCACCTCCAACTTAAAATAACACCCTTGACCCATTCCACTTTGGCTACTGGCTCACCTCTAATCTCTCTTTCCGAAGGTCCTTGAGCATGTTGTTGCCTCTCAGCTCTGGACCCGTATGTCCTGAAACCTCGTTTGAATCCCTCCAGTTTGGCTTCTGCTCATTTCACAGCACTGAAATGGTCTTAGACAAAGTCATGAACGACACCCTCAGTGACTGTGACAATGGTGCATTATGTCTCCTTGATCTTTCTATAATTTTGACACTGCCATACATGCCATCCTCCTCCATCGCTAAACTCCTCTGCCTCTCTATTTCTCTCTCCTTCCTTAATAATCTCAAAACCCATCTTATTGATGTAGCCTGCAGACACCTTTCTGCAACAGGTGGGGCACCATAGTATCACCAACTATGAGGATCAAATTTTAAGTTAACTCACACACAACTTTAGTTCAGATAGACCACACATACTAGTGATGCCCTCTTCTTGGGGTGGGCACTTGTATGTCTATTTTAGTTTGGTGGCATTGAACTGGCCCTGTACCATTCCATTGGTCTTCCTCTCCATGGATCAGCATTTCATTCCCCTCATTATTTCTCCATAAAGCACTCTGGGACACTTTTTATGTTCAAGGCCTGTATAAATGCATGTTGTTGTTGTAACCAAGGCAGCTGAAAGTTCTGTCAGGAAATTGCAGAAACTTGAAACACCTGATTTTTCAAAGGGGCTGCATTAGACATGTTCGGATTACACATGTCAAACTCTACAGATCCAATATTGTTGTAAAGAGCACGACAGGCTTTGCATTCATAACTATCATGGATGCTGCCAAGTCATGGTTACTACTGGCAACACTGCAGGTTTCTTGGTAACCTGCATTTCTCTGTGATTTCACAAAAAATTGACAGGAAATAGATTCCACTTGGAGTAATATCCTTACTTTTAAAAAATGCATTACAAACTAACCTATCTATCCACTTTAATGTCTGCATTATTTGCTGCCCATATCCAAAACCACACCAAGTCCCACTCACCCATCAACCCTGCACTTACTGACCTACATTGGCTCATAGGAGCAGGAGTGGGCCACACAGCACAACAAGCCTGTTCTGCCATTCATTTACGATCAGAGCTGAATTTCTACATCAACTCCACTTTCCTGCCCTCTCCCCATATCCCTTGATTCCCTTCGTGCCCAAAAATCTAGTGATCTCAGTCATGAATAAACTGAGTATCCTCAGCCCTCTGGCGTAGAGAATTCCAAAGATTCACAACCCTCTAAGTGAAGAAATTTCTCCTCACCTCAGTTCTAAATGGCTGACCACTTATCCTGAAACTATGTCCCCTAGTTCGAGACTCTCTATCCAAGGGAAACAGCCTTTCAGCATCTACCCTTTCAAGCTAAGACTTTTATATATTTCAATGAGATCACCTCTCATTCTTCTAAACTTCAGAGAATATAGGCCCATTAAACTCAATCTCTCCTCATAGGACAGCTCTCATCCCAGAAATCAATCTGGTGAACCTTTTTTTGCAACCCCTTAGGTAAGGAGACATAGTACTCCAGATGTGATCTCACTAAAGACCTATATAATTGCAGCAAGACTTACTTACTCTTATACTCCAACCCCCTTGCAATAAAGGCTAACATACCATTTGCTTTCCTAATTGCTTGCTGTACCTGCATGTTAACTCATCATGTTCAAATCCATTCATGACTTTACCCCTCCATATCTCTGCAACCATCAGCCCGACAACTCTCCCAGACTTCTTGTATAATGCTCCCTTTATGCTGTGTGGCTGCACAGCGCTCCAGCGATCCTGGCAATTGGCCTGTCGGCATTTCAATGGAAAAACTGCGCATGCGTGGTATTTTGAATGGCCTGCGCAGCCTTTTAAAGAGGCCGTGCGGTGCCAAAAAAATTAGAAGAAACATTGCCCGTCTTCCTCCAAATTTGGGCTCTTATGCATATGCCCTTTCTATTCACCCCACCATTGGCGCCCTTGATTTCAGCCGTCTAGGCTCTAAACTCTTTGGTGGTGTAGATTTTTGTCTGATTATACTTCTGTGAAGTGCCTTGGAATGTTTTACTATGTTAAAGCCACTATAGAAATACTAGTTGTTGCTGTTTTGACAATTTGAAAATCATAAAATCATAGAAGTTTACAGCATGGAAGGAGGCCATTTCGGCCCATCGTGTCCATATCGACCAACAAGAGGCTATCCAACCTAATCCCACTTTCCAGCTCTAGGTCCGTAACCCTACAGGTTACGGCACTTCAAGTGCACATCCAAGTACTTTTTAAATGTGGTGAGGATTTCTGCCTCTACCACCCTTTCAGACAGTGAGTTCCAGACCCCCACAACTCTCTGCGTGAAGAAATTTCCCCTCAAATCCCCACTGAACCTTCTACCAATGACTTTAAATTTATGCCCCCTGGTTATTGACCCCTCTGCTAAGGGAAATAGGCCCTTAGTATCCACTATAGCTAAGCCCCTCACAAACCCAGCCTATCCAATCTGTCCTCATAGCTAAGATTATCCACTCCTGGCAACATCCTCATAATTCTCCTCTGTACCCTCTCCAGTGCAATCACGTCCTTCCTGCAATGCGGTTACCAGAACTGCACACAGTACTCCAGCTGCGGTCTAACCAGTGTTTTATACAGTTCAAGCATACCCCTCCCCCGCTCTTGTATTCTATGCCTCGGCTAATAAAGGCAAGCATTCTATATGCCTTGTTAACCACCTTATCTATCTGGCCTGCTACCTTCAGGGATCTGTGGACGTGCACTCCAAGGTCCCTTTAAGCCTCTACACTTCTCAGTGCCCTACTATTTAATGTGCATTCCCTTGCCTTGTTAGCCTTGCCAAAATGCATTACCTCTCACTTCTCCAGATTAAATTTCATTTGCCACTGTTCTGCCCACCTGACTAGTTAATTCATATCTTCCTGCAGTCCGCAGCTTTCTTCTTCATTATCAACCACACAGCCGATTTTAGGATCATCTGCAAACTTCTTAATCATACCCCCTATATTCAAGTCTAGATCATTGATGTATACTACAAATGGGATCTAGTACTGAGCCCTGCAGAACCCCACTGGAAGCATCCTTCCAGTCACAAAAACGCTCATCAACCATTACCTTTTGCTTCCTGCCTGTGAGCCAATTTTGGATCCAACTTGCCACTTTGCCCTGGATCCCATGGGCTTTTATTTTCATGACCAGTCTGTCATGTGGGACCTTATCAAAAGCTTTGCTAAAATCAATATACACTCCATCATATGCTCTGCCCTCATCGACCCTTCTGGTTACCTCCTCGAAAAATTCAATCGTTAGTCAGACACGACCTTCCCATAGCAAATCCGTGCTGACTGTCCTTGATTAATCCGTGTCTTTCTAAATGATTTATCCTATTCTTCAGGATTTTTTCCAATAATTTTTCCACCACCAAGGTTAGGCTGACTGGCCTGTAATTACTCGGTCTATCCCTTTCTCCCTTCTTAAACAAAGGTACATTAAGCAGTCCTCCAGTCCTCTGGCACCACACCTGAAGACAGAGAGGATTGGAAAATGATGGTCGAAGCCTCTGCTATTTTCTCTTTTGCTTCGCTTAACAGCCTGGGATACATTTCATCTGTGCCTGGGGACTTATCCACTTTCAAAGCTGCTAAACCCCTTAATACATCCTCTCTCACTATGTTTATTTCATCAAATATTTCATACTACTCCTCAATAGCAGTGTCTGCATCAACCCTCTCTTTTGTGAAAACAGACGCAAAGTATTCATTAAGAACCATACCCACATCTTCCGCCTCCACACACAGATTATCCTCATGGTCTCTAATAGGCCCTACCCTTTCTTTAGTTATACTCTTGCTCTTAATATATTTATAAAACATTTTTGGGTTTTCCTTGATTTTACTTGCCAAGAATTTTTCATGCTCTCTCTTTGCTTTCCTAATATCCTTCTTAATTTCACCCCTGGACTTTCTATACTTCTCTAGAGATTCTGCAGTATTGAGCCCACGGTATCTGTCATTAGCTTCCCTTTTTTTCTTTATCCTACCCTGTATGTCCCTAGACATCCAAGGGGCTCAAGATTTGATAGTCCCATCCTTTTTCTTTAAGGGCACATATTTGGCCTGAACCCTCCGGATCTCCTCCTTGAATACCTCCCATTGCTCTTGACACTGATTTACCTTCAAGTGGCTGTTTCCAGTCCACGATGGCTAAATCACCTCTCAGCTTAGCAAGGTTGGCTTTTCCCCAATTTAGAACTTTTATTCCTGGTCTATCTTTGTCCTTTTCCATAACTGCCTTAAATCTAACTGAATTAAGGTCACTAGCACCTAAATGCTCTCCCACTGATACCCCTTCTACCTGCCCAGCTCCATTCCCTAGAACTAAATCCAGAACCGGCTCCTCCAGTGTTGGGCTTGCTACATACTGGCTAAAAAAGTTCTCTTGAATGCATTTTAGGAATTCCGCGCCCTCTATACCCTTCACACTAATTTTGTCCCAGTTAATATTAGGATAATTGAAATCCCTTATTACTGCCCGATAGTTTTTGCACTTCTCAGAAATTTGCCTACATATTTGCTCTTTTATCTCCCTCTCACTGTTTGGGGGTCTATAGTACACTCCCAGCAGTGTGATCGCCCCTTTTTTTGTTTTTCAGTTCAACCCATATGACCTTGTTTGATGATCCCTCTAACATATCATCCCTCCTCACAGCTGTAATAGTTTATTTAATCAATACCACGACCCCCCTCCCCTTTTACCATTAAAGTATCACATGCACATTAAAAGGGAAACAAAAGCTAAATTGAATCCATAGTCTTGTCTCACTGATCATAGAAACATAGAAACATAGAAAATAGGTGCAGGAGCAGGCCATTCAGCCCTTCTAGCCTGCACCGCCATTCAATGAGTTCATGGCTGAACATGAAACTTCAGTACCCCCTTCCTGCTTTCACGCCATACCCCTTGATCCCCCGAGTAGTAAGGACTTCATCTAACTCCCTTTTGAATATATTTAGTGAATTGGCCTCAACTACTTTCTGTGGTAGAGAATTCCACAGGTTCACCACTCTCTCTCTCTCCCCCCAGCCTCTCTCTCTCCCAAGCCTCTCTCTCTCTCCCCCCAGCCCCTCTCTCTCTTCTCCCTCTCCCCCCAGCCCCCCTCTCTCTCTCTCCACGCAGCCCCTTTCTCTCTCTCACTCCCCAGTCTCTCTCGCTCTCTTTCTCCCCAGACTCTCGCTCTCTCTCTCCCCAGACTCTCTCCCTCTCCCCAGACTCCACTGCTTAGCTAACTTGACAGTGGACCTTTTCATTGAACATCATTATTAGACAATAATCAGTTTTCCCACAGATTAAGATCTTCCATAGACAACTAAACCCCTTTCATGAAGAATGAAAATAGGAAGGAGAAAATAAGGAGTTTGACAGAACAAAGCCCCAATTTCAGATATTAAATCTATTTGAAACAATCTCTCCAATTCTTTATGCAGTACTAATTGATAGGTGGTTCAAAGTTATGGAAACTATAATGCAGTGATTTCTTTTGCAAAATAACACACTCAGACAATGCAATAGCATTTCTCAACCCAGATCATTGTACAGCACTGGAGACACCAGACACCAAAAACAACTAACTGATAGATAAAGCAGCTACAGGTAAAATTTAATGATCATGGAGTCGATTTTATCTCTGAAGGGATTTAAACATGAGGGTGAAAATTTTAAACTTGATTCTTTGGACTGGGAGCCAATGTAGATCAGTGGGGACTTGGTGCAGAATTGGATGTAGGCAGTAGAGCATTGGATGTGTTAAAGTTTATGGACAAGCAGGCTACAGAGGCAGTGGAGGAGTAGAACAGAGTGTAGTCAGGACGCATGTGGAAACTGGCCGAATGTCTGTGGATGATGTCGCCAAGGGAAGAGGAGGGGAGCCAAGTATAATCCAAGGGGGACTCCAGAGGTCGCGGTGCAGGAAAATAAACCATTGCATGGATATTGGGTGGCTCAGTGGGTTACCATTGTTCCACCATTCTATCAACTCTGCAGTTAATTCAGCCCAACAGGATGAGATGATTATTCTCTTTGTCTTTGTCTGAGGGTTCTACGTGACATGAGCCTGGCCAAATTAAACCCAAATGGTATCTCTCTCAGATAGGGATAGTTCATGGACCAAATTTAAATGTTACTCAAGTTGAATAGGGAGTGTTTTTCTGAAGAAAGGCCAGAAGCAAAGAGAGCATTACCCTGCAGCCTTTTGTATCATACCTACCCTGGAAGTGCTTGATGTTAATACTGGTAATTGAAATGGCCAAGTATTGCAATTCACAGGGCCAACATCCTTCACTTTGACAATTACAAAAAGTCGATATGTACTGGGCCATGTCAACCATCTGCCCACAGTGAAAAAAATATACCGTTCCCTACCTTTACAACTTAATAGATCTTGACTTGTTTGTGGCAAAAATGAAACACTTCTGTCTTGTTTTAGCTTTGATGGCGTTCCTTTGATTAATCACTTGTCATAAAGGTGTTTTTTTTAATTAGTTATAGTCAGAATCTTTTCCCAAGCTTAACTCAATAGAAATGTTGCACATTTTGTGCAAAGCTTGAGTGGACAGTCAAGCTGCTTTCACTCAGATTGTGACTTGTTTACTTATAAGTATGGCAGCCAGTTATTTAAAAAAAAATAATTAATGGGTATTCAAATCCAGGAAGTCCCAGTAATTGTCCTGGGAGATATCTAAGAACATAAGAACTAGGAGCAGGAGTAGGCCATTTGGCCCCTCGAGCCTGCTCCGCCATTCAATAAGATCATGGCTAATCTTCTAGTTCAGCCTAGCAATAGCTCCCAGTGGTAATAAATAGTAAAGGAAATACTGTATGTATGTAAGTTGTTTACAGAAGAATAATTTAGCATTTAGATTGTGACCTTTTTTGTCATTGAATCATAGAGCACAGGTTACCACCATCTGGCCCATCTTGTTTGTGTTGGCTCTTTGAAAGAGCTATCCAAGTAGTCACACTCCACTGCTCTTTCCCCATGCCTCTGTAAATTTATTTGTCAAGGAACTAGATAGAAGATTTTTTACTGTAAATAAATATATGTATTATATTACTGCTATTTATTTCATTGTTCACCTTTTTAAAATAAATTTGCTTAATAATTTAAACTTAAAATAGGGTCTGATGATGTGATGCTCTACCAGTTACTGAAAACAAGAATGCATTCCTATGGAGGCACAGGTAATTCCAGTACTTAAATAGTTAACAGATGGCCATGTAACTAAAGTATTTAAACTATTGAAAATAGTTTTTAAGACATAGGAAGTAGGGACTCACTTATGAGAATGATCCAAAACACAGAAGTTAAAAAAATCTAGAGAAAGGTAGGAATTCTCAATTTCTTTGGAGTTCCAAGATAAAATGCATGTTTTCTAATCTGGAGAGGAATTGCTCATGCATAAGATAAAATGTTCTCGAGAAGTGTCTATCCAAGATAATTTTGCGATTCATAACATCGCTATGATTTACAGAAAATAATTAAAGGGTAAATATAGTTACTGTTGGTAGAGAAATAAGCACACCTTAATTATAAGAGAAAGTATGCACAGGTGTGAGTGAGACCACCACAGTAATGTATAGTAAATTCTTCACCAATACAGAGTACCAGTCATTTTATGTCTGCCTACTGTTTAACTTGTTTATTTTGTGTGTTTTCCTGGCCTTGTGACGATTGTGGCAAGTTCTTGCAACTGAGATAAAGGTTGGGGACTTGAATGTGGACTTTTTGTTCAGTGGACACTCTGATTTTACAATATGCTGTTCTGTGATTGCATTGTTTGCCTGTCCACTGTTATTTTATGGAATGCTCGGCCATTTTGACAGACTAGTGATGACTCCAGGGACTTCATGTAATTTAAACTAGTTAGGTTCAAGCTGACTTTTGGTGGTTTGAACATGATTTTTTAAGAACATTTTATATGAAATGATGGCTGCTCTGTGGCCTATAGATGTCATTAATAATTTTATGTACTTTCTAGGAATCCTATGCGAAACATCCATGATTATAATAATCTACTCTATATATAGATTAACTTCTTATATGATTTTTGCTTTCTTTAAATATACACTGTAGAGGATGGTGTTGCTCCTTAAAGGAGCCAGTAAATGTAACACTGAATATTCTCAACATAAAATGCTCCCCAATTCATGTAATATTAATAAAAAAGCGTTCAACAAGATTTTGTAGTTTGATCACTGTTTTGCATCTGCATAGATCCAACCTGGTTGCATCTAATCAAATGCAATAAAAATAATACAGTGTGAAACTTTGAATACATTCTTAATTCCACTTCGGAGCAAGATCGTTATAACTCACTTATAATCACTCGTGAGTTATATCGCACGACTCATTTGTGGAACTAATTGTACTCTGTAGTTTCCAATTTGTAATATAAAACAGTGCAAATAGGAACAAAGTACTCTCGGTCATCAGATTCCAGGGATGCTACAAATAAAGTGATTAAGAACTTCAGGTTCCAGCCAGGTCAGTGGTTTTCAAACTTTTTCTCTGCGGGGACCATTCAAAAATATTGACAAACTCTTGTGGAGATCCCTGCAAACAATGACAAACTCCAAGGGACTCCATGTCCTAGTGCCCGAAAGAGTGCCAGCTATACACAGGAAAGCATCAACATTGCAGAATATTTTTATTAGAATAGAGCAACAGAAATAATGTGTTAATAAGTCAACAAAGAAGGAAGTCTAGATTTCAGATTTCAAGACACTGTTCACAATGCACAGTATGTCCAGACAGACAGAAATCTGATAACCTCACAGAGGCCTGTGGTGCCCCAAGGATCCATGGACCACCAATTTGAAATAATTAGTTGTGCCCTGGAGCCAAACTAAATTATATTTGATCCAAACTTGTCTTTCCTCCTTCTGAGTAACAAAATTGTTTCGTTATGTAGTTATAGGTACCACCATTCTGTTCCACTTTACCCGAGCATGCACTATGTAATACTAAATGAACTCTGTTCTCAGTAAGATGCATTATTATTGTTCTTGATCGGTAATAATGGTTATTTGTTTTGGATGTAGATCTCATGCCCAGTTCTCGGTTTAAGCAGGTGCTGCTTACCATTAACATGCACATTTATTTTAGTTTGTTTTGTGTATCAAGTTTCTTAGTTACCGACTCAGCTTTCTCTACCATATCATTAACCTTGCAGACTATTGTAAGGTTAAACATTAAGGTCAAGTCCTCTTAAGTGCAACATTATATTCAACTGGACTTTATTAGTTTACCATTTCAGCACTTTTTGATGATCCCCCCCCAGTCCCAAATTCAAATAGTAATGGTTATCGACTGTAACTGCTTAATGCATAGACAAAAATTGAACTAATGCAGCAAACTATTTTTCTGACCATACTGTATGATATGGTTTTGATGAAAAAAACTAACCTCCAATAAATACTTTGTTTTAAAAACCATATAAAATGTATACTTCTTGTGTTAGCCACATTTTCAACATTTGAAATGTTTGTTAATGTTTTAAAAAGAACATACAATTTACTGTGTAGACTCTTTGTCAGACCACAGGTCTAGTGGAGAGTTCTCCATCTACATTAGCCTGTGCTTTTTCTTTTTAGGACTGGCGGATGTGCTGTGTGTTTCCAGCATATGCTTTCATTTCAGACTTTTTCCCCCTCCATTTTCTTGCCTTTCCGGTGGTATTCGCCTCTCTATCATTCATAAAATGCTCCTTAAAATCTAACTCTTTGATCAAGCTTTTTGTCATCTGTCCTGATATCTCCTTCTGTGACTCGGTGTCAAAAATGTTTTTTTATTCATATCGCTCTTGTTCAACAGCCTTGGGAAGTTTTGCTGCATTAAACACACTGTATAAATGGATGCTGTTGGGAAGTTTTGCTGCATTAAACACACTATATAAATGGATGTTGTTGTTGCCGTATGTGATTTTGTTTTTCAAATATATTTTCTTTGCCTCACTGTGTTGATCTTTTATATCATCCATGAGGTTCCTGTTTATCTAGTAGGCAATATACAGATTATACAACCCATTAACTTCCTCTCAATGATTGGAATATCTGTTATCTGTATTCCTCCCCTTTCCTTTTATTTTCTTCTGCCATGCAACAGGCTTACTTATCTTTCTGTTTTGAGGAAGGGTATACACACAAAATATTGCCTTGTGCATTTACTTTACAGATTGTGTATCTCTCGTACTTTCTGTATAAAACTGCATCTGGAACTTCTGCAAAAGTTCATCCGATCTCCTGCCATAACTTTGGCGGAAATCTTGAGAAGTGGCGTAAACAACCATGTACACTATTTCTCCAGGGTTTTCGCCAGCAGCGGGAAATGGGGCAGACTCTGCGGAAATTCTATCCCATGTTACGCAGGAAGATACAAAATATATACAAGAAATAAGATCATTATACATACACACACACACACAAGGTACTGAGTGTAGGCAAGAGAACATTTTAAGAGGGAGTGTCAGCTAAATTACTCTTGCTGACATATTTGCTGTGGACTTGAGCATCACCAACAAGAATCCTAGGAATAAGACCATTTAATGGCAGAATAAAATGAAAATTAACACAGCAAAACATGAGTCACAAAATACTGTAACTCCTCACTTATTGGTAGTCAGCTGTAAACCACATGTGATGCATCTATTTACAATATGCAGCATCAGTGGAGTTTTAGATATTTATCAAAATGCAAAGACTGCTCATCTCAAATATGTACTCTTCCCCCATAGCTACTTGTGTAATGAATACATGTCCTAAGAACCTTCTGTGCAAAAAGTACTCAAGAAGAAATTGACGACAGTCTGGGAAATTATGGTTTATTGTTCAATAGTGAAGTCATGGTTCAGAGATTGGAGTTGTCACACAGTTGCCATTCAGACTCAGCCAGGTAGCGATCCTGCTATACTTGACAACAGTACCCCCTTTACCAAATTTCCATTTTTTTCTGTGGTATTAAATATACATAAGGACAGTTCTATCACACTGCTTCAGTAACCAGTGTGGATAAAGCATTCAGTAGAATGGCAGTCGTAACTGCCTTAACATACTTTGTGACCGCAGGCTGGAAAGTTTATTATCTTGTTTAATAATGTCTTTTTATGCATATTCCAACTGATGGCTTAGTGGATAATGTTTATAAATCATGATCTCATTTGAAATGGATGTTTCGCCCCCTCCCCCACCCCACAGAGATAAGGTGGCTGTTTCATTCGGAAAAAAACTTGTCCCATATGTTCTCAGCAACAAACAGAATATTCTACAGGGAGGATGCTTAGTGAGGAACTAGAGCATTTGACATCAATGGTCAACACTCACTAGATTGTAAAGATAACTCTGCTCAGATTTGCACTTCACTGACTTGAGTTGCACTAAAATCCGTGGATATTATTGAAAGGCTTCAGCATTATACATTATTTGCTCTGCTTCCTTCTATTCAATCACAAGTCCATTGCATGAAACTCAAATATTTTTAACTATCAAATGGCAATTTAAGTAGCTAATCTGAACCCCATGATGCATACCAAGCAAACTTCAATCATTCCTCCATGAGCACTGTAGTCATGACAATCATTAAAATTGGAATGCCCATGGTTTTACAGGCTGCTGCTAGTTTTGGTTCAATGTCAACAGTTGCGTTGGGTATCTGCCCAACTATTTAAGGCCAGTATATTCTACAATGTTTCAAAAATTAGGTTTCATATAGCTGCCGCCAATAATATGGCATTATCTCCAGTCTTCACCGAACGTGATGGTTCTTCATTTATCTGGTGGGGGATATATTTCAGCATCCTGAATACCCAATGTATATTCATACTAACCATAATCAACGTTATTCATATCTACACTGCCATAACTAACACGAATTTACGAACAGGTTCGGTAAAATGGTTCAAATATCCAGAGGATTGCCAATTCACATCTATTCAGATCTCTTATGTGTCACCTGTAATGGCCTTTTCATTTCTTTATAATGGCCATGTAAACATGAATCTAAATGGTTATATTCCTGACTATTGCCATCTATTTCAGAGGCTCGGCTGTAGTTTAATTCTAGGTGTTCTTGCTGTCCTTTCCTTATTCCCAACTTCAGTCCAAGGCATTCCTAAAATGTTCTGAAGCTCTTCGGTGACCTCTAAATTGGAGGAGTTGTCCAATTCCTATCTAAATTGTGATTCCCAAAGTAACCCGGGGCGGGAAGAAGAGGGGGCATATCTGCAACACAGATGGAGAGTGGTGCTCAACAACCGATTTTATAATCCAAGTATTTTAACGGTGTCCTTTGACATGTTTCTGAACCATGTCGCAGCCTGAAGTGGTGAGCGGCTGGTTGCGAGTGTAACCCGATGTGCCCCGAAATAGCTTGCTCCTTTACAAAGATGGCGGAGGCCAGCCTCCAGCTCCAGACTTTTGTTAAATAAACGCCACACCGGCCGCCTCCTGGCGTCCCCTCTCTTCACACAAGAGCGCGGCTCAATTGCACAAAGCGGGGTGTTTTTTTTTTGGGGTGGGGATCGCTGAAGCAGCGAGGCTGAGGAGCAAAGGCCGGCGGCTTTCCGCAGGCCCGCTGGAGGGAAGGTCGGTCGGTCGGTGCGTCGCCGCGTCACCGCCAGCTCCCCCCCCCCCCTCCCCCCTCCCCTTTAACTTCATTTAGGCTGAGGGCTTAAAAGTGAGATCCTGAAGCGAAAACCACCCACCTTTCTCCACAGGATAATTCCCTACCCCCTCTTTGCCCGGTCCGTGTGACTTGCCGCTCGGCCGCCACCGCCACCTCTCCCGAAGCCGTTTAACCGCTCGCTCTCGCGCGTGCGTGTGCGCGCGCGCGCGCGGCCGCCACTTCCCCCAAAGCGCAGCCGGGGCGGGCACGTGACCGCCGCAAGTAGTGCCGGCCACCGGTGTCACGCCGCCCACCGAATCACCAACGCAAATGTTGTAATACTGATTTAATTCACTTCATATTGCCCCCGACCGCCAGCCCTATCTCATTCGTTAACCGAATCGAGAATCGAAAACGCTAAGAGGCGGCAAAACCTGACGGATTCGAACGGTTTAATCGGCACACAACACAGCGACCCCCCCCCCACCCCCCGGACTTGCATTGCTGGCAGAGAGAGAGAGAGAGAGAGAGGGGGTGAAGGGAGGGTTTATGTTTTAATAGGCGGAGGGTTATTTTCTCTCTCTCTCGCTCGCTCGCTCGCTCTCTCTCTCTCATTCCCACTCGGGGCCATTGCGCTTTTTTTTTTTCCCTCTTCCCTGGGAAGCCATGATGGAAGTTTGAGAGTCGGGCGGCCGCAGCAGCTTGGGGAGCTGGAGTCGGTGCCAGGGCTGGGGCCGGAGCTGGAGCCGTGGCCAGGGCCGGGGCCAGAGCCGGAGCCGGAGCGGGAGCCGGAGCCGGAGCGATCGGCCGAGAGAGGGGGAGAGAGAGAAAGAAGAGAAGGAAGAAGAAGAAAGAAGGGGAAGGGGAAAGGGGGGGGTTTGTCGTGTCTTGGCTTCCTGCTGACTTTTTATGATTATTATTTTTAATACGGAGCGGTCTGGATCCCGGAGTTTGGATTATTTCTGACGGAAGGGCGAGGAGCGGCTGCGGATGTATAATTTTTTTTTAAAACATATAGATATATTTTTTTTAAATCGTTTTAAATTCCTCTTTGGAGCACGGGCGAGGATTTCTTTTCTCTCTCCTTCCCCCCCGACCGACGGTAACGGCGGCGGTGGCGGTGGAGGCGATAGTGGAGGAGGGAAAATCGCAGCGAGAGACGGTGAATGTGGCAGCCGCCCCCTCCTCCTCCTCCTCCCCCTCCCGCACCGCTTTCACTTTTACCCCCCTTTCGGATTATTTCTCCCTCCCCTCGCCCCCTTTTCTCTTTTTTCCCCCCCCCCACCCCACCCCAACTCCCCCTTTATCTCATTCGATGGTGATCTAAAAAAACCGGAGAGACGCCCCCGCGGAGAATATTAACGGCGCCCGGAGAGGACAGAGAAAAAGAGAGGGGCGAGCGTGTGGTGTCTGTGTGGGGAAGGGTTGCTGGCAGTCGGTGTGTAGGCCCCGGTGTGACAGCAGCCAGAATTAAGGCACACGCCAAGCCAAAAAAACCCACTTCTACATCCACCACCACCACCACCACCTCCTCCTCCTCTTCCAACCGGGATCGCACAGACATGGCTTCGAGAATCAAAGAACTTGTCAGCAGGAACAAGAGGAGATACCAGGAAGATGGATTCGACTTGGACTTGACATGTATCCATTTTATTTTGAGGGGGTTGGAAAACTGTGCCTTACTTAATGATTTTGAATGGAGAAGTGTAAAGAAAGCCATGCCAGTGCTTCATTTTATTTTTTAGATAAGGGACGGGGGGAGACCTGGTTCCCCCCCCCCCCACTCACAATTTATATTTTTTCAGCATTTAAATGGGCTAATTCGTAAGTAGCTGCATAGTGATACTGGGTGAGTTACTTTTTTTTTTAAATATATTTAACAATGAATAATTGGACGTGGGGCCCAGCCGTTCGGAATCGAATGTGTGCTGTCATTATATATACATTGCATTGTGGTGCTGAAATACCTATTGTGCAGAGCTAGAGCTGCCATGCGTAGCCTCTGCAGGGGGTATACGTACTGTACTGTACAGAGTGCGATTAGGTCTTGGCCTAGATAGGAGTGGATGAAGTTAAATGCCAAATATGTGACTTTTTAGCCAAAATGCGTAATATCGTTCAAAGTACATTTTAAAGGCACGAGTTTACATTTTTGCACGACCTTTCATATAATTAAAGGTAATCACTTTGCAGTGTTGAGGCCAATTCCTTTACTCTGCTGCTATTCTATCACTACTGGATTGAGTAGTCTAGTTCAATGTACAAGTGATGCTGCTATTTAGTGAAATGTGCAGTAGATCTTTTAGGTGCAGTTTTTAAAAACCCTCAATGTCATTGTGCTGTTAATATTGTCACTAATACAATGATTTAGGAGTCATTTGAGGTTCCTTTTTATTTGATTGGAATGGATCTAGTGACTGGTCATTTTGCTGCTACCTTTGGCCTTATTTCTAGTTTAGTAGCAGTGGAATGGAAGGACAGAAAACTGACATGCAAGTGGAATACAGTAACGTGCAGTTTATGGTGGTGATGTCATTGTGCATCAGATTAAAATTACAAGACACACTGTCTGATCTTGTGCACTTTACTAGGATTTGAAATATTGTGTGTAATGTAGCTGATAAACCTGCACTGCATTAGAATTAACTGCAGTTTTATGTCACGTGGTTCTTTGGAAAATGGTTAGGCATTTAAAAAAAAATGTATGAATCCTCCATTCTTGGTAGCAACTTTGCAGACATGGTTGTCGATTATACATGTAAGGAAAACTTGGGTTGTACCCAGTCTCTGGTGTTGATGAGATGCAAATCGTCCGTTCGCACTTCAGTATTCAAATCTATGTGTTTGTATAACTGAGTTTTTCACTGTGGCACTGGTTGGTATATTTGTGTATTGACATTTTGGTTGATCAATTTTGCCTATTTTCAGTGTTTCCTTTGTTAGGGTGCAAAAATGTGCTGCATATGCAAGATATTTGCATAACTAAATTAAATACCCTGAGGAAGAACTACTGATATTTTTGAGTTCTTGATACAGGTTTGTAAATAAAAGCAACAAAATTCAGGAGTAGTATTTTAAATTAATGCTTTCCTGTTATGACTTTGAGTATAACATGGTTTGAAAATAACCATACAGCATGCTTTTTGTCATGTTTCTAGGATCTACTGTAGGTGAAAGTATTCCACAAATTTGGCATATTATGCCTTCAGAAAACATTTTCCACTTAGTGTCAAAACTTTAAATTTTGCTTGAGTATCATGCAGCGTTTTTATAATTAAGCTGCACGACACACTGGATTATGAATATAAATTGGGAAATGTGCTGGCGTTTCGAAAATATTTTGAGACTTGAGTGAAAAATGATGCAAAACAAACTTGTTAAGAAAGCTGTGTTTCGGTCAAACCTAGCATTAAGGTAGACTTTGAACAAAAATATGCCCAACATTTGTTAAATATTGTTCCCATACACAGTTCTTTATGAAAATACAAATGTATACATGTTTTATCATTAACCCTTAATCTGCAATCTTATGACACTTAAAGTTTATGTTTCACATATTGCAGACAAGTTCTTTTTGGTTTTATGCAGTCAAGCTTTTGGTCTTTTGCCATCATGATTGGAATGACCAGAGAAGTAGAATCTGGATGAAAAATTAAATGAAAGTTTGTACCCTTGAGTAGTTAATATTGAAAGGGAACAGCAATGCAGCAGTCTATAGTAAATATTGCAAGTGCTTTGGTGTAACTTGTCCTGCATACATTAATAACTTACAATCCACAATATATCTATGCTAGGAGATGTTAATATGCTTTAAATGTTCTACCACAGCAGTTCAAATTACATGGTGCAATTGCATTCACTTCAAGTCATGCAATTCAGTCACAGATGGCTGCCATCTATCGAGGGCATTGTGACAGTCATTGGCCATGATGTGGAATAAGACTTGTCGCAAACTTTGCCTATATAATATAAGGAATATGGGATATTTTACTTTGTTAAAGGCGCTATATAAATGCAAGTTGTTAGAATAAGAGGTTCAGATGTGGGCATTCTGCTTATGTGTGTCAGCATTGCTCAGTGGATAGCACTCTTGCCTCTGAGTTAGATTGTTGTGGATTCAAGTTCCATTCTAGGATCTCTGCTGACATTTCAGTGCAGTGTTGAGCGAGTGCTGCATTGTTGGAGGTGCCATCCTTTGGATGAGACACTAAGCTGACAGTAGTGGTCTAGTGGTTCTGATAGACTTTGACGATTCTATTGCACTATTTGAAAATCAGCGACAAGAACAACAACTTGTATTTAAAAAGCTCCTTTAATATAGTGAAACTTCCCAAGGTGCTTCATAGGAGTATTGGGAGACACAAAATTTGACACTGAGCCACATAAGGAGAAAGTAGGGCAGAGGACCAACAGCTTGGTCAAAGAGACAAAGATTTTAAGGAGCAAAGAGAGGCGGAGAGGTTTAGGCAGGAAATTCCAGAGCTTGGGGCCTAAGCAACAGAAGGCACGGCCACCAATAGTTGAGATTATAATCAGGGATGCTAAAGAGGACAGAATTAGAGGAGCGCAGACATCTTGAGGCGGGGGAGGGGTTGGAGGTGATTACAGAAATTGGGAGGACGAGGCCATGGAGGGTTTTGAAAACAAGCATGAGAATTTTGATATCAAGGCAGGGAGTTCTTCCAATCAAAAAGCAAGTTTAATTGGTCATTTCTCTAATTGCTGTTAGTGGGATCTTCCTTACCTGTAAAATGACTGCTATATTAGCCTATACTTTCTCCAATTAAATATTGGGAAGACCGAAGCCATTGTCTTTGGTCCCCGTCACAAACTGCATTCCCGAGCCACTGACTCCATCCCTCTCCCTGGCATCTGTCTGAGGCTGAACCAGAGTGTACGCAACCTAAGTGTCATGTTTGACCCTGAAATAAGCTTCCGGCCACTTTTCTGCGGCATAACTAAAACTGCCTATTTTCACATCCATAACCTTACTCGTCTCCGCCCCTGCCTCGGCTCATCCATACCGTTGTTACCTCTAGATTTGACTACAACCCCACTCCTGGCTGGCCTCCCACATTCTACCCTAAGTAAACTTGAGGTCATCTCCCCTGTGCTCGCTGATCTACATTGGCTCCCGGTTAAGCAAATGCCTCCATTTCAAAATTCTCATTCTTGTTTACAAATCCCTGCATGGCCTCGCCCCTCCCTATCTCTAATCTCCTTTACCCTCGCAATCCCCCCAAGATGTCTGCGCTCCTCTAATTCTGCCCTCTTGAGCATCCCTGATTGTAACTGCTCAGCTATTGGTGGCCATGCCTTCAGCTGCCTGGGTGCTAAGCTCTGAAACTCCCTCCTTTAACCTCTCTGCCTCTCTACCTCTCTTTCCTCCTTTAAGATGCTCCTTAAAACCTACCTCTTTGACCTTGGTCATCTGCCGTAATTTCTTCTTGTGTGGCTCGGTGTCAGATTTATTTGTTTTGTCTTATAACACTCCTGTGAAGCGCCTTGGGACGTTTTACTAAGTTGAAGAAGCTATATAAATACAAGTTGTCGTTATTGTATATAACAGTCAGTGCATTTCTTTGATATCTTTTTGTGAGGATAAGGTGTCACATGAATCTTTCATGGTTTGATATTTGAATGCTCTGTTTTTGCCTATGTAATATTTAATTGTAATGCAAAATCCACTTTATAGTCATTTTTATTGGTACTTATATAGAACAGCACACAGTGGAGACATTTGCAAAGAAGTAGCATGAAGGAGTTGAGTGGAAGCCAGAACTGGGAGAATAGTTTAGAGTCTTATCAATGTCATCTCAATTCAAGGATGTGTTACTATTTCAGAGAACACCACACATATGAGCTTAACATTTGCTGTGCATTGTAACCTGTATACATTACAGTAATTGTCATGGTTTTCTAGGTGCAGTATCTAATATAGTCTGATTGAAGCATAGCCTGATCAAGCTTTTTTTTTTACAAAAGGGATTTTGAGAGTAAACATTTAAAAATCCTGCTGTTTTTCAGGTACATTGCTTTGTCATGTATTGCTTTAATGGATTACAGCATACATTTTATATTGGCTTATGAGGAACTTCAGCAGCTAGCTCTGATAAGTGGTACTTGTATTTGGATGCAACTCTTGTAGCTTTGAGGGTTTCTTCATTCAGTGGATTGATGTGTGATCCTCCTGCACAAGCCGAAGCTATGTGGGGGATGTTTTCGATGTCGGTCTGTTGGCAATGGGCCAGAAATGAGGATCAGCTTTTGAATAATTTCTCTTGCTTCAGCTTCAGTGAGCATATTATTTTTTCCAAACTGGCTCATTTTCTACAGTGATTCTATCCATGTTCAGTGGATTGGCATGGGGAGAAGGTCACTCTATTGGCTCTGTGGGTCACTACACCAAGCTGTAATTAGTAGCGAGCTTGCATGTTTTCACATGTTGCTCTACTTCAGCAGTAGGTGGTTGTTCTGATTGGGCAGCAACAGAAAACAAATAAATATGTTTCAGTGGGAGAGCTATTCTTCTATTTGTAGCAAGATAGAACGCAAAATTGTAGAACCTATAATTTTAAAAGCCCCGTTCCCTGAAAGCATCTTGATGACCAAGTAGCCGATGAGATATCATTACGGGTGTCCTCCACTGGGCTTTCTCCAGGGCTTCAATGTCTCCTGCCATATGAGGGGAACAAAACCCAACATGGATATGACCATATCAAGTGTTGTATTTCTAGTTTTTTATCAAACTGTCCCAGCAATACTTCCTGACACACTTTTCCCGTGATCTTGCGCTACTGGTTGTAGAATTTGTTTTTCCAATAAAAGAAAGAACTTGCATTTATCTAGTGCCTTTCACAACCTCTGGACATCCCAAAGTGCTTTACAGCCAATCAAGTACTTATCAAATGTAGTCACTGTTGTAATGTAGGAAACGTGGCAGCAAATTTGAGCACAGCTAAGACACACAAACAGTAATGTGATGATGACCAGATATTCTCTGTTTAGTTATGTTGGTTGAGGGATAAATACTGGCCTGCACACCAGGGTGAACACCCCTGTTCTTCGAATAGTGCAATGAGATTTTTTCCGTCCATCTTAGAAGTTAGATGTGTCCTGGATTTTGTGACCTTCTGACTTGGGTGAGAGTGCGACCACTGAGTCATGTCTGACACCGAGGTCCCTCTTCTGCTCTGTAACCTTAAATTTGGTAATACTGCAGTTGTGTGCAATTACCCAAGACTCAGTTGTAATGTCCTAGTGACTGTTGTCGGGCTTAAGTTTTATAGTCAGCATTGCATGTCACCTGAGACTTTAGCAGTCGTATGGCAGGCCTGCTGCAAGTTGATGTCACCTGTGGCTCAATTGGTAGCACTCGCGCCTCTGGGTAAGAAGGTTGTGCGTTCAAGTCCCACTCCAGGGACATGAGCACACTTCTAGGCTGACGCAAGGGGCAGTACTGAGGGAGTGCTGCACTGCCGTCTTTAGAATGAGACGTTAAACGGAGGGCCCGTCTGCGTTCTATGGTGGACGTAAAAGATCCCATTGTACTATTTCGAAGAAGAGTATGGGAGTTATCCTGATGTCCTGGCCAATATGTATCCCTCAATTAACAGCACTAAACACACATTATTTGGTCATTATTACATTGCTGTTTGTGGGAGCTTGCGGTACGCAGATTGGCTGCCGCGTTTCCTACATTACAACAGTGACTACACTTCAAAAGTACTTCATTGGTTGTACGGTGCTTTGGGACATCCTGAGGTTGTGAAAGGTACTATATAAATGCAAGTCTTTCTTGATGAGGTTGCTGTTTACGAATGGAGGCAGGGCTTATCTTTGCTACTAGAGGAATATAACAAGTGATTTATAGACTAGTTTCACAGTTGTTGAGGGACATTGTTAAACTCCAGCTCCATTGGCACAAAATAGATTTTCAACCTGTAGGAGATTGCTGGAGTGAGACCAAAAACAGCATGAGGAAAAAATTAAAAGGGAAACTAAGCAAATATTTCACATGCTTGGTGGTAGCACCTAGCCAGGTGGCAACGTCCACCATTATGCTTTCTGAAACTTGCTGATCTGAAAGATGACTGTACAATTGTATCCTTTAGCAGCTGGCATATGTGACAGTGCTGTCACATGCAGTTCCTTTTTAGAGGGCAAAAGTCCAATGTGATATTCAGAGCATGTTAAGGTTTTACAAAATGGGGAATCAATCTTACTGACCTCTTGTGGAGGATAAATGTTAACGGTGTCATAAGCCGTCAGGTGTTTGACTCTAATACCCTCAGTGTTTCTTTATCTTTTGAGCCTCTGAGGCTGTTCTCTCATGTTTCAGCGTGGCACACTCGCCTCTGGATCAGATGGTTGTGGGTTGAAATCCCACTCCAGGGACTTGAGCACATAAATCTAGGCTGACACTCCAGTGCAGTGCTTAGGGAGTGCTGCACTGTTGGAGGTGCCGTCTTTCAGATGAGACGTTAAACTGAGGCTCCGTTTACTCTCTCAAGTGGACGTAAAAGATTCTATTGCACTATTTCGAAGAAGAGCAGGGGAGTTATCCCCAGTGTCCTGGCCAATATTTATCCCTCAATCAACACAACAAAAACAGATCATCTGGTCATTATCACATTGCTGTTTGTGGGAGCTTGTTTGTGCGCAGATTGGCTGCCGCGTTTCCTACATTACAACAGTGACGACACTTCAACAAGTGCTTCATTGGCTGTAAAGCTCTTTGAGACGTCTGGTGCTCATGAAAGACGCTATAGAAATGCAAATATTTCTGTGTGATGTGAGTATAATAACTTAGTCTGGCAGAATTTGGTCATTCATGATGTACATATTTGTTGATGCAGTGTCCATTGACTTTTGGAGCCACCTGCCAAAGAGTTGGAGAAGGGAAAGCACACGCAGTTTCAGAATTGTTTGTTTTAGTAGTTTTGGAAAATGTGAGTTTTGTGCTAACTTTTAGTTTAAAGGGCTGTTTCAGACTAAATTCACTTTTTTAAAAGACAAAAATGTTCATATAGCTTTCCTTGTGTTGTATTGTGGGTCAGGGCTGTCTTTGGAGTCGTCAAGTACCTGTATATTTGAACTATTTTTGAAGTGGTGAATATTAGAGGACTTTGTTTTCCTGGTTGTTTATGGTAGATTGGTGGTTGATGAGGAAGACAATTGAATGAAAATGGAATAAAAATTTGTGTACCATTTTCCCTTTTGACCCATGGAATGAGTTTAGATTACAGTCGGAAAGTATTCTGTGTAAAATAGTCGATCCCTGCTAAATTTTTCTGTGAGCTCCAGTGATAACAAAAATAGAAAACAAATGCATTTCTAGTCTCTTAAGCATTCCAGACAAGCTGGAATCAGTGGTTACTGCTGGGTTCACTGCTCTTGTGTTCTTTTGTGACAAACTCATTTGCTTACATGAAATGTCATTCTTCCTATAGTTGCGGCAAAGCACTTCATGAAATTACCTTCCTTGTAAGCCATACATTGTTTCTGAACTTAGGTTATGGGCTACAAGTACTTTCACATTGAAACTCTTCCTGCATCCCATGCCCCCATTGCCGTTACTTCTATATGTATAAGTTGTCTCCAAAATCTTACTTAATAAAGCCTAGTTTTTACTACTATGCATTTGTTCGTTCTATGCCTTAAAGCCAGTTATGGGATTCAACCGGGAGTTTGTATTGTTTTTGAGAAGGAATTGAGTTTTTTTTTCCAAGTGAATGAACAGCTATATATATTGAAGTGCTAAAACAAGTAAGAAATTAATATAAATTCAGGCTCATAATGCACAATTTTGATCTTCAGTAATTTGACAATAATATGACGAGCTCAAGCCAATGGTTTGATGGGTGAAGAGAATATCTGAGAGCGTTGGAGAATGAATGAAGGTGGTAATGAAAGTCAAGATTGGTGGGAAAATAATCTGAGATATATTGGTGCATGGTTGTAGAAATATGGGGAAGAGGAATCTATGTAAAGAAGTATTGATTCTTATTCTTGAATTGTTAAAATCATGGTAAGGAAATGTTTAGCATGTCCAGTTTCTCTATGTAATGCTTTGTTTTATGGACATTCTCTGGATTTATTGTATTTGGGATCAAAAGAAATTTAGTACATTTTTTCTTTGGTGCAATATCAGAATTTTGTAATGGAGATGGCATTTGTCTTCTGTGCTTTCAAATTAATGAACGAATCTGTGTTAATTAAGATGTTTGGAGTTATGCTAAGAGCAGTCCTGAAGTGTTTCTTGCAGATTTTCTGTGAAAAATGCCACGAGTGCAGAATGATCCATGTTGAAATTGAAAACTTTCCCCAACTTGTGCATATGTAGTACTTCTAGGTTTAAAATGATTCTAGAATTTGAGGTGTTTTCAAATGTAAAATTAATTTTCAGTGACTGCAAATCAAGAATTAAGGGGGCGAACACTTGAAATTCTCCCAATGACTTGTATCTCCACAAATGGTTGAGGCCATGTCTTTTCAGAGACAGCATTATAAAAAATGATCAGCCTTGGGAGAGCAGATGTGTCGTGTATTCCTATTCATTACTTATGCGCTGTTAATTCCACAAGTTCAAATATAATCTTAAGACAGATGTTTGATTTTGTATGTGAAGAGAAAACGGAGAGTAGAGGCACAACTTCTAATTACCAGAGCACATGCTCCTAAATTATTCGTATAACTTATATTTTTTTAATCTATGTTTTTAAAATCTTATGTTTATGTGCACTTTCTGTCTGCATCACACATTTTTTCAACTTTTCCCGAATAAATTCCCATATTCACATCTGGTCTTGACTCGCCGTGTGCAATGCCACAGAAATGATCTAAGATTTAGTAATTATTTTAATGAAGTCAGATTTTCAAGTGAGTGATTATCTCAGTAAGGTTTACTGACCGAATAGAGCTACTTTTAAAGAAGCAAAAAATAATTACCAATCTAGAAATTATCAAAAACCTATATGAATAGATGGTTTGAGAATAGTTGAAATAGGATAAATAGATGATATTGTAAGTTAGAATGCTACCTCACCAAGCCCAGTTCTCATTCTAGGGTTAACTTTCACACCTCTTTGGATGCATGAGTCTTGAAGGAAACTAGTTTGGGCAGCTCAGTCGAAAAGGCCCACAACGTACAAATATCTACGATTTGAAATAAATTTCACTTGGAGGCAGGCCACAGTATTTTGAAAATGGAAGATCCTCACTGGATGCAGTAGGAATATTTGAGTTTGTAGTCCCTGTATTGGGCCCATTGTTGGAGCAAATGTGAGATGACTTGACAGCTGCTGTTAATGTTTAGAAGTGCTCTGCTGACACTTAATTTCTGTGGTACCAATTCTGCAGTACAGGTACTTAGGAGAGAGTCATTATTCAAGGTGGTATGTATGGTGGTCCAAACTGTGGCTCATGCTTTTACTGTACTGTTGAATTTAAGAACATAAGAAATAAGAGCATGAGTAGGCCATACGGCCCCTCGAGCCTGCTCCGCCATTTTATACCATCTTGGCTGATCCGATCATGAACTCGGGTCCACTTCCCTGCCCGCTCCCCATAACCCCTTATTCCCTTATCGGTTAAGAAACTGTCTATCTCTGTCTTAAATTTATTTAATGGCCCAGCTTCCACAGCTCTCTGAGGCAGAGAATTCCACAGATTTACAAATAAATTTCTCCTCATTTCAGTTTTAAATGGGTGGCCCCTTATTCTAAGATCATGCCCCCTACTTCTAGTCTCCGCCATCAATGGAAACATTCTCTCTGGATCCACCTTGTCAAGCCCCGTCATAATTTTATACGTTTCGATACGATCACCTCTCAATCTTCTGAATTCCAATGAGTAGAGGCCCAACCTACTCAACCTTTCCTCATAGGTCAACTCTCTCATCTCCGGAATCGACCTTGTGAACCTTCTTTGAGCTGCATCTAAAGCAAGTATAGCCTTTCATAATATGGAAACCAAAACTGTACACAGTATTCCAGGTGTGGCCTCACCAATATCCTGTATAGCTGCAGCAAGACTTCTCTGCTTTTATACGCCATCTTCTTTGCAATAAATGCCAAGATTCCATTTGCCTTCCTGATCATGTGCTGTACCTGCATACTATCCTTTTGTGTTTCGTGCACAAGTAACCCCAGATCCCGCTGTACTTCAGCACTTTGCAATCTTTCTCCATTTAAATAATAACTTGCTCTGATTTTTTTCTGCCAAAGTGCATGACCTCACACTTTCCAATATTATACTCCATCTGCCAAATTTTTGCCCACTCACTTAGCCTGTCTATGTCCTTTTGCAGATTTTTTGTGTCCTCCTCACACATTGCTTTTCCTCCCTTCTTTGTATCGCCAGCAAACTTGGCTACATTACAATTGGTCCCTTCTTCCAAGTCATTAATATAGATTGTAAATAGTTGGGGTCCCAGCGCTGATCCCTGCGACACCCCACGAGTTAATGATTGCCAACCCGAGAATGGACCATTTATCCTGACTCTCCCTTTTCTGTTCGTTAGCCAATGCTCCAATTTCCAATATCGGATGTGTTACTTTCAAGGCTAAGCATTTCCTAGGGAGGAGGGGCAGAAGAGTACTTCAAAATTTGTATTTAGGTGCAGCGCATCAGCAGTAACTTAAAATTCCATTTATACTGTGGTACAGGTATTTGTTTTTCTGGTAGAGTCCATGTTCTGGAAAACTCACCTGTGTTGGTATAAACTCACTTCTTTGGCTGTGGGTTTCTTACAAGGATGTTACACATATGTAGCAAAAAGATCCCAGGTTTTAACTTGCAATTGTTTGATCTAGCTGCATGTCCAGGTATTGAGGGTGACTGCTTGCTTCAAGGTCGGCTGTCTTCTTCAGTTTTAGTGGTATGTGGTTTCTAGCAGTGTATTCCTGGTGCCACTATAATTACCCTTGCGACCTTTTTTGCCATCTTAGTCTGCACAATTCATCACTTATGTAATTGTGGATTGTTAATACAAACTAATGAATGCTTTATTGCCTATTTTCAAAAGGTGAGATGATGTTCCAACTTCAGTAACCACTTAACACTTGGATGTTCTTGCCATAGTTTGACTTAAATGACTATACTATAGTTTAGTTTGCCGAAAAGCCAATTACCACCATGTTTTCATTTTTCATTTTTTAACCATGAAATGGTCAACTTCTGACAAACAAAACGTGTGCGACACTGGAGTTAGCAGTTTTGAAAACTGGTTATAGTTAGCATACGCTGTGTTTTATTTTGGAATAAGATGTACAATGGTATCTGTCTTGCTATACAACAGTATTTTGTTTTCTGTTGCTTTTGTAACTTAATATTAAAGAATGCTGTTTAATTTTTAAATTATGGCCTCAATTGCAGTCGGAGGCGTACCTCTGGAGTACGCCTCCGACCCGCTAAACATTTCCGAAGTTAGAAGCCTGGGCACCAGGAGGTAAAAGTTGTGGTCTGACGCTGCGAGGCGCAGGGCAGCGTAATGGCCCACTGATCCCAGGGACGCAGGGCAGTTTGGAAGCATATCTGGGCTCACGTGGGCCCGGTCCTCCAATGACTAAAAGGAGGATTGCAATCATTTATGAAGGGAATCCCCTAATATGCAATAGAATCCCAAAATAATTATACAATGTACAGAATTGCAATTTTGTTCATAAGTTCTTTCATTGCACCAACCTCAATAAAAGTAATTTTTGATCATTTTAAACATCATTAATCTGGGCCATTATTTGCATAAACTCTTTTAAAGTGTGTGCATAATTTCAGATTTTTAAATGTTCTATTTAAGCCTTATTTTTACCCTTGCGCCGATGCAAGCAAGCTTGGGCTTGATGCATCTTTTGCAAGGACTCAAAAGTAATAGTCCGTTATTGGTGAGGTATTTTGTGGCTTTATTCTGGTCGGGGAAATCAAATGCAGCCTATGCTTTGCTTATTTTAAATAAGTGATGCTGACTTTATAACTTACAATGGTTGTTAGTAAGCTATGATCACGTTGTAAAGTGAAAATAGAATTCATGTCCCAGCTACGATTTGTTTTTGTAACTTTTTGCTCGCTTGGTTGCACTCTTACCAGGAAGAAATATAAGCCTTATCCAGACCTGCATTATTGAGAGTGGGAAAAGTCAATTTGTGAGCCCTGTATACTGAGAGCAGACAGCAAAACTAAATGTAATGCCAGTTCATAACATTACATACTTATTAGAAATTGGAATTTACAGGATGGGTTCATAAGCATAAGGCGATGTCTCTGTGTAAGGTTAAATGATTTTAGCTTCTAGTAGTGAGTGATTACAACTATGTAATCTGATCAGAGGGTTTAAATGATAGAAATTATCAGAAAAAGGTAGTGTGCTTTATTAATGTCATGATCCCCAGGAGAACCGTTGACATTTTTATTGCATTGGGCTTCTCACAGCAAATTAAAGTCTCTTAATTAGTGATTTTTGATGAGTTGAACCCAAGTAAGTTTTTATTTTGTGGAATTGTGAAGTAAACCAGAAGCTGAATAAAATGATATCCTCAGGATGGTCAAAGTTGTTTGCAGAAATATTGCTGGATTAAAGGGGAATCCAGTGAGGAGGAAAGGGTGTAAAATAAAAGACAGCCATCGTGGCTAACTAAAGAAATAAAGGATGGTATCCAATTAAAAACAAGGGCATACAAAGTGGCCAAAACTAATGGGAGGACTGAAGATTGGGAAGCTTTTAAAAGCCAGCAAAAAATGATTAAGAAAGGGAAGATAGACTATGAAAGTAAACTAGCACGAAATATAAAAACAGATTGCAAAAGTTTCTACAGGTATATAAAAAGGAAGAGTGGCTTAAGTAAATGTTGGGTCCCTTAGAGGACGAGACCGGGGAATTAGTGATGGGGGACATGGAGATGGCAGAAACTTTGAACAAATATTTTGTATCAGTCTTTACGGTAGAGGACACCAAAAATATCCCAACCGTGGATAGTCAAGGGGCTATAGAGGGGCAGGAACTTAACACAATCACAATCACGAAGGAGGTGGTACTCAGTAAGATAATGGGACTCAAGGCGGCTAAATTCCCTGGACCTGATGGCTTGCATCCTAGGGTCTTAAGAGAAGTAGCGATAGGAATAGTGGATGCATTGGTTGTAATTTGCCAAAATTTCCTGGATTCTGGGGAGGTCCCGCAGATTGGAAAACTGCAAATATAATGCCCCTATTTAAAATAGGAGGCAGACAAAAAGCAGGAAACTATAGACCAGTTAGCCTAACATCTGTGGTTGGGAAGATGTTGGAGTCCATTATTAAAGAAGCAGTAGCAGGACATTTGGAAAAGCATAATTCAGTCAGGCAGAATCAGCATGGATTTATGAAGGAGCAGTCATGTTTGACAAATTTGCTGGAAGTCTTTGAGGATGTAACCAACAGGGTGGATAAAGGGGAACCAGTGAATGTGGTGCATTTGGACTTCCAGAAGGCATTTGACAAGGTGCCAAAAAAAGGCTACTGCGCAAGATAAAAGTTCATGGGGTTGTGGGTAATATATTCGCATGGATAGAGGATTGGCTAACCAACAGAAAACAAGAGAGTCAGGATAAATGGTTCATTCTTGGATTGGCAATCAGTAACCAGTGGGGTGCCGCAGGGATTTGTGCTGGGACCCCAACTATTTACAATCTATATTAACGACTTGGATGAAGGAACAGAGTGTAATGTAGCCAAGTTTGCTGACGATGCAAAGATGGAAGGAAAAGCAATGTGCGAGGAGGACACAAAAAAGCCTGCAAAAGGACATAAGACAGGCTAAGTGAGTGGATAAAAATTTGGCAGATGGAGTATAATGTTGGAAAGTGTGAGGTTATGCACTTCGGCAGAAAAAAATCAAAGAGCAAGTTATTATTTAAATGGAGAAAAATTGCAAAGTGCTGCAGTACAGTGGGACCTGGGGGTCCTGGTGCATGAAACACAAAAGGTTAGTATGCAGGTATAGTCAGTGATCAGGAAGGCCAATGGAATCTTGGCCTTTATTGCAAAGGGGTTGGAGTATAAAAGCAGAGAAGTCTTGCTACAGTTATACAGAGTATTGTTGAGTCCAACCTGGAATACTGCGTATAGTTTTGGTTTCCATATTTAAGAAAGGATATACTTGCTTTGGAGGCAGTTCAGAGAAGGTTCACAAGGTGATTCCAGAGATGAGGGGGTTGACTTATGAGGAAAGATTGAGTAGGTTGGGCCTCTACTCATTGGAATTCAGAAGATTGAGAGGTGATCTTACCGAAACGTATAAGATTAGAAGGGGGCTTGACAAGGTGGATGCAGAGAGAATGTTTCCACTGATGGGGGAGACGAGAATTAGGGGGCATTATCTTAGAATAAGGGGCCACCCATTTAAAACACAGATGAGGAATTTCATCTCAGAGGGTTGTAAATCTGGAATTCGCTGCCTCAGAGAGCTGTGGAGGCTGGGTCATTGAATAAATTTAAGACAGAGAGAGACAGTTTTGTAACCGATAAGGGAATAAGGGCTTATGGGGAGCGGGCAGGCAAGTGGACCTGAGTCCATGATCGGATCAGCCAAGATCGTATTAAATGGCGGAGCAGGCTCGAGAGGCCGTATCGCCTCCTTCTTCTGCTCCTATTTCTTATGTTCTTATGACAATTGAGTAGAGAAATTGTATATCCGGTACAGTCTACTCATGAGTCAAAGTTTTTTATGAAAAAATTAAATTGACCAATTATTTGAATTGAGCAATGACAATCACTCTATAGTAAGTAATTTTATAATACCATCTGTGCTTGTATTGAAGTAAATTAGTTCTAATTATTTGAATTCAACTTCTTTTGAGCACTCAAATAGGAATTTAGTGGTCACAAAAAATTGCATGCAGATAATCTGAATAAATTATCTTCAAATTAAGAGTAGGCTGCATTATAAAATGACTCAATGCACAGGGGTACCTGTTCATGTGAGTTTTCCTGTTGCTGGAGGGAGAGGCACAAGGAACCTTTTTTCTTCAGTTATATTTTAGCATAATTGTGGGTGATTTAAAAAAAAATGCATGCGTATATAAATAAACAGTTGTATTTGCAGTACTTGCAATTGTTTTAGTATGTTGTACAGCACTTTCATTGTGAATTATTTCATGCTGCACAATGGAACCCGATGGGCTGATATTTTCACCAAAGAGCATATCTTTTCGATTTTTTTGTTTTTGTTTTTATATATGTACACTGATCGGTTAAGAGCGTCTGAACAACCCGAGTTACACTTCTGATTTGGGAAAAATGTATAAGAATGAGTTTTTGACTGCCACTGCATTTTGATGTGTCTTGCTTGGATGTATAAATTCTGTAATTGTACGGGAGTATTTTTGAACGTGTTAGGAAGTCCTGCTTTGTAACGTAAGGTAGTTCCTTTAACGTTTATATTCAAACTAAGAGAATTTCTATATTGCTTTTTGATGGTCTGACTTTAAACAATATGGAAAACAACAACAACATGCATTTATATAGCGCCTTTAATGTCGTAAAATGTCCATGGGTGTTGTAAGAAAAAACAATAAATTTGACACCGAGCCACATAAAAATAAATTATGGCAGAAGGAGTGTCTTAAAGGAGGAAAGCGAGGAAGAGAGGTTTAGGGAGTGAGTTCCAGAGCTTGGGGCCCAAGCAGCTGAAGGTACGGTCACCAATGGTTGAGCAGTTATAATCGGGGATGCTCAAGAGGGCAGAATTTGAGGAGCGCAGACATTTCCGGGGGGGGGGGGGGTTGGGTTGTGAGGCTGAAGGAGATTAGAGATTGGGGGGGGGGGGGCGGTGAGGCCATGGGGGGATTTGTAAACCAGGATGAGAATTTTGAAATTGAGGTGTTGCTTAACTGAGAGCCAATGTAGGTCAATAAGCTCAGAGGTGGTGGGTGAGTGGGATGGTGCGAGTTAGGATACGGGCTGCTGAGTTTTGTATAACCTCAAGTTTACATAGGGTAGAATGTGGGAGGCCAGCGAGGAGTGGTTTGGAGTAGTCAAGTCCAGAGGTAACAAAGGCATGGATGAGGGTGTCGGCAGCAGATGAGCTGACGCAGGGGTGGAGACGGGCAATGTTACGGAGGTGGAAATAGGCGGCTTTAGTTATGCTGCGGGTATGTGGCCGATAGCTTATTTCAGGTTCAAATACAACACCTAGGTTGCGAACAGTTTGGTTCAGCCTCAGGCAAATGCTAGGGAAAGGGATGGATTCGGTGGCTCGAGAACACAGTTTGATGGCGGGGACCAAAGACACTGGCTTCTGTCTTCCGCAATATTTAATTGGAGGAAATTTCTGCTCATCCAGTGGACTCTATGTTCTTAAGCTTGTGAAACTTTTTTGCATACAATTTTTGAGTTTTTAATCTGCATGAAGCTCGAGTTGCTCCTATATGTTCATATACAAGCAGTATTTCTATACTGAATAGAATGGAACTCATGCATTTATTGAGTCGAATAGTATTAAATCTCTGGTAAGAGCTAGCTTTTTTTAGGAATTTATGTCATGCCCCTTAGTTACAATTGTATGTTCTTTTATATGCTAACTTAAATTACTGTGTGCTGTAGCTGATGGCTTGTACTCTGACTGTGCTTTCACCAACTCATGGGTTTTCCAGAACTTGGCACTTCATTTTATCTTCATGCCAATGACCTCTCTCACTCATCACCCAACACTTTCCACACTTGCTGTTGATTTCACTCCACATCCATGAAATACCTTCACATTGTGAATTCTCAGGGTTCTCCCGCAATACATTGGCTGAATCATTAAGTGTTGATCTCCTCCGTAGCCATCAGTGGAGCAATAAAATCTTTTTCAGATTCTTCAGGAAGTTCATTAATATCTCAAGTAAAATCCACGGCTGCATCCTTGGTCCTTCCACACCTATCAGTGTCCTTCGTTCTTAGCTTCCTGTTACCTCCTACCTGACGCGTCTCACGCCTCCAAAAAGATAGACATTTCTTTTGAACTCAATAATTCTAAACTATGAAATTCAACACTTGAATACTGCTCCCATTTCTGGTCATGCCCTTTTCGAAACATTTCTCGCATTCCTGCATGTTTTAAAAAGCAAAATGCTACTTTTTCCTGTCTCAGCATCTCTCATATGTCCCTCTGAACATTTTCCCCTTGTTTCTCCAAAGCTGCAAATGTACTTTCTATGTACTGTTCATTCTCCCCGATCATCCTACTGTTGTTATTTTTTCTTTCCCAGGACTTCAGAACTAAGGCGCTCTTCTCAGTCTTCAATTTTAAAGTTTCTAAAATTTGAGCTTGGTGTTACCTGATCACTACTTGATTTACCTCCACTTTTGTTCTTTTCAACCTTGGTGGTGCCATGCACAATGGGTCTTGGTTTAACAATTCAAAGGAAAATTGAATCTTGAAAGAAATAACCAAAACCCTACTCATTTAACTGCGCAGCATTGCTGAATTCCTCTCGACATGCTTTTAGCTTTATTGTGAATGTCTGTATTTTGTAATACATATTACAGGTTTATTGTATGTAGTTTATAACTAAAAGAGTCCAGATTTTACTAAAATGACCACATTTTTAAAGTAGGCTTATAAATAAAAGTGCCATTTATTTAAACATTTTTTTTAGTACGTTTGTTTAGGATTTGGTTCTGATATTGTCTTTCAGTTGCATGCAGTAATAATGTTTATGGCCTGTTCTGCAGGCTGTTGGAAGGATTAATTATGTAAGTGATGTTGGCAAGTTACCAGGCTCCTGAAATTCACCTGCTCTAAATTCACCTCCATATATTTAATGTGCATCATTCTTTGCAAAGTGCATCTTGACTGGTCCAAAGTTTGGCTTTAACTAATTTGAAATTGCTCACTTGCCCTACTGTAGAGGCTTAGTTTTCAAGTAGCTTTTACCTTTCCTATATGGTGTACTTTTTTGTATAGTTCCTGTCGAAGCAAAGCTTCTCTAGACCGTTCCTTAGAATTCAGCCGTTGGCTATGAAGGATTTAGATAAGAGTAAATAAAGAGAAAATGTTTCCAGTGGCTGAGGGTCAATAATGAGAGGACACAGATTTAAGGTGATTGGCAAAAAAACAGAGGCAACATGAGGAAATCTTTGTTGTGCATCGAGTGGTTCGGATTTTGAATGCACTGCCTGATAGTGGTGGATTCAATAGGAGTCTTCAAAAGGGAATTGGATAAATACTTGAAGGAGAAAAAATTGTAGGGATATAGGGAAAGAGCGGGGGAATGGGACTGACTGGATTGCTCTTCGAAAGAGCCAGCACAGACTCGATGGGCCGAATGACCTCCTGTGCTGTACTATTCTATGAATCAATCTTGACTCTTTGCACTTTCTCCAGGGTTTAATTTATTCCATTGAACCTTAGTGACCAAAATAGGATGCAGTATTTGAGGCTTGGTCTGAGCAGCACTGATCATGACTTTGATTTGAGCTGTAGAATTTTGGCTGTATAGTTCAGTGTTCCATTTGTCTTGATTGTTGCTCTGCAGTGATTGAACAAGTTGAGCAGAGTCTTAAATTTCTTTCAACTTCACGTAGCTATTTTAGCACGACGGACTTTTCATTCTATATGCTGTACTTTGTTGTCCATATTAAAAATCTTTAGCTGTTATTCCAGCCATTAGTATATTTTGTCTAAATTTGTAAATCTCGTTCTGTATTCTCCGAATCAAGTTCCTATTTTGGGGTTGTCTGGCCAGTTTGCATTAAGATTCTAAATTCAAGTTAATGTAAATTAAAAATAGTTTGAGTCCAATTGATCTCTGTGCATCCCACTTTCTTTCCTGCCATCCTAACAGTTATTGTAACAAGTACCTTGTTCCATTCCTTTAGCCAATTTAAAAAAAAAATCTGTTCCACTGGTTAGACCTTGAATCCTCACTATATTTAAACTTAAATGATAGTCTTTGGAACTTTGTCAAATGCTTTTTGAAAATTTGTCGCAGAATAGTTCTTTGAGCAAGACAGGTGTGAGTTGAGGAGCTTGGTCAGGTAGGATCTATTCCTTCTGAATGAGTGTAGACTGGAGTTGACTTAGTTATCATCTTTCGATAAACCTCAAGGCTACCCTGTTTTTATTGGATTATTTTACCCAGTATTGTGTAGTCTTTTATCACACTTTCTGAAAATTGGCAATGAATGTCAGTGCATCAAAAACCTTGATCCTTGTATTGCTGGAGATAAATATCATCTGTTCATTGAGTTTAAAAAAAAATTTGAGCCATTTAACCTGTTTAGACCTTCTAACTGGTGTCTCTTGGAGTTGCAGTATACCTCATTTATTTTACAGGATTGCGACTGACAGTAAAGGTGTCAAGATAACACAAAATTAAACAGTGACATTAAGATTCCCCTTGGGTGGGTCATTTCAAATTAGTGGGTGTCAATAGCAATATAAATGGTAGCAGTTGGCTGCAGTTATGTTGGGTCCACCTTTTTGTGTCTGGCCACAGGTAGCCTGACCTCTTAACCTGCTTGATTTGGCCTGTAATTAGCCCTTGACATTGCTGTCTTGTGCTGACTTCATCCTTTAGATTTTTTTGTTCTAGTCCAGATACTTCTTATGTTGAAATTAGTGCTGCATGCTTTGAAAACTTTGCAAAAATCAAGAGGGTTGATAACTTTGTCTTGCTAGATTTCTCCCCAAGACGTTCAAGGCAGTGGAAAGTTGGTAATAGTTTTCTCTTTTTTTGCCTTTTTAACAACAGTGACTGTACTTAAGAATAATTCATTGGCTGTGAAATTCTTTTGGACATCCTGAGGACATGAAAAGTGCTAATACATCTCACTTAGGCATGTTGCTTTACATTCTGGAAACTTAGAAGACCAGTATAATTTGCAAAATGTCTGAGCATGCAATTCTAATATGGCAAATTGAAATGAGAGGGTTTGGTGGCAGCAGTTTCAAATATGTAGGCTTGGTGAACAACTGAGCCTCATTTGCTCTGTACCCACAAGTTAGCAGGAGAGTGGGATGAGGATCATGTCATTCATGATGTGGAGGATGGGAACATTGGCATACTTGAGGGGAATGGCCTGTTGCTGTGCTGTAACATTCTATGATTTTATGTCTGACTTATACTTTTGAAATACAGCAGCATTTTAATGTGTTCTGCCTGTGGATAGAAGCTGACATTTTGAATAACTAAAAATTGCAAAATGGTGCAAACTGAACCAGCTAAATGGGATGGGCAAAACTCTATTAGATATTTGAATTGTGGACGTGATTTTGCCAAATAAGGCCTCCTATATTAATTACTTAAGTCAGGCCATTGTTCGGGACCGTTCATGTGAAAAATACTCTCTGAATATTACTAACTGTATAATAATGAACATTGCATCTGCATAATTTACATTCATGCATTCAAGCCATTTCGCTAAAGTGATGTAATCCATTTCCTTAGGTAAGGAAACATTCAGTGCCAATTTGATCATAAATTGATCAACTAAGATAGGAACAAAATGTTCTTTTTTAAAAATTCTAGTGCTATCCCTATCTGTTCTGTTTGTGCCAATTGAATCTTTCGGATGCTTTTTTTGTTGTTTGCTAAATCGCATGTAAAACAGGATGCCTAGTAAAGTAAAAGTTTTGGTACACATGCAAAGTCTTTGGAATGCTTGTGGAGTAATCCATTTGTTGAAGAGTTGCTCATACTAATATTTTGATGCTTTGCACTAGAATAAAAATGTTATTCTATATCTTTATTTAAAAATGATTAAATGTCAGTTGTAGAAACTAACAAATATCTAGAAAGTATTATAGTTCTGAGGACTAGATTTTTGGGTTACCAAAAAAATATTGTCCATTTTTTGTCTATTTGTGTGTGTATTCATACAGGTCAGAATAATGCACCAGGTGGGATTTTTGACATGAAATCTTGAGAAGAAAGGTTGAGTAGCTCCAGTGCTATCTGTTTACCTCTCGAGTCACCAGCCTTGAGGTTTTCTTAATGTTTTGAAGAAGTTTTACATTTTTCGCAGGTGTCATGAAGGAATACTGGATAGCTTTTCCACAATGGAACTGGATGAGAGTAATGTTGTATCACTTGATTTGAACTGTAGTAATTGGAATTTATTTCACTGCATTTTACAGGAATATGACAGATGCTATATAAAATAATTTATTTTCTTCAAACTTATGTACAAATTAAAATAAAATGTCATCTTGGGCACGGGATGAAATGAGAACAAGAGAGAATGAGAAACACCAGGCATGCATTCTGTTTTAAGCACTTTCCTATGCTTGGATTAGATGATCTTTCCCATTCCCATATACAAGATCTTATGAGCTCTTGAGTTTTTTTTACACTACAAACTATAGGTTACGTTTAATCTTCAGTAAGTTTTGCATAATTAGATGAGGAGAAACTTCTTTACTCAGAGTTGTTAACCTGTGGAATTCTCTACCGCAGAGAGTTGTTGATGCCTGTTCATTGGATATATTCAAGAGGGAGTTAGATATGGCCCTTAGGGCTAAAGGGATCAAGGGGTATAGAGAGAAAGCAGGAAAGGAATACTGAGGTGAATGATCAGCCATGATCTTATTGAATGGTGGTGCAGGCTCGAAGGGCCTATTGACCCATTCCTGCACCTATTTTCTATGCTTCTATAAGTGGTTCAACACCCCTCCCTTTGGTGTAAATAAGGCCATATTTTAGGAAATTTTAGAAAAACAATCATAGCACCTCACCAAGGGATACTGTGATTATAACGTCAGCCTGAAATATTTCTACTTTACAGATGTGGGTGGCTAAAAATTATTGAAGCTTTCTTTTTGGGTAAGCGCATCTTTAAGCAAGTGTGGAGTACATTTGAAAAATTTAGAGGCACCAAAAGTGTAAAAGCTATCCTGTCATTTAGGTAAAGTATCCAAGGGCTGCCAGAACCTTGGAACCAATAGCCATTTGAGAATCCTAATTTTCAAGGGAGGAGAGAAGCAGAAACTACGAATTAATCTTGGTTTCCTCGGTCAATAAGGGGCAAGTAGTTTTTTTTCAGCTAATTCTCTCTTGGGATTTAGTTGTCTTAAGCAAGTTAAAGTTCAAATCATTTGAACCTATATATGGTTGTGAGCTAAAGCTTTAGTTTGGACTGTCGCCCTTGTTGGCACTTGGTTCTGTATGTGGAATTAGTGAACTTAATGATTTGGCGATAGATGCACCATGTATTACTTGGCATGGAGGCAGGGACTTTTTTTTTGCCAAAGTTCTATCTGTTGTATTTATCTCAAAACAACAGCATTGAAGTTTTATGCCCCCACCTCTTGTATCTGGCATTGAGAGAGAGTATTGTCTTGTATGCAGAGCAGCTTCCTGTGTTGATGGAATGAACAGTACTTGACAATCTAGGCATTTAAAAAAAAAAATTGAATTAAACTGTAGATAAACTCATTACTAAGCATGGATCTTAAAGCTACCTGGAGTAATTTGCCTTCCTTCCGTAAGTTGTGTTGATGTGACTGCTTGGTGGTGAGTTCTTCAAGTTAGTTTACATACTTGGGTTCTCCGAATCCCACCTCTAGATTTTGCACGAATGTAATGTATTCAACTCTCAAGTGCAAAGTGTCCACCGCTCTGTTCTCTTTTTGACCTGGTTCTATTTGATATCAAAATGAGGAAACAAAAATAGTATGTGGAGTGAGTCAAGAACTGAAGATGTGGGCCACATTGAGATCTTGACTGAGGAGATGGGAGGAAGGCACCTGATGCAGGGTTAGCCAGGTTTGTAAAGGTTCAGTATACTTGATTTGATTTTCATCATCTGGTAAAAGCAGTTGCGCTACATTTATAGATAAACCATTGGCTAGCTAAACTGTTAATTCTCTCTGTTGGGGCCAACCCATTTTCAGAGAAAATAGGGATTATATGCAGGCTAGTCATCTCTATAATCTTAGTCAGTGTAAGTATATTTTTGTGTCTCTTTAATAAATGGAGTTAAAATTATTGCTATAAGTTATGAGGGTCTCCCAATTATGGATGCGACAGGAAAATATGCCAAACTTGGCTTTGAAGGTGGACTTGAAAGTTGATATGATATTTTAATTATTTGTTGATCCCCTCTGTTAATTGTCGTTGTTTGGTTATAAATGAAACCGTTTTTTTCAAGTTCAAATATATAAAATATTGAAAGGGAAATGCCAAACTGAGGTGGATTGTGGCAAAAAGGGGATAATGTTTGGAGGGAGGTTGGCCTTCAGCTTTCATAAATGTGTTCCATCATCCTGGGAGCCAACCTCCTAGTCTGTAGTGGGAAAAATGTTGGAATCTATTATTAAGGATGAAATAGCAGCGCATATGGAAAGCGGTGACAGGATTGGTCCAAGTCAGCATGGATTTATGAAAGGGAAATCATGTTTGACCAATCTTCTGGAATTTTTTTGAGGATGTAACTAGTAGAGTGGACAAGGGAGAACCAGTGGATGTAGTGTATTTGGACTTTCAAAAGGCCTTTGACAAGGTACCACGTAAGAGATTGGTGTACAAGATCAAGGCACATGGTATTGGGGGTAATATACTGGCGTGGATAGAGAATTGGTTGGCAGGCAGGCAGCAGAGAGTCGGGATAAACGAGACCTTTTTTGAATGGGAGGCAGTAACTAGTGGAGTACCGCAGGGCTCAGTGCTGGGACCCCAGCTCTTCACAATATACATTAATGATTTGGATGAAGGAATTGAGGGTAATATCTCCAAATTTGCAGATGACACTAAACTGGGTGGCGGTGTGAGCTGTGAGGAGGATGCTAAGAGGCTGCGGGGTGATTTGGACAGGTTAGGAGAGTGGGTAAATGCATGGCAGATGCAGTATAATGTGGATAAATGTGAGGTTATCCACTTTAGTGGCAAAGACACGAAAGCAGGATATTTGAATGGCGGCAGATTAGGAAAAGGGGAGGTGCAACGAGACCTGGGTGTCATGGTTCATCAGTCATTGAAAGTTGACAAGCAGGTACAGCAGGCGGTGAAGAAGGCAAATGGCATGTTGGCCTTCATAGCTAGGGGATTTGAGTATAGGAGCAGGGAGGTATTACTGCAATTGTACAAGGCCTTGGTGAGGCCTCAACTGGAATATTGTGTTCAGTTTTGGTCTCCTAATCTGAGGAAGGACGTTTTTGCTATTGAGGGAGTGCAGCAAAAGTTCACCAGACTGATTCCAAGGATGGCTGGACTGACATATGAGGAGAGACTGGATCAACTGGGCCTTTATACACTGGAGTTTAGAAGGATGAGAGGGGATCTCATAGAAACGTATAAGATTCTGACGGGACGGATGCGTGAAAAATGTTCCTGATGTTGGGGAAGTCCAGAACCAGGGGACACAGTCTTAGGATAAGGGGTAGGCCATTTAGGACTGAGAAACTTCTTCACTCAGAGAGTTGTTAACCTGTGGAATTCCCTGCCGCAGAGAGTCGTTGATTCCAGTTCATTGGATATATTCAAGAGGGAGTTAGATATGGCTCTTATGGCTAAAGGGATCATGGGGTATGGAGAGAAAGCGGGAAAGGGGTACTGAGGTGAATGATCAGCCATGATCATATTGAATGGTGGTGCAGGCTCGAAGGGCCGAATGGCTTACTCCTGTACCTATTTTCTATGTTTCTATGTTAATCTCTCTTTTAAAAGCCCCTCACATGTGAATCTAGAATAAGATAAGGAGGACTGCTGTGTCTACCATTAGACCTGAATGCCTTGTTGCAAACTGTGTACGCCCCTCTGTTGTATAGCTGATGAGACTGCAGATGACAGATGGTGGAAGATGTTGCCTGGGTGCGCTCACTTATTCAGGGTTTAATTCTTGTTGTGATTGGATTGCAGAGTGGCAAGCATATGTTGGTAATGCGCTGCACCTCCAACTGTTGAAACCACCATTTCATGGAGTATAGTTTATACTCATGCTGCAGCAATGCACTCATCCCTTTCTATGATGGGTTGTGCTACTCCCATGTAATTAATGAGGATCTCCTGTAACTGCTGTCTGCTGAAGAAGATCTCAAACCCATGCTTGTCATCATCTACTTCCTTGAGATAGGCGAGGTCTCTTGGAGCCAGTGACTCAAAATCACTTGCCTGCTGATAGAAAATCAGAACTAAGTCCGTCTTCTGTAGCAGATTTGCTTATGTAACAGCTGAGTCAGGCAGAACCACGATACTTTAAGGAACTGTTGATAGACCCAAAAGCTTTGTTCATTAATGTGACATGGAGGGGTAGAGCAGTCACAAAGAGCTGGTATTTTTCACTGAGTTCCTGATTTCTTGCTTCAAGAAGGAACCCTGCATGCACTGCCCTAACACATAGATGGTGCTGGATGTATGGACAAAGAGAGCTTCCAGGTGCTTTGTGCTGATAGGCTGTGTGGTTTTAGCTGGCTACATTTTAGCAGCACTCCAAGATTCTTTGGGGTTCCTAAGGCTTGGGTCTTGCCAACCTGTATTAGAGTTCTCTGACCTTGGGTACATGGGATGTGCCCCTCCAGAGAGAGGGTGTCCACTCCATATGTGCAAGCATAAACTGCAATATGTAGATTGTTCAGTAACTTGGTCTCGAGTCTTTCTGGTTTCTATGTATGTCATATACCTGTCTGACCAGAAAGATGGTGAGAAAGATGATGTCAGGCGTGATTCAGTAGGTAGCACCGTCGCCTCTGAGTCAGAAGGTTGTGGGTACAAGTCCCATTCCAGAGACTTGAGCACATAAATCTTGGCTGACACTCCATTGCAGTACTGAGGGAATATGCTACACCTTCAGAGGTGACGTCTTTCAGAAATGGCGTTAAACCGAAGCCCCTTTGCCCCCTCAGGTGGACCTAAAAAATCCTATAGCACTATTTTCGAAGAAGAGCAGGGAAGTTATCCCTGGTGTCCGAACCAATATTTATCCCTCAATCTACATCACTGAAACATTATTTGGTCATTATCTCATTGCGTTTGTTGGAGCTTGCTGTGTGCAGATTGGCTGCTGTGTTTCCTACATTTCAACAGTGATTACACTTCAAAAAGTGTCAAGTGCTTTTGGGACATCAGGTAGTTGAAAAGGTGCTAGACAAATGCAAGTCTGTCTTTTAGAAGTTTGAGTTCATGTTTTTTTTTGCTAGAGTTTAATTCATTTCCTTAGCCTTTAGTTATTTGTTACACTATTGCAGTTTGTCATTTTTATTCCCCAACAGAGAAAACAGGCTTTCGGGCAAGGAATCGCAAATAAGGAGATACTAAACTTGTGTGTTGTCTCTGATTTAACGATTGAATCTAGCTAGGGATTTGCTTATGTTTGGAAACCTTTTTAGGTTCTGTACACACTGTATTTAGTGACGGGAGAATATTTCATCACTACTGAAATTACCAGCAATGCAGTAGATAATGATCCTGTTTTCTGAAGGAACGGAGAAATGTTTTACCTTCTAGAAGCAAGAAATTTTAATATGAGCTCCTTTTTTGTTTGTATAATAATGTCTTTAGCAATCGTGATTATTATAGCAGAAACTCAAGCTGAGTGAAACTTTCCAACACAATCTTGAAAGGGTTCTGTAAAATAATCTCTCTAAAAGTTCAATTTAAAATATACCCACAGTTGAGATGTGCCAAGCCTTTTGTTCAGGGTTGAATATCAACCTAATCCATGTCTCTGGAAGGTTGTATTCTGTTTATTTTCTTACATTTTATAATTGCTAGTAAATTGTAATCCTAATCCCAGAAGAGCATCTCGCACTGCTCTATTTCCTGTGTTAGTCATGCTTGTGGTTTCAGAGTAATATCACCAATTAGTGCCTTATTATTGTGCGCATTTTTCTGGGTTTTTTTTGGTCGACAGTCTGAAATCTGTTTTGTATGGGACCCTTTTCACTGTAGGGACACTTTCATCCCATCAGTGTGGTCCTGTTTTAAACCAAGGGCCCAGTGATGAACAGGAATCTGTCATGCCATCCTGTCCCTCATAAAATTGCCATTCTGGCAGTCTGTGATTTTCTTTGGTTCATAGGAAAGATCTAATTGAGAATTAAATTTTGATTTAAAACTAATGATTTTAGTGACCTCTGGTTTGAGTTTGCCATTGTATCAAGAATATATACATCTATTATTAAAGCTTCATAGAACTGTTAAATGCAGCAAATCCAACTGAACAGAATATGAAACAAAATCCTAAAGCATTAAATCTTCTCTGTGTAATGCACAATAGTGAAGCCATGTAACTCCCTGAAACTGCAATCGGCACAGTATTTGTTGTCGGTTGTATCCTCCACCCTCAGATGTACATACTGCTCTTTCCCCCTTCATATTCAGAGGCCAATTTATGATTTCTTGGGTTTGTAGTGTTCTTTGTACAATTGATGTTTTGTATCATTTTTAGTTCTATAGTTTTCAGCGAAGTGCATGTTGCTGGCTTTCCATTTCAACTGACAATGAATGACTCATGAATTTTAAAGTACTAAGAGTGGAGTTAATGGAACTTGATTAATTAAGATGTTTATTGCATCATTCTATTTGCCTTGAGTAAAAGTCATCGAGATCCAATATTACATTATTATTTAGTAGAATACAGTTCTACTTATCGGTCAGCACTGACTTCCTGCAATCTGACAAATTGATGTCAAGATCTTCCAAGTCCCTGCACTGTCTTTCACCCACCCTATCTGTCACCTTTTCCAGCCACTCATCGACATTCATGCCTTCTGGTTCTCCAACAATGACTGAGTTCTCATGCCTTGCTACTTCGACTCCATTATTGACAAGTGTTCTTGTACGATGCGTCTTCAAACTCCCTTCCTGCTATCGGGAAGCTCCTAAAAACCCTTTCCTTTGACTATGCTTTTAGCCTCCCTCCCCATCAAACTTTCAGTGCTCCCTTCCACCTTCTTGATCATTTTTGACCTCTGCCTGGTAAAGCATTCAGATGTCTCCAGTTGCTTTTATTTTAACATTGTTAGGGTGTTTGTGCTACTTTCTTATTGCATGGGTCTTGTACAGCCACAGGCAGCTTCAATGTGAACCTGCCAGATTCAATAAGGCCAGTGTCTAGGAAAACTTTTATTTTAAAAAATGGGTCTATCTGGACAGTGACTTTAAGTTAGTCCAGCAGGTTTACGTTGGGGTTTCTGCCGTTTGCATGAGACCCCTGCTTTGGCAATTGACCTTTCAAACTGAGCAGCAGGAGAAGGGTTGGGAGCAGGAAAGAAGCTGGAGTGTGGTCACCGAAAAAGGTTTTTAGACGGCTTTTAATGACTGAGGGGTTTGAGGGAGGGATCATAGTGATTTAAAAAAAAAAGGCTTGCCATCAATTTGAAGGTAGGTGTGAGGTACATGTCAGAAATGTTGGTGGTTTCTGCTGTGGACTGTCTGCATTATATATCATTGCATAAATAATTATTATTACTGTCGGGAAGCACGAAGTCCAGGACCTGGGGCAGAGGTCGGGGATGCAGGGTGGAGCACCGGGATAGAAAACAGATGGGAATGAGGCCAGGGGTTAGATGGAAGGTAGCAAGATCACTGTTGCAATCAATACATGTTGAATTTTAAATTTGCAGGTTTTCTTTCTGCAGTGGAGCATGTTCACACACTGGGAAATATTATGTTGCTGATTTTTAGACATTGTAGTCAGTGACATGGAAATTCAACATCACTTCTGGAAGATATTGAGTAGTGTGACGCTTGGTTTTGTGCTGGTTACTTGTTGCTGGTTGATAGCTTTTTTTTCTACCTGACCAGTATATGGAGCTGTTGATCAGTTATTAACATGGTTAACTTAATGAAAGATGGTTATTTAAGTCAATTTCATTTTTGTTACCTTTTGAACTGTTTGAGAGATGTGATGCACACTTAATGCAGGACTTTTAGATAGATGTGGAGAATACGAGAGGGTGGTGGTAATTATAAGGAAGTATTCAAGCCTGTTGTGACAAATGATTTTTTTTTGGTCAGCCTTGCTTCAGTGGCAAAACTCTTGCATCTGAGTTAGCTGATTGTGGGTTCAAATCCCACTCCAGAGACTTGAGCACATAATCTAGGCTGATGCTTCAGTGCAGAACTGTCAGCGATGCCATCTTTTGGATAAGATGTTAAAATGAGGCCTCATCTGCCCCTCAGTTGGACCTAACATTGCTCTATTCGACGAAGAGTATTGGAGTTCTCCCATTGTCCTGGCCAATATTCATCCCTCAACCAACATTTATCATATTGATTTTTGTGGGACCTTGCTGTATGCAAATTGGCTGCCATGTTTCCCTACATTATAATAGTAACTGCATTTCAAAAGTACTTAATTGACTCTGCAGTGCTTTGGGACATCCTGAGTTCGTGAAAGGTGCTATATAAATGCAACTTCGTTATTTCTATATCAGAAAAACAGTTTGAATGGTTTTAGCTACTGGAACCTAAGATTGGATTGCTTTCTTAGTCCCATGCCACCCAACCAGTCTTTAATAACATTGATTGTTGAGCCTTGCATATTTGCTCATCAACATAAATATTTATTGTGATTCTTTAATCACATTTTATGGATATTCTAAAATGGCCTTGTGTTGTTTTGGGATAGTACCCAGGCCTAGTAACATGCAGCTTACTAAGTAGCTTCTCAAAAGCCAAAATATATATCTATTGGTATCAATGGGCCCAAGTTTCGAGCCGCGCCTAGAACGGCGCAGTCCCGACCTGGACGCCTGTTTTTCGCGCCACAAAGTGCGCCTAAAAAAAACCTCCAGATTCTCCACCTTCCTGCAGGTCCTCTGGCCCTCGGCGCGGCGCACCAGGAGCTGTAGGGGGCGGAGCCAGGTCCCTGCGCTGAAAACAGTGCCGAGACCTCGGCACATGCGCGCTACAGTGGGCGCGCAAGTGCAGTAGCTCCAGGCGCCCGAAACTGTGGGAGGGGCCCAAAGCACGCAGCCCCGAGCCCTGGCCGAATGGCCTCACTGGGGCTGTGTGAATAAAGCTCCTCTCACAGCCAGCCCCTGCTTCCTCCCGACCCGACTCACGCTTCCCGCCCCCCGCCTCAAGACCCGACCCAACTCACGCTCCCCTCCCGCCCCCGACCCGACTCACGCTTACCCCCCGACCCGACTCCCGCTTCCCCCCCGGACCGGACCGGACCTCCCTCCCTCCCTCCCACCACCCCCCCCCCCCCGACCCGACCCAACGCCACCTACCTGTAAATCTGGTGCTGGGGACAGGCCCTGCCCGAAGTCTTGGGCCCGGCCCGTTCAGCCTCCCTCCCCCATCTCCTTTTCCCCTCCCCCCATCTCCTTCCCCCCATTTAATATTATAGGTCTTTATTTTCAGAATGAGAGTTCAGATGCGTGCCAAGATAGTTTAGGCTTACCATAGCAGCACATGGGATACATTTTAATTTGAGGGAGGGAATTCCAGAGAGTTGGACCCAGTGGTCTGAAGGCTGTTGTACAAATGGTAAGGTGAAGGGAGGATGAGTGATGAACAAGAGAATTGGTAAATTCAGGGGTGGGGATATAGGGCTGGATGAGGGTGGGGCGAGGTCATGAAGGAATTTAAAGATGAGAATTCCCAAGTTAAGGTGTTGAAGGAGGATGTCGATCAAGCAGCGCTTGGTGCAGGACTGGATTTAAAAGGTTTTTTCAGATAGACTTCCTTGTTTTCCATGAGAAACTATTCTTCTATGCTTATGTTTGTCCTAGCTTCTTTCAAATAACTTTTTCATGGTGATAACATTTAGATGGGAAGATCAGAGCTGCAGGAAACGTTGAGATTGTTTCAGACCATGTCTTTCTGGGGGAGGGGACAGAAAAAAGAAAAAGCGATTCAGCTATCTTGCATTTTAACGAGTCTAAAAATTAAAGGATTGCTACTGTATGGTGTTCCATGCTGCTATGGTTTCTGTGTGTCGCGGTATTTACATTGTGAATTGGTTCAATTATTGTTTGTGGACATTAAGTTCTCAATTGTTTTTAAAAAGCCTGATTCTTACCAAAATTCTGGTGTTCCCCCTTAAAATATTGGATTATTGTATAAAACTGAGGTACTTTGTATCCTTTCTGTACTTGCAAGAAGTAATTTGTTAAATTTAATACTTTGAATTTTATTTTGTTTCTTTTTGAAAATAGACCTCTTGCTCATTTAAAACGTACTGTTTTTTTTCAAAATAGCTATTCTTGTGACACTGGGCCATGTATCTAAACACGCTGCACTTGAATGGTAAATTATGACTTCAGTAATGTAACTTGAATTTTGAAAAAGACAGTCCCATCTATCCATCCAATTAAAAATGTGAAATGCCTCATCAAAATTATTTGGTCCATTTAAGTAGATCTTCCAAAATCCCTTGAATATAATCCATCAGGTCCAACTAATAAGAACCAAAAGACAGCTAGCCATCCATGTCCACTCTGTCCTGGAACTCAGCTCCTGGTCCCCAGTTTCTTTCACTTAAACGAGTTTCAGCAGTTTCCAGATATCTTATTCCCAATACCCATTTTTGACACACAGCATGCTGGCTGCCATCTTGCTGTGTTCATTGGACTTCAAAAAAGAGAAGACATGAAAATTATGCACATCAATAAAGGATCATGTGAGGCAGCCACAGAGAAGGGTTTACAAACTTACAGGAAGAAGGGAACAATGAGAAGAAATTTGCTGAAAGAATGAAAGTATCAGAAAAAGTAAGAGATGGAAAGAACACAATGGAACCTGGGGTGCAACACTAAACTGACAATGAATTCGAGTGGGGAAAGAAACAGTGAAGCACTTCCAGCACATAGACTTTTAGAAGATGATGACACTTAAACTCTGAAATGATATCCAACAATAAATACAATGTAATATTTAATTACTTTTCAATTTTCACAGGTAGGCAGCTGTACTGTAATTGGCACTGAGTGAGCGAGTAACACTGTGGGACATCACTAGTTTCATTGGATTCTTTGCTTTTAATATTTGGTCTTGCACCTCCATTACATATTAACCATGGTATCTTAGACTTCATTTGAATTTTAGCTAAAATTCTGGTTGGCAGCTTCTCAGCAGACACTGGAATTTTTTTTTTAATTGTGGAATTTTAGTTTTCATTTTGCATTTCATGCCAAAAATGCAACCAAGCGTTATATTGGCGTTAGCCGTGGCTCAGTGGCAGCACTCTCTCCTCTCAGTCAGATGGTTATCGGTTCAAGCCCCAATACAAAGGCTTGAGCATGTAATCGAGGTTGACACTTCAGTGCTGCACTGAGACTGCTACACTGTCGAAAGTGCTGTCATTTGGATGAGACATTCAACCATGATCCTGTCTGGCCCCCTTTGAATGAACACAAGATCCTATGGCACCATTCAGGAGGAGTAAGGGAGTTCTCCCAGTGTCCAAGCTAACATTTATCACTCAGCCAACATCACTAAAGCAAGTTAGCTAGTCATTTATCTCATTGCTGTTTCTGGGACTTTGCAATGTCGAAATTGGCTGCCACATTTCCCTACATTCCAACAGTGACTATATTTCAAAAGTACTTAGACTTAGTTGGCTTGAAGATGTGAAAGATGCTTCATAAATGCAAGTTCTTTCTTCATATAGAGCATTATTATTATCAGTATTAGTAGTTAATGACTGGACTTATTTCATAGCTCATAAACATCACACGTTTAAGTTGTTTGAGGTCTTGAGTATAAGAAAACCTCCTTAAGTGATAACATAGAAACATAGAAAATAGGTGCAGGAGCAGGCCATTCGGCCCTTCTAGCCTGCACCGCCATTCAATGAGTTCATGGCTGAACATGCAACTTCAGTACCCCATTCCTGCTTTCTCGCCATACCCCTTGATCCCCCTAGTAGTAAGGACTTCATCTAACTCCTTTTTGAATTTATTTAGTGAATTGGCTTCAACAACTTTCTGTGGTGGAGAATTCCACAGGTTCACCATTCTCTGGGTGAAGAAGTTTCTCCTCATCTCGATCCTAAATGGCTTATCCTTAGACTGTGACCCCTGGTTCTGGACTTCCCCAACATTGGGAACATTCTTCCTGCATCTAACCTGTCTAAACCCGTCAGAATTTTAAACGTTTCTATGAGGTCCCCTCTCATTCTTCTGAACTCCAGTGAATACAAGCCCAGTTGATCCAGTCTTTCTTGATAGGTCAGTCCCGCCATCCCGGGAATCAGTCTGGTGAATCTTTGCTGCACTCTCTCAATAGCAAGAATGTCCTTCCTCAGGTTAGGAGACCAGAACTGTACACAATACTCCAGGTGTGGCCTCACCAAGGCCCTGTACAACTGTAGCAAGACCTCCCTGCCCCTGTACTCAAATCCCCTCGCTATGAAGGCCGACATGCCATTTGCTTTCTTAACCGCCTGCTGTACCTGCATGCCAACCTTCAATGACTGATGTACCATGACACCCAGGTCTCGTTGCACCTCCCCTTTTCCTAATCTGTCACCATTCAGGTAATAGTCTGTCTCTTTGTTTTTACCACCAAAGTGGATAACCTCACATTTATCCACATTATACTTCATCTGCCATGCATTTGACCACTCACCTAACCTATCCAAGTCGCTCTGCAGCCTCATAGCATCCTCCTCGCAGCTCACACTGCCACCCAACTTAGTGTCATCCGCAAATTTAGAGATACTACATTTAATCCCCTTGTCTAAATCATTCATGTACAGTGTAAACGGCTGGGGCCCCAGCACAGAACCTTGTGGTACCCCACTAGTCACTGCCTGCCATTCTGAAAAGTACCCATTTCCTCCTATTCTTTGCTTCCTGTCTGACAACTAGTTCTCAATCCATGTCAGCACACTACCCCCAATCCCATGTGCTTTAATTTTGCACATTAATCTCTTGTGTGGGACCTTGTCGAAAGCCTTCTGAAAGTCCAAATATGCCACATCAACTGGTTCTCCCTTGTCCACTCTACTGGAAACATCCTCAAAAAATTCCAGAAGATTTGTCGAGCATGATTTCCCTTTCACAAATCCATGCTGACTTGGACCTATCATGTCACCTCTTTCTAAATGCGCTGCTATGACATCCTTAATAATTGATTCCATCATTTTACCCACTACCGATGCCAGGCTGACCGGTCTATAATTCCCTGTTTTCTCTCTCCCTCCTTTTTTAAAAAGTGGGGTTACATTGGCTACCCTCCACTCGATAGGAACTGATCCAGAGTCAATGGAATGTTGGAAAATGACTGTCAATGCATCCGCTATTTCCAAGGCTATCTCCTTAAGTACTCTGGGATGCAGTCCATCAGGCCGTGGGGATAAAAACAGAAAATGCTGGGAATACTCGGCAGGTCAGGCAGCATCTGTGGAGAGAGAGAAACTGGGTTAACGTTTCAGGTTGATGACCTTTTGTTGGAACTTTAATTTTTTCCTTAATTATTAGTTACCTGAGCTATTTAAATGTTGAACAAAGGCAATAGGGCATCAGTGACAAAGGTGACATCAGGGAAAAATTAGAAAAAGTCAAAGCTAAAGGCACTATATCTGCGTGAAGCATTCGCAACAAAATAGATGAATTGGTAGCGCAGATAGAAATTAATACATTTGATCTAATAGCCATTACGGTGACGTAGTTGGGAAGTAACCAAGGTTGGAAACTAAATATTCCAGGGCTCTTGACTTTTAGAAGAGATAGGCAAATTGGAAAAGGAGGAGAAACAGCAATGAGATAAATGACTAGGTAACTTGCTTTAGTCATGTTAGCTGATAATAAAGGATGAGATAAAGACAGTAGCGAGAAAGGATCTTGGCTCTGAAAATCAAGTAGTAGAATCAGTTTGGGTGGAGCTAAGAAACAGCAAGGGGCAGAAAACATTGGTGGAAGTTGTTTATAAGCCCCCAAATAGTAGTGATAATTTAGGGCAGAGTCTAAATCAGGAAATTAGAGGTATATGTAACAAGAGTTATACGGTAATCATGGGGGACTTTAATATACATATAGACTGGGCAAATCAAATTTGCAGTAATAATACGGAGGATGAATTCATAGAATGTATACAAGATAGTTTTCCAGATCAGTATGTTGAGGAAACAACAGGGAGCAGGCTATTTTAGATCGAGTATTGTGCAATGAGAAAGGGTTAATTAATAACCTTGTAGTAAAGGGGCGCTTGGGGAAAAGTGATCATAATATGATAGACTGTTATATTAAGTTTGAAAGTGATTGTTAAATCCGAAACTAGGGTCTTGAAACTAAACAAAGCAAACTACTTGGGGAATGAGGAGCGAGTTGGCTAAGGTAGATTGGGAAACTACATTAAAAGGTATGACGTAGACGAGCAATAGGTAGCATTTAAAGAATTAATACATAATTTAAGACACCAAAACTCCACAGGAAAAGTGGTCCAACCATGACTAACACGAGAAATTAAAGATCATATTAGATCAAAAGAAGAGGCTTATAATGTTGCCAAAAAGCACAGCAAACCTGAGGTTTGGGAGAATTTTACAATTCAGCAAAGGAGGACGAAGAAAGGAAAAATAGAATATGAGCATAAACTAGCGAGAGACTTAAAAAGATTTTAAAAGTTTCTATAGGTATCTAAAAAGGAAAAGATTAGCAAAAGTAAAAATGGGTTCCTTACAGGTTGAGACAGGAGAAATTATAATGGGGAATAAGAAAATGGCAGAGAAATTAAACAAATACTTTGTGTCTGTCTTCACTGAAAAAGCACAAAGAAACTCTGGAAATAGTGGAGAATCAAGAATGAAGAACTGAAAGAATTAGTTAAAAAATGGTACAGATAGAGTGCCCGAAATCTAGAAACCTTGGGACCGAGGCCGTTCCGGATTTCAGAACGTCTTTTCGATGCCCCGAATCCGGAAAAGCCCAGGCAGAGGTTCAGGTATTTCCGGATTTTGGAACATCTTTCCGACGTCCCGAATCTGGAAATGCCTGGGCTGCTTGAGGGTCTTGGGCGGCGGCGTGTCCGGCAGCAGCGGCGGTGCTGCGGGTCCAGGTATGGCAGCGTCGATGGCCGGGGAAAAACCTGCATTGAAGACCTGCAAAAAAGTTACGTTTAAAGTTTTTATTAATTATCTTTTTTGTTTTTTTAGAATTTTTTTTTTTTGGTGTGTCCCCCACCCCCCCCCCCCCCCCCCCCCCGCCTCCACCTCCGTAGACCCAACTCACAGCGGAGTGCTTAGCGGTATTTTTGATAAATTTCGAAACTCTGGATTTCGGACGCTCAACTTGTATTAGAGAAAGTAATGGGACTGAAAGCCAATAAATCCCCTGGTCCTGACATTTGAAAGAGGTGGCTAATAGAGATAATGGATGCATTGGTTGTCATCTTCCAAAATTTCATAGATTCTAGAAAGGTTCCTGCAGATTGGAATGTAGCAAATGTAATCCCGCTATTTAAGAAAGGAGGGAGAGAGAAAAGTTAGCCTGACATCGGTAGTAGAGAAAATGCTAGAATCTATTCTTAAGGACATGGTAACAGGACACTTTTATAAAAAAAAAAAAATAATAGGATTGGACAGAGTCAACATGGATTTATGAAAGGGAAATCATGTTTAACAAATCTGTTAAGAGTCTTTTGAAGTTGTAACTAACAGAATTGATAAGGGGGAACCAGTTGATGTGTATATGGATGATTTTCAGTAGGCATTTGGTACGGTGTCACACAAGAGGTATTAAACAAAATTAGGGCTCATGGAATTGAGGGTAATATATTAGCAAAGATTGAGGATTGGTTAACGGACAGAAAACAGAGTAAGAATAAATGGGTCATTTTTGGGTTGGCAGTTCATAACTGGTAGGGTACCGCAAGGATCGGTGCTGGGCCTTAGCTATTCACAATCTATATCAATGATTTGGATGAGGGGACCAAATGTAATATATCCAAGTTTGCTGATGACACAAAGCTAGGTGAGAATAAAAGTTGTGAGGAGGATGCAAAGAGACTTCAAGGGGATATAGACAGGCTAAATGAGTGGGCAAGAACATGGCAAATGGAATATAATGTAGAGAAACGTGACGTTATGCACTTTGGTAGGAAAAATAGAAAAAGGTTTTTTTTTAATCAACGGTGAGAGATTGGGAAATGTTGGTGTTCAGAGGGACCTGGATGTCATTGTACACGAATCACCGGAAGTTAACATGCAGGTACAGCAAGCAATTAAGAAAGCAAATGGTATGTTGGCCTTTATTACAAGAGGATTTGAATGTAAGAGTAAAGATGTCTTGCTACAATTATGTAGGGCCCTGGTGAGACCACACCTGGAGTATTGAGTACAGTTATGGTCTCCTTACCTAAGGAAGGATATACTTGCCATGGAGTTAGTGCAACGAAGGTTCACCAGACTGATTCCTCGGATGGGGGAAATTGTCCCATGAGGAGAGAGATTCTCTCGAATTTAGAAGAATGAGAGGTGATCTCATTGAAACGTACAACATTTTTATCGGGCTTGACAGGGTAGATGCAGGGAGAACGTTTCCCCTGGCTGGGGAGTCTAGAACTAGAGATCACCGTCCCAGAATAATGGGTCGGCCATGTTGGACTGATAGGAGGAGAAATTTCTTTGCTCAGAGGAGTGAATCTTTGGAATTCTCTACCCCAGAGGAGTAGAATTTTTTCAAGCATTATGTACTTATCCTTTGTCTTTCTCTTCATTTCTTTTGTTGTGTTTATTCTAAAACCTAATTTCTGTGCTTTCCACAGTCTATTTTTGCTGGTTAGTTTCCACTTACGCCCCATCTGCGTTTAATTACTTTCTGTCTGTATCCCTGATTCATGCATTGTTAATATCGTGGTCACTCATTTTGTCTCCGTTCAGAGATATTTAAAATGTATAACTGTGATGCTGTGTTCAGATAAATGGTCAATGATTTTATCAGGAACAAACCGCCTCAGGCTAGTTTGAGCCTTAGCTATACCACTGGTGGTGTGTCCAAGTACTTTACCAGTGGGACCCTGTAACTAGATAACATTTTTACTGAGTTTCGTTGAAACAAAATGTCTGTTTTTTTTTAAAACAGCTTATTTTAACAAAAAAAGGGCAATGCATCTGTTCAAGTTTAAAAAAAATAAAAATAAGGAATCAAGTGACATCCTACAGTAAGAAAATCAATTTGTATTGGTAGAGAGATTAAGATGACCAGCCACTTGGTTTCACTCGATTTCTTTCCATCTTTTCCATTGTACTGTACAACGGTTTTACAGCTGCAGTGATGGTGGAGTACAATAGTCACTCAGTTATGGCTGAACTTGCACTGATGTTTGAATAATCATTGGTCTTAACTATAGATATTGGGTTGATTTGTCTTTTTAAGTTGGTTTTGGTGTCTTTTGCAATTTTGTTTTGTTGGGTAGGTTTATATTTGGATTTGTATAATTCAGGATTATTATTAACTAGTGGGGGAGGCTGCTCTGTTTTGAGGTCTCTTTTTTGACCAAAGAAATGTTATCTGCTAGTTAGGATGGTGTGAGGAATCTTTCAAGGATAGTCAATTGGGTATTTTGAAACAATAACTGTGCCTAACAGATATAAGGAGGAATGACCAGTAGGATATAATCTTCACGGTTTTATAGAGGCTCCTGTGTTGCATCTTCAGTAGTTGAATCTTGATTGGGACTGTTTCAAGGGAAATGTGCAGGGCCAAGGGGGTTAGATTACAAAAATGAGGAAATGATGCTTCAGTTGTACAGAATCTTGTTCAGACCCCGTCTGAAGCACTATGTTCATCCTGCACCTATTTTCTATGTTTCTATGTTTCAGTTTTTCAGGAAGGATATATTGGCCTTCGAGTGGGTACAGCGCAAATTCACCAGAATGATACCAGGACTGAAAAGGTTAAATTTGATTCATAAACCTGGTTTGTATTCCTTTGAGATTATTAGATTGAGGTGTTTATAATGTTGAAGGAATTCAGTAGGGTAGATGCAGAGCCACGTTTTCCTCAGGTGAGGAAATCCAAAACAAGAGGGCATAATCTTAAAATTAGAGCTAGGTTAATTAAGAGTGAAATCAGGAACTTTTTTTCCAGACAAAAGGCATTGGAAATCTGGAACTTTCTCGTCCAAAGGAGTATAGATGCTGGGTCAGTTGAAATTTTCAAGAGCACAGGAATGGGAGTAGGCCATTTAGCTCCTTGACTGAGATTGATCGTTTTTGTTAGGTAAGGGTATCCAGGAGAATATGTGGATAAATCAGAACAGGCTCCAAAGGACTGTTCCTCAGCAAATGATTATCGTAACTGCTTAAGTTCTAATTCTGTTTTACATGGGATTCTGGGATTTTTTTAAACTGTTTTGAGGATTAAATTCTTCAATTCCAACAATGTTTCTGTGAAAACCTTAAAGTAGTGGCCTTAGAAATGGACTTTAGTAGCTGTGGCCACTTTGTGACTTCTGTTTTGCATGGTTAATATTGTATGGCGAGAGGTTGACATTAATATGGGCTAGGATATTGGGAAGTCAAGGGTTCTGAAATGTTCCTTGCAGTGACATTCTTGTATTCCATGTCTCGTACTCTTAATTCCCTCTCTGTCTGGATTGGTATGGATTTGGATATCGAGTGGATCTGACTCAAATGGGATGGGATTAAGAAAAAAGACTGCATCCATGCCGTGTGCTGCTGGTGGAGGTTGGGCCGTTTGTCCACACTATGGTATGTGGGTAGTATGGACATCTAGGTGCTGAATGCATGCCCTCCAGTACCCCATCTATAAAATACTTTTCAACTCAAACAAATCTGCAGCATTTGAGATGGGCTGCTATGGCTGGTGTGAGATGTAGGTTTACAGTCTACCCTTAATTCAAAATAGCTAAAATTAAATTCTGATATTTTAATGTTTGAGCAGTAAATTCTCTCTATATTGATTAACATTCTTATAACTCAGGAGAAGATATAGATTCATTTTGGATTGGTGTGCATTTTTGTTCCATGTAGAATTCATCACCTGCGATTATTGGATCTTTCGGAGTACATGGGTGGTCAAGTGATATCCCCCCCCCCCCTTACCATTTTGCTGTATGTAAGGCCTCATTCTTTGTTGAGCTTTCTCCAACCCCCATAAACAGTAGATTATCCGTCATAATTTATATTTTTTTAAAAACTCATTGCCATTTGACATGTACTACGAAACTTGTAGTCTTTGTGCTTTTTGGGGACAAATTTTCTTTGTCATATCTACACTGTATTTAGGTAAATAAAGTGCAAGTCAATGTGTGGCTCAGAGCCCAATATCAAACATGCGGACCCTCCACTTATAGGTCATTAGTACTGTCCGTGATAAATGGGTTCGAAGCAGACTTGTAGCATTTGTGCGTGGAGGTTGAATAAGAAAGCTAATGCATTATTACAGTAGGTTTCGCTTTTCTCATTCAGGGGGAAAAAGTCAATCTTCACATACAAAATTCCTTCCCAGCCACCTTGTTTTTTTTTTCCTTCTAGTCTGATGTGCTTTGAGATGCTTTATGTTTACTGTTATGCTTCAGTGCTCTTGCAGTTGCTTGGGGTATCAATACAGCCTCTGGCCAAAGAACTAAGGGCGCACCCCAGAAAACAACAAAGAAAGGAAAATCACTGGACTGCCTAGTGTGAATTTCTTTAGGGACATCTTGCCCTTGGTGATTTTTCTTAGCTCCATGTTGGATCATATATATATGCTAACCTTAATATAGGAAGATCATACTTTGTATTTTTGTACGGTTAATAACTTGATTTTCCAATTCCTGTTATATTAAATCATGGATACAACTTAAATGTACCAATTATTTGTATTATGCAGAATACTTGAGTATTGCAAAATGAAAACGTTGGCTATCTTTTGTTCACATAGTTCCTGTAAAATTACTGTTACAATGTTTAACTCCAATTTGTGTAAGTGGCCTGAGGTGCAAATATTAGATAAAATAGTAAATATAAGGGAACCTCCCATGATATTAAATATAAGGGGATCTCCCTTGGCATTGCTTACTGATGTCAGTCAGAAATCATGACCTGGGGTTCGAGGACCTGGGCAGGCATCCAAGAAACAAATTGAACATTTTTTACATAAGCTAGACGAGCCAACTGCGAGGACGACAGTTGATGCATGTAGAGAGGTCCGAAATAATGCACATTTGTTGAGGGACAAGAGGCACTTAAGCATTCCATTAACAAAACTTTGTTCTTGGTCTTCCATGTACTTGTGCTGCCTTCTTTGTTTGGCAGCTCTCTACTTTTAAGCACACCAGTATATATCCTTCTCTCAAATCAGCTGGATGTGGTTAAAGCAATTGCTTTATTTAGCTACATGTAATTTCATGAGCGCAAGGCTATCACTACCAGCTGGAATGTCAAGGTAGACTGGCAAAAGCGGAAAATAGGCATTTTCTCAAGAAGCCAAAAGTCAATATTTATCTGCCTGCTTTATATAAGCTGCATGTGAAATGCATTATGGTTTCCTGTTTCAACCAACATCTTGTTTTTCCAATTTCAACCATGGCTTTAAATATGAATATGTTGTCTTGCTGTGCATTCTTCATAATTGAAGATATAAAATACGATGGCATGGAAATTGTGGTTGGAGGCTTGCCGCCCACGTACGCCTCTGAGCCACAGGAAAATTCCTTACTTACCTGCTGCCTCCGGAGCTTTGGACTCTTGCGGTCCTGGGCCTACAGGCGTATGCCTGCATAAAGGCCCACGGATCCCAGGGGCGCAAGCGGTTCGCAAGAACATAAGAACATAACAATTTGGAACAGGAGTAGGCCATCTAAGCCCTCGAGCCTGCTCCGCCACTCAACAAGATCATGGCTGATCTGGCCGTGGACTCAGCTCCACTTACTCGCCCTCTCCCCGTAACCCTTAATTCCCTTATTGGTTAAAAATCTATCTATTTGTGATTTGAATACATTCAATGAGCTAGCCTCAACTGCTTCCCTGGGCAGAGAATTCCACAGATTCACAACCCTCTGGGAGAAGAAATTCCTTCCCAACTCGGTTTTAAATTGGCTCCCCCGTATTTTGAGGCTGTGCCCCCTAGTTCTAGTCTCCCCGACCAGTGGAAACAACCTCTCTGCCTCTATCTTGTCTATCGCTTTCATTATTTTAAATGTTTCTATAAGATCACCTCTCATCCTTCTGAACTCCAACGAGTAAAGACCCAGTCTACTCAATCTATCATCATAAGGTAACCCCCTCATCTCCGGAATCAGCCTCTGTACCCCCTCCAAAGCTAGTATATCCTTCCTTAAGTAAGGTGACCAAAACTGCACGAAGTACTCCAGGTGCGGCCTCACCAATACCCTGTACTGTTGCAGCAGGACCTCCCTGCTTTTGTACTCCATCCCTCTCTCAATGAAGGCCAACATTCCATTCACCTTCCTGATTACCTGCTGCATCTGCAAACTAACTTTTTGGGATTCATGCACAAGGAGTCGCCCGGATCCGACTTTTGTACGCCGCCGCGGAGTGTCTGATTAAGGTTAACGGGTCCTTGACGGCGCCCCTTCGCTTTAGGAGAGGGGTGCGCCAGGGATGCCCCATGTCCGGCCAGTTATATGCCATCTGCGTGGAGCCTTTCCTGCGCCTCCAGCGGACGAGGTTGACGGGACTGGCTCTGCGTGGAGGTCGTCCTCTCGGCTTACGCGGTAGAGGATCCCGCTGACCTGCGGAGGATGCGTGATTGCTAGGAGATTTACTCGGCCGCGTCCTCCGCCAGGATCAACTGGGAAAAATGTTCCGGACTCCTGGTGGGTCAGTGGCGGGTGGACTCCCTGCCGGAGGAGCTCAGGCCTTTTGCCTGGAGCACGACCCATCTCCTCTATCTGGGAGTCTACCTTAGCCCCGACGAAGAAGCCTGGCCGGCGAACTGGCAGGAGCTGGAGGCCAAGGTCGCCGCTCGCCTAGGGCGCTGGACAGGACTGCTCCGAGTGCTGTCCTACAGGGGTCGAGTGCTAGTCATAAACCAGCTGGTGGCCGCAATGTTGTGGTACCGGCTGGTCACTTTGACCCCTCCCCCTGCGTTTGTCGCCAAGATACAGAAAAAGCTGGTGGACTTCTTCTGGAACAACAGGAAGCACTGGGTCTCTGCCGCGGTCTTGAGTCTCCCGCTTGAGGAGGGCGGTCAGTCGTTGGTGTGCGTCAGCGCCCAGCTCGCGACTTTCCGTCTTCAGACCCTGCAGAGATACCTTTACGTCGAGCCCCCACCTAGGTGGTGTGCTCTGGCGATGTATTTCTTCCGCCCGCAGCGCGACCTCAATTACGACACGCAGCTCCTGTTTGTGAACTTGGGGGGTGTCAGGACCGCCCTCCGGGAGCTGCCTGTCTTTTACAAGGAACTCATCAGGGTCTGGAACAAAGTCTCCACCAAGCGCAGCTCTCCGCCGGCTGGAGTGGCGGCTGTCCTGCAGGAGCCGCTGCTCGGGAATCCGTACCTCCACGACCGAGGTTTTATGTGGCGGTCGGAAGAGAGGGCTGTGGCTGGTGAGGTGACCAGGGTCAGGGACCTGCTCGATGGCGGAGGAGCGGGCTGGATGGTGCCAGACACGCTGGCGCGGCGCCTAAATTCAGCAGACGTCCGCCGCGCAGCCAAAGCCATCGAGTCGCTAAAAACAGCTTTGGGCCCTGATTCTGTTAGGTGCATCGAGGAGGCTCAAGCACGTGGGGAGATCCCGTCCGAACTGACCCCCATCCGGACAGAATTACTCATCGGCGCCAAACCCCGGAACCTCCCTCGGGGGCCGGCGCCTCACAACTTGAGCCGCCTCGAGGAAATCCCCTCCGTGCCTTTCAGTTCCGCGCGGAGGGGTTTCCTGTACGGGCTGCTCCTGCACACTCTCAACTTTGCCATCCTCGCCGGCCGTCCGGACACGCCATGGCGTACCATCTTGCCGTCCGGAGGAGGCGGGGGTTCCCGATGGAGGGCACTCTACGCGGGAGTCCTCCCACTATTCATCGGGGACTTGGCCTGGAGGTTGGTGCACGGAGCAGTGCCGTGCAACAAATTTTTTAAGCCGGTTCACGGACTCCCAGGCCGCCTGCAATTTCTGCGGTCTGGAGGAGTCCGTGTTCCATGTTTTTATTGAGTGCATGAGGTTGCAGCCCCTGTTTTATTATTTAAAGGGGCTGCTCCTGAAATTCTGGCTGCACTTCAGTCCCACTCTCCTGATCTTTGGGCACCCTGTGCGGGGGGGAGCGGGTAGGTCGAGAGCCTCCTCGTAGGACTGCTCCTGGGCACGGCCAAGGGTGCCATCAGCCAGTCCAGGCAGCGGGCGGTCGAGGGGGTCGTTCAACCTGACTGCCTGCCTCTCTTCCGCTCTTGCATCCGGTCCAGGGTGTTCTTGGAGATGGAGCACGCGGTGTCCACCGGTACGCTCGCGGCCTTCCGCGAGAGGTGGGCACCGGAGGGACTGGAGTGCATCATCACGCCCGGCAACCAAATTTTAATTTGATTTTACGTTTTAAAGTTTAATTTGTTTTAATTGCCGGTGCTTTTAGTGTCCCCCTCCCCTTTTATAGGGGGCACTGGGGAAAAAAAAGTGATTTTAGTGCCCAAAAAAAAACCAAAAAAAGAAAACGCAAAAAAAAACCACAAAAAAGGAAAAAAAGGGCCTTGTAAATGTCTGGTGTGTCATCCAGGTCAGGTGGCACGGATTAATGTTTTATGTTTTCAGATAAACTCCAAAAAGAGTTTCATGCACAAGGACCCCCGGGTCCCTCTGCACCGCAGCATGTTGTAATTTCTCCCCATTCAAATTATAATCCCATTTACTGTTTTTTTTTCCCCCAAGGTGGATGACCTCACATTATCCGACATTGTATTCCATCTGCCAAACCTTAACCCATTTGCTTAATCTATCTAAATCTCTTTGCAGCCTCTCTGTGTCGTCTACATAACCCGCTTTCCCACTAATCTTTGTGTCATCTGCAAATTTTGTTACACTACACTCTGTCCCCTCTTCCAGGTCATCTATGTATATTGTAAACAGTTGTGGTCGCAGCACCGATCCCTTTGGCACACCACTAACCACCGATTTCCAACCCGAAAAGGACCCATTTATCCCGACTCTCTGCTTTCTGTTCGCCAGCCAATTCTCTATCCATGCTAATACATTTCCTCTGACTCCGCGTACCTTTATCTTCTGCAGTAACCTTTTGTGTGGCACCTTATCGAATGCCTTTTGGAAATCTAAATACACCACATCCATCGGTACACCTCTATCCACCATGCTTGTTATATCCTCAAAGAATTCCAGTAAATTAGTTAAACATGATTTCCCCTTCATGAACCCATGTTGCGTCTGCTTGATTGCACTATTCCTATCTAGATGTCCCGCCATTTCTTCCTTAATGATAGCTTCAAGCATTTTCCCCAGTACAGATGTTAAACTAACCGGCCTATAGTTACCTGCCTTTTGTCTGCCCCCTTTTTTAAACAGAGGCGTTACATTAGCTGCTTTCCAATCCGATGGTACCTCCCCAGAGTCCAGAGAATTTTGGTAGATTATAACGAATGCATCTGCTATAACTTCCGCCATCTCTTTTTTAATACCCTGGGATGCATTTCATCAGGACCAGGGGACTTGTCGACCTTGAGATCCAGTAGCCTGTCCAGCACTACCCCACTAGTGATAGTGATTATCTCAAGGTCCTCCCTTCCCATATTCCCGTGACCAGCAAATTTTGGCATGGTTTTTGTGTCTTCCACTGTGAAGACCGAAGCAAAATAATTGTTTAAGGTCTCAGCCATTTCCACATTTCCCATTATTAAATCCCCCTTCTCATCTTCTAAGTGACCAGCATTTACTTTAGTCACTCTTTTCCGTTTTATATATCGGTAAAAGCTTTTACTATCTTTTTATGTTTTGCGCAAGTTTACTTTCGTAATCTATCTTTCCTTTCTTTATTGCTTTCTTAGTCATTCTTTGTTGTTTAAAATTTTCCCAATCTTCTAGTTTCCCACTAACCTTAGCCACCTTATACGCATTGGTTTTTAATTTGATACTTTCCTTTATTTCCTTGGTTATCCACGGCTGGTTATCCCTTCTCTTACCGCCCTTCTTTTTCACTGGAATATATTTTTGTTGAGCACTATGAAAGAGCTTCTTAAAAGTCCTCCACTGTTCCTCAATTGTGCCACCGTTTAGTCTGTGTTCCCAGTCTACTTTAGCCAACTCTGCCCTCATCCCACTGTAGTCCCCTTTGTTTAAGCATAGTACGCTCGTTTGAGACACTACTTCCTCACCCTCAATCTGTATTACAAATTCAACCGTACTGTGATCACTCATTCCGAGAGGATCTTTTACTTGGAGATTGTTTATTATTCCTGTCTCATTACACAGGACCAGATCTAAGATAGCTTGCTCCCTTGTAGGTTCTGTAACATACTGTTCTAAGAAACATCCCTGGGATCACATGGGCCAAGCCAATCAATGACAGAGGGATTCCTATTAAGCTTATGGGGATTCCATTTACATATGGAATCCCCATAGCATAATAGAAATCTCCTTTTTTTAAAAAATACAATTTCACAACACTGAATTAAAAATAAATCATAAAGTACCATAAATTAAACATTTAAAATAAAAATTAAATTTTTCAAAAAATAAATTCAAACATTTTTAACCGGGGCCAAATTGACCTAAACTAATTTTAAATGTAAGTGAATGTTTAAATCATTCAAAATAAATATTTTAATGTTTATTTTTAAACTCTCTTGCGCTGGTAAAAGAAGGTCTTATGCATGCTTTTACCAGGCATAAGGGTTTGGTGTCTATTCGTTGGGCAAATACTCCAACTCTGTGCCAGTGAAAGTGAATTTCCAGCAGATGGGTACGATCTGTCAAGGAAAAACTTGACAGATCGCAAGTTACGGGTTTTTCCACATGTGCATCACGTGCTTGGAAACCCGGTATTTGCAGGGCATTTACGACGGCGTACGTCATGATAAATCTGGGCCAATATTGTGAACAAAAAAAATAATTTTGAGGCAGCTTATTACAACAGCTCTTTACCTAGCGTAACAAATGAGAGGACTTTTTATGGTTTACTATTTTTACACTGAGTACCAAGAATTACAAAACATCAGAAGATTTTATATCTTCCTCTTCGGAGTATAATAATGAGTATAACTAAAAGTTTGTCTTAAATAAACATGTTTAACCAGAACTTTTACTCCGAACCTCCCTTTAAACATGAACATTTTTCATTCCTTCCAGAATATACAGGTCAATTTCTGCTGTTTATAAACACAATATGGCTGTCGTGATCATTTATAATACATTAATTCAAAATATATAACTTTCATTTATAACTCACGGAAATCATTTATAACTAATGGAAAAAGTATAGGAGCCAAGACCAAGCGGAACAAATAAAACGGAAATTCACAGATCTCCAGGTCCAGGTTCCTGAGAGGGGTTAGGCTTTGTGACAGGTGGGAAACTTATTGATTGAGTTTCTACAGGGACAGGGACAACTTCATGTTTATGAATACTGCTTTTGTGATTTATGTAATGTTTACTTTGGTTGTTTGTAACATAATATTTTTAGTATTCCTGCTTCAATTGCAGATCAAACAAGATGTCTGCCAAAATGATTCTCCTCCATGCAAATGGTTTATTGGTAGCTGTGTGATGACTGGTAGTTTTCATTTGACTCACACTTCTTGATTGGTAGTATTCTTGTTGCTTACAGCAAGTCAGAAGCTATGCTGTTACTTAACGGCGGGGGTGGGGGTGGGGGGGGTGTTGGTTATCTGCAGTGGAAATGTTTAGAAAAACGTTTCTAAGTGACTTCCCTGGAGATGGTGAAGATTTTTAAATTGTTTCATGAAAAATAGTGTGCTTCTTTTGCACTACAGCTCCATTAAATAAATGTTTGTTATTTCTCACCCCTATCGATCTCCCATCTTTCTCACTTGCGCGCTCCCACCTTGTCCCCCTTTTTGATCGCTCTCTTTTTTCCTTTCACTTGTTCTCCTCTCTTTTAGCTCGCTTTCCTCTTTTCCTTTAGCTCACTCTCCTCTCTCTTCCCTTTGCTTCCTCATTCTTACTTAGAAACCTTACTTGGAGTCCACAGTTAGCAGCTGATGTGGGGGAGAAAAGGGTGGGCAAATTTTTTTAAATTACTACTTTACAATTTGGTTGTCTGTGAGAAGAAATTCATACATGAACAAATTATGATACATTTGCAGATCAGCAACAATACATTTTCTTATAACAATCTGTGATGTCCAGGAAGTGCAATGGTTTGTGCCATTTTGAAGTATTGAAGATGTAGAATAAATACATTTTTCTGTTCTTTTATCATCCAGTGGTGTCCTGTAGTTTAATACATTATCAATATGTTGTATGGAAAATGACAATTAAGCTGGTTGCTTTAAGTGTTGAGATATTCCTAGTTCATTATTTCAGTTTACTCCTAGCACCACTCCTACCAGTGACAGTACTGTAACCATCTGTACTTCACAATCTTGTGTTGCATAGCTCAAAGTGCTCTCTTCAAGCGCAACCATATTGTGAAAGGACAAAGTCTATAATTGTTGTGCTGGGTATTTTTCACAGTTCTGATGGACATATTATGATTTTATACACTCACTGTGACACATTACTGAAATCCTAGTGGGAACACTGTTATTTTATCGGATAAAATCATAGACATTTGTGGCACAGAAGTAGGCCAATTTGGCCCATTGTCTCTGGTGGCCGAAAAAGAACCGTCCAGCCTAATCCCACTTTCCAGCTCTTACTCCATAGCCATGTAGGTTGCAGCACTTCAAGTGCATATCCAAGTACTTCTTAAATGTGGTTAGGGTTTTTGCCTCCACCACCCTTTTAGGCAACGAGTTCCAGACCCCCACCACTCTATAAATTCTTTCTAATCAAAAACGATATGAATTGTTAGTTCCATCTCTGCTTTCAAGTTTTATAATTACATTTTATTGGTTAACATTTTTTTTAAATTCCCAGGCAGCTTTAGTCTTCCCACTGAAAATTGTACATATAATCCTACTTCAATTTATATAGCCTCATTCAACAGATTGTCACTGGGCACTTTACCAAAACATGAGGTGCGTGCTAAGTTCAGCAGTAAGAAATTGCTGGGAAAGTGTTTGAATTAGAGTTTACAAGTGGACCTCTCGTTGCTTTGCTCATGTTGACTCATATGATACACTATTGTACAATATATTATTCTACCACGGTTCAGCTGCATCTAACCAACCTAATATTTTGCAGCTTTAAAGAAACAAGGAACAAAGTGTAATTGGTGCCAGTCCAGAGGTTAGAGGGTAATGGCTGTTGAGTGAAGTTTGCGGATTGGAACGAACTTGCATATCTCTGAATCTAGTTCACAAAAAAGTAGCACAAGCTTTACTGAGAGCGAGAGATGGACTTTGAGAAGGAAGTAAAGGAAATTGGGAAAGAGGAAGTTAGAGGCCTAATGGCATGATTAGAGATACTTTCTTTTTTGGAAGATTGAAGTGAGCGGGGGAAAGGGTAGCAAGGCAGAGATTTTGGGGAGAATTCCACAGGGTAAAGATGAAATAGTGAAAGGTCGGCCTGCGATGGTGGAGCAGATAGGAAAGCTAATGAGCAGTAATCTCGATTCGGAGAAATGAATATCGTAGCCAAGATATGTGCCTGGAGAAGCCTTCTCAAGTAGGATGGGGCAAGGTCATGAAGAGATTTGTAAATTAGGATTCAAATCTTCGAATCAATTCACTAGAGAGGACATGAGTTATCTGCGTGTGGGACTTTGTAGACAAAATAGATTATATCACAGCTGATTGTAATTATGCCTATGCTACATTGTTTGGTAAAACATTTTTTACAGGGATACTTGAAGAAGTTTTGTAGTGTGTTCATCACATTGCAGATGGTCAATTTCAGCATATTGATTTAAGAGAAGGAAAGCTATTCATCTTGTGCTACTTTTTTGCGAACTAGATGAGCAAAGCAACGAGAGGTCCACTTGTAAACTCTAATTCAAACACTTTCCCAGCAATTTCTTACTGCTGGACTTAGCACGCACCTCATGTTTGGTTATTGGCATTTTTGTTTGATGCTGTGGTGCAAAAATATATAGCAGAGGATTTGTTAATGCTGTCAAGTGTTTATAATATTTTTGAAAATGTATTTCAAGTAGGCTAGAATTATAGGACAGCCCTGGAAAGAATGGCTTCCCACAGTACAAAGCTGCAGTTTTATTTGAAGGACATTTCTAAAATCCCCATAATGTAGAAAACTTGCACCATTGCATATTATGTGACAGAGAATTAAAATTTGGCACCATTTTACAGTTATGTTAAACAGCAATGTGGCCACAATGCAAAAAGTATTTTGGAATGTAATCTGTTATAGGAGCAAATTTTGTAATTCAAAATATTTCCTTATACATGTTCACTGCAAAAAATCTTGTTTCCAGATGAAGATATGAACCAAACTGTGACCTTAACTATGGATTAAATGGGATCTTGGACAGCTAAGTGAATATTGAACCCTTATCCCATTTGGGTAAGTCCAGGAAATAATGTACCCCTGATCTCTCTGACATCATGCTGTGCTGACCGATCATATAACCTGGGCTTCAAAATTACAAACTCAGTTCATTGTAAAAAGTAAAAGTCTACAAGAGGAAAACTTGATTCGATGAAATTGCCATACATTGCTTAACTTTCATTGGTACATTATAACTAGTTTTCGAACTCGAACATAAACATTTTAAGTGTTTATACTTGTTTCCCTCCATTAGTTTTTTAACAGAGTTTATGTATCAACAAAAAACCAACTTGCATTTATGTTGTTCAGTTAATGTAGTAAAGCGTCCCACAGAGCTTCATAGGAGTGTTACCAAATAAAATTTGACACCAAGCCATGTAAGGAGATATTAGGACAGGTGAGCAAAAGCTTGGCCACAGAGGTAGATTTTAAGAAGTATCGTAAAGAAAGAGGGAGAGGTAGAGCAGCAAAGAGGTTTAGGGAGGGAAGTCTAGAGCATGAGGCCTAGGCAGCCGAAGGCAAGGCTGCCAACTGTGGAGCGAAGAAAATCAAGGATGTGCATGAGGCCAGAGTTGGAGCAGCGCAATGATCTTGGAGGTTTGTAGGGCAGGTTGAGCTTACAGACATAGGGAGGAGCAAGGCCATGCCTTCAGCTGCCTGGGCCATATGCTCTGGAATTCCCTCCCGAAGCGCTTACATCTCCTTTCCTCCTTTTAAGACACTCCTTAAAACTTACCTCTTTGACCAAGCCCTGTCCTAATATCTCCTCATCTGGCTCTGTGTCAAATCTTATTTAATAACGTTCCTGTGAAGCACTGTGGTATTGGGACCAGTAAGTCACTGCATTGGGAGTTTGACCCTGGTACCACTGAACACAAAAACAATTTTGAAGGCATCTTGTATGCATGACTCATAGGCCGGTTTGCCTGAGAACAGTGGCACATTTCCAGATTGGCATCCCCATCTTCTCTGAAGGCATGGTAAGAGCTCATCTTCCAGAGCTGCCTTGGGCAACAGCTGCTGGATGCAGGTGTAATGCTGATTCACAGCATCTGTCCTGCGACTATAGAATTGCATCTACATTAGGGATTAAATCACCACTGCATCAGGAACTAGTAAGGATTCAATTATTCGCATGAATTTTAATTTCAGGACTGATTCCTGAAGTTGTATGGTTTATATTGCAGGGGTTGGGAGTTGGGACAATTCCACTTTAGCTAGTTCTTTGAAACGACTGTTCATTTGCAAAGTTCATCATGGTTTGTGACTGTGTACCCGTTTCTGCACCTTAGTGGTTGAGGAAGGTCCGCACAGGCCAGTGAACATAAATACTTCGTGGTCTGTGGCCAGGTGATGACAGTCAGTGTACTGGTGGTCAAAAAGCATGGCCACCTCTGTCAATGAGGCTATATTCTGATTATACAATTTTAGATTGTATAATTTGAAGTTGAGCAGTTTGCTTAAACTCAGCCAATTAAGTACTTTAGAGGTGGAGTCACTATTGCAATCTAGGAAACGCGGCCTCTGAGTCAGAAGGTTGTGGGTTCAGATCCCACTCCAGAGACTTGAGCACAAAAATCTAGGCTGACACTCTAGTGCAGTGTTGAGGGACTGCTGCACTGTCTGAGGTGCCGTCTTTCAGATAAGACGTTAAACCAAGGCTCCGTCTGCGCCCTCAGGTGGATGTAAAAGATCCCATGGCACTATTTTGAAGAAGAGCAGGGAAGTTATCCCCGGTGTCTTGGCCAATATTTATCCCTCAATCAACATCACTAATACTGATTATTTGGTCCTTATCACATTGTTGTTTTTGGGACCTTGCTGTGCACAAATTGGCTGCTGCGTTTCCTCCATTGCAACAGTGACTCCACCTCTAAAGTACTTAATTGGCTGTAAAGCGCTTTGGGACGTCCCAAGGTCGCGAAAGCCGCTATATAAATGCAAGTTTGCCTCCTTTCTTGCTTTCTCTTTCTCTCCTCCCTCTTTCTCCTTCTCTCACATTTTCTTGCTTTCTCTTTCTCCTCCTTTCTTTCTCTTTCTCTCTTTCTTTCAAACTGATATTTATAGCAATATTATGCAAATAGTGTTCTTCTATATCCATCCTCTCTTTTTCTCCTCATCCGCTCTCTACTCAGGTTGAGCCAAGAGTTTTCAGCTAATCACAATGCTGAATGCATTTTTAACTGCAAGAACTATTTTTATAGCTTCAATGAGCTCCAAAAATAAAATACTCGGCTAGTTGACATACAGTGATAAATTAGTATTCAATAGGTAACCTACAGTATTGAACAGCTTAAGAAACTATTTTCAGCACATGATGAAATTGTACATTTCAGGTGCAGGAGAAAGTAACTAAGGGATGTAATTCTATTGGAAATGCTTACCTAAAAACATCATAATTTGATTGTACTCATTAGTACCTTGTTAACTTTGCACATTTTGTGAATCGGTTCCTTCCAATTACTATCATCATCGACAGTCCCTTGGAATCGAGGAAGATTTGCTTCCACCCTTAAAATGAGTCCTTACGTGGCTGGACAGTCCAATCTGAGAGCCACAGTCCCTGTCACAGGTGGGATAGATAGTCGTTGAGGGAAGGGGTGGGTGGGACAGGTTTGCCGCATGCTCTTTCCGCTGCCTGCGCTTGATTTCTGCATGCTCTCGGCAATGAGACTCGAGGTGCTCAGCGCCCTCCCGGATGCACTTCCTCCACTTAGGACGGTCTTTGGTCAGGGATTCCCAGGTGTCAGTGGGGATGTTGCACTTTATCAGGGAGGCTTTGAGGGTGTCCTTGTAACGTTTCCTCTGCCCACGTTTGGCTAGTTTGCTGCAAAGGAGTTCCGAGTAGAGCGCTTGCTTTGGGAGTCTCGTGTCTGGCATGCGAACAATGTGGCCTGTCCAGCAAGTGTGGTCAGTGCTTCAATGCTGGCGATGTTGGCCTGGTCGAGGACGCTAATGTTGGTGCGTCTGTCCTCCCAGGGGATTTGCAGGATCTTGCGGAGACATCGTTGGTGGTATTTCTCCAGCAACTTGAGGTGTGTACTGTATATTGTCCATGTCTCTGAGTCATACAGGAGGGTGGGTATTACTAACAGTTTCAATATATATATACACATAAATAGCCATTTGCAGTAATCACCGAGTTTGTTTTTAAAAGGCCAGATGTGTATTTTACTGCTTTATTTGAAGATATGGTGCATCCTATCCAAATACAATGCCCAGGCATCCAAATACAATGAAGAAGTAAATCCATGCAGATTAGTAAATGCAATAATTTGCATTTTGAGTATTTTTGCAAAGAAATGTATGTTTTTTTTACATTTTGTATTCATTTGTACTGGTCACAAATTTTGTTGTTGTTCTTAACCTTACATAATCAGATATTTATCCAAACATCATTGCCATGGGATTTCCAGCTGAGAGACTTGAAGGCGTCTACAGAAATAACATTGATGATGTAGTAAAGTAAGTACTTGTATTTAGAAGTTATTTTTCATATTCAATTGTGGATCTTGAAAGTTTTTCTCAACAGTTAAAGATGGAGAACTCTTCATTGGAACCTCTGATACTATTTCAGTGATAGCATTTCAATATACTTATGGAAAAAGACCTTCTAGAAACTGGTTGTTTTTAAAAAAAAAATGGTTTATGATGGTAGGCTTACCTTCTTAATATCTTAATTTGCATATTCATCCGCACTTATTTCACACGGGAAGGGAATTGTATGTTTGAATTTGTAGTTTGGGTGTTGCTTTTTCCAAGACCTTCCCTCCGATCCATAATTTAAATTGCCAAAGTTTTGCATTTCTAAAAAGGACTTGAATGACATTTTTTTTTTTTTAAACATTTTTGGTGGGAACCCTGTAAGTTTGGTTGTACGTTAATTCTTTGGTTAAAGAATCATTTAATGAAGTTATGTTTTATTGCAGTAATTTTTTTTTAAACTGGAAACCATGAAAACTACCACTACCTCTCTCTTTTCTCCTCCGCCCCCCCAGTTATTTGTCCCAGAAACTTTCCATTTTTTGGCTCTATCAGCGCATTGTCCACCTCTTCCTAAAATTTTGTTTCTGGTTTGCTGAAAATTAGTCTGAAACCTTTTTTTGAGACCAAATTTTGCATTAAGCTGATCAGGAAATAAATTAGTGCAGTTTGAATTGACCATGTCAAAGACATCAGCAAATTAGACCCTTTTATGACCAACTCCACATAACAAAAAGACGAGGATGAAAATTTGTAAGAGGCCCAGTAGAAGTTGCCACTGAAATTAGTTGCCTTTTGGTGTTGCTCATTTTTGCCAATACAAGCTGAATGGTGTATCGTTCCTGTTCTTATACTAAAAATTATAAAATCACCTGTAAATCTTATATTTGCGATGATATTCATTGTGCTTTGATTTCCTGATGTAACATACCACTAAAAATGTAGTTGTGTGACCATAGAATTATCATCATAGGCAGTCCCTCAGAATCAAGGAAGACTTGCTTCCACACTTAGAATGAGTTCTTAGGTGGCTGAACAGTCGAATATGAGAATCACAGTCTCTGTCACAGGTGGAACAGATAGTCGTTCAGGGAAAGGGTGGGTGGCACTGGATTGCCACACGCTCTTTCCGCTGCTTGAGCTTGATTTCTGCATGCTCTCAGCGATGAGACTCGAGTTGTTCAGCGCCTTCACAGATGCACTTCCTCCACTTAGGACGGTCTTTGGCCAGGGACTCCCAGGTGTCAGTGAGGATGTTGCACTTTATCAGGGAGACTTTGAGGGTGTCTTTGTAACGTTTCCTCTGCCCGTCTTTGGCTCGTTTGCCGTGGACGAGTTCCGAGTAGAGCGCTTGCTTTGGGAGTCTCGTGTCTGGCATGCGAACAATGTGGCCTGCCCAGCGGAGCTGATCAAGTGTGGTCAGTGCTTCAATGTTGGAGATGTTGGCCTGGTCGAGGACGCTAATGTTGTGCGTCTGTCCTCCCAGGAGATTTATAAGATCTGGCGGATATATCGTTGGTGGCATTTCTCCAGCGACTTGAGGTGTCTACTGTACATGCTCCGTGTCTCTGAGCCATACAGAAGGGTGGGTATTACTACAGCCCTGCAGAACATGAGCTTGGTGGCAGTTTTGAAGGCCTGGTCTTCAAACACTCTTTTCCTCAGGCGGCCGAAGGCTGCTTTGGCACACTGGAGGCGGTGTTGAATCTCATGGTCAATGTCTGCTCTTGTTGATAAGAGGCTCCCGAGGTATGGGAAATGGTCTACGTTGTCCAGGGCTGCGCCTTGGATCTTGATGATTAGGGGGCAGTGCTGTGCAGCGAGGACAGGCTGGTGGAGGACCTTTGTCTTACGGATGTTTAGCAAAAGGCCCATGCTTCATACGCTTCAGTAAATACGTCGACTATGTCCTGGAGTTCAGCCTCTGTGCGCAGACACAGACGTTGTACTGTAGCTCGACGATAGAGGTTGGAGTGGTCTTGGACCTGGCCTGGAGACGGCGAAAGTTGAACAGCTTCCCACTGGTTCTGTAGTTTAGTTCCACTCTAGCAGGGAGCTCGTTGACTGAGGTGGAGCAAGGCAACGACGAAGATTGAGAAGAGGGTTGGTGCGAAGATGCAGCCCTGTTTGACCCCGGTCTGGACGTGGATTGGATCTGTAATGGATCCGTTGATGAGGATTACAACCTGTATATCGGCATGAAGCAGGCGGAGGATGGTGACAAACTTTTGGGGGCATCCGAAACTGAGGAGGATGCTCCATAGACCCTCGCGGTTGACAGTGTCATAGAATAAATCAGTAACAACAGTAGATATCTTCAGTGCCAGGACAGTTCTGTACTTTCCTTTGCTGTAAAGCAGTGTATTGTGCCGTTTGTAGACATGTTCCTTCAGTAGTCCTTTCGAAAGCATTTTCAAATAGTTTTGGATTGATGGTGAGGTTGCACTGTTTTTATTGCAGTGCCATTTTCTTTGGCTTTGGCTAGAAGTCAAATTATTCCATTGAAGTCTACCTCGACTGATGCAGTTCAAGCAGAACTTGGTTTTACACATATGTGAAGTCTTGTGGATCTTTTCTAGGAAGGAAGTGATTTGACCTGCACATGCCACCCTGGGCAGTTGGCACATTTGATATTGGGAGCTCACTGTATGGGTAACTCTGGGTGTGAGCCTGTTTCCCACAATTTGTTGGTGCAGCATGTTGGAGTGTTCCTTGGAGTGACCCGAAAGTAAGTTGGGATAGTGGCTCTTAATAAAAAGTGAAACATTCCGAGGCACCAAATTTTTAATAATTTGTACTCTACCAAAGCTACACAAATTCAAACTCTGCTTTCCAGAGGAATGTTTGAGGGTCTGCAGGGACACGTTACTACATGCCTCATTTTCCCTTAAGACCTACTGAACACAATGTATGGTGTGCAGGCCAGGACAGCTTTTTGTTCATTGCAGCAGAAAAACTAAGACACAGCCAGGTTATCCCTCCAACAAATATGGAAGATAGCTGTGGGACATTTATCTGAACAGATAATATATAGGCTCTATCTGGAGTTGAGGAAACAAAAGTCTGTGTCCATGTATTTCTCCACTTGCGATACCTTGTCTAATCCCACTGTACTGCGCACTGCCCATATCCTTTAATAGTCCCCTTTTTTTTAAAAAGCAACAATCTAATTCCCTTTTAAAATATTTTTTGGACTAAGCTTCAGCCATGGTTTGCAGCATAAAATTCCACATTCTAAGCATTTTCTTCGTAAAGATTTTTTTTCTAACTTCCTCTTTAGTACTGTTCATAATTTATCTTAAATTTGAGCTCACTCACCGACCACTGGAAATAATCTGTCATTATATACCTAATTATAACCGCCTTCAGTGTGCCAGCGCAGCCTTCGGTCACCTGAGGAAGAGAGTGAAGACCAGGATCTCTGATCTGGCACCAAGCTTGTGGTCTACAGGGCAGTCGTCATATCCACCCACCTATATGGCTCAGACGTGGACCATATACAATAGACACCTCAAAGCGCTGGAGAAGTACCACCAGCGCTGCTTCCGCAAGATCCTGCAAATCCACTGGGAGGATGGACGCACCAGCGTCAGTCTCTCTCGATCAGACCAACATCTCCCAACCAGCTCAGTTGGGCGGGTCACATCGTCCACATGCCCTACATGAGACTCCCAAAGCAAGCGCTCTACTCTGAGCTCCTACACGGTGGGCAGAGAAAAAGTTTCAAGGACACTCTCAAAGTCTCCTTGATAGGGTGCAACATCCCCACCGACACCTGGGAATCCCTGGCCCAGGACTGCCCTCAGTAGAGGAAGAGCATCCGGGAGGGTGCTGAGCACCTCGAGTCTCGTCGGCGAGATCATGCAGAAAGCCAACCCAGACAGCGGAAGGAACGTGTGGAAAACCAGACTACCCCCACACCCTTTCCTTCAACCATTATCTGTCCCACCTTTGACAGAGACTGTAATTCCTATATTGGACTGTACAGTCACCTGAGAACTCGCTTTTAGAGTGGAAGTTGATTTCGAGGGACTGCCTATGATGATGATGAATTATAACCTCTCATAACCTCAAGATCTCTATCAGGTCACCCCTTAAGCTTCTCTATTTCAGAGAATAAAAGCCCAACTTCTCATGTCTTTCTGCATAATTATGATCAAGATATTTTGCTTGTGCTCTCCTACCCCAGGTAGTGATCATTCTGTGCAACAAAATGCTTTCTCACATCAGTCTTTGAAATTGCTTTTACTAGTATGTATGTACCCATGCCCCATTGTGCTGCAGTTGTGGTTTATTGTGAAATAGTGCCATTTTATCCTTTTCCCCATGTCTTTTGTTCTGTTCCCTTTTAAATATTGGTCATCTGTAATATTTTTCAGTTTTGAGGAAGTGTTTATACCCAAAACATTAACTTTGGTTCTCTCCACAGATGTTGCCTGACATGAGTGTTTCCAGAATTTTATTTTTTTGGTTTGGATTTTGTATTTCACTTGATATCTCCTATAAGAACCACTCTCTCTAATTTACCTCCTTTCATGGCTGAAAATCTTAAGTTTTTCTAATTTTTCCTCATCACTTAGTCCTTGGATAGCAAAGATTAGTTTCCTAACCTTCTGTTTACTGCTTACAAAGGTTTGGATGGTTGCCTTGTGCCTCAGTGACCAGAGCCGAATAGAGTACTCGAGGTGTCGCCTGACCAGAGCTCCATAAGACTTTAGCATGGTGGCCTCATACTTTACTGATTTGGCAAAATAACTTGGCAATCTGCTTGCTTTGTTGATTGCTGCTAGGTATTGACTTGACATGGTTAGTGTTGAGTCTACTATCACTTCCAGATATCGCCTTGCCTCTCCCATACCGACATTAATACTGTTCATTTAATTTAAGTCACATCGGCATTCATTTTATTTCTTCCAATGTCTTAATTCCTTGCACTTGTCTACGTTAAATTTAATTTGGCTTTGTTCTGTCCACTTGTACCTCCTTTGCCTCTTCGTCCAACTAGATTGCTCCCAAGTTTGGTAGACAGTGAAATGCAAAATTTTAGACATTGAAAGATAACTGGGCTAGAAGTAACTAGAGGAGAGGCTGAAAGAGATCTGGGAGTGATTGCAATGACTGGCTATGGTAACTGTTGAGTCAGAGTAGCAATCGGCAAAGCAAATAGTATCTCTTGTTGTAATGCCACATTATAGAATATAAGTTTGAAGCAGTCATGCTGAAACTTTAAGATATATATTTACAAAGGTTAATCTGGAGCACGAATTCAGATGGATCTTTGACTGCTCGACAAGGGAACAGGGGTACAAAGTAGGAAAAGACAAGTTCAGAACTGATGTCAGAAAGCACATATTTTCACAGAGATTAATACCTGGAATAATCTTTCAAGTAGGAGTGGAGATAAAAGTTCTGGAACAATTAAAGAGGCAATTTGATTAGGAGAATTGTGGGTATTCAAGGAAAGATGAGCTGGACTTGTCTTTGTGATACTAAAGTTACTCAGTTTGGATATTTCTTAGTTAGCATTCAGAATATGAACGGATCCTGATCTGCTTTGCTCCCAGTGAAGCTATTCACTGATTGGTGTCTCGGCTAATGTCAGTTAAGTGCTTCTAGCAACCTGAAATGATATGCATCTCTGGAAAGCTATCTTAAAATGCCTTTTATAAAGGTGTATACTTCATTTTCCTTCAATTTCCTTAAAACTCTCTGCAAAAACATGCACCTTCCCATAAATTATAGAATGGGAGCGTTGCAATGGCTTCTTGCAGTTAGTTGTTGATCATTTTCACCACTGGTTTTAACTGCCATCTGGATTGCTTTAAGACTAGGACCATTATCTTCTATAGAATGACTGATAAGGCTGTAATTTAAATGAGGGGTCCAACACTGTATGGAAACTTGACCCTTATTCTTGTCTTCTGTCATCTGAAGCGCAAGAGTAAATTAGTCTTGCAGCACACTTAATGTCATGTTAATAAAACACTTAACCTTTTGCCTGGAGAAGGCATTAAGTTGAAAATGGTGAAGGTATTGTCATTTGGAAACGCAAGTCCAGACATTAACTTCCCAATTTTAATATTGGATATAAATTTTAACTTGCTTGTTGTGACAGAGGATACTTGAGATTATCAGGTAAAATTTAATTTTATGATCTGTTGATAATTTGTGAACTGAATCACAATTTATTGAGTCAGCCCACGAGGATGTAACTCCTTTCTGGTGTATCTTTGTATTCCCACTCAACCAACCATAAATATGCAGTCAAACCTGCGGTGTCCTCCTGTATGCTTCTTTTCCAGCTGCATATAAACAGTAACTTTGCCCCTTGTGGTTTGTTGTTTGCTTTCCAGGTATAGGGTGTTAATTATATAATGCAAGGCAGTGCTTACTTGAGTTGTGTCAGTAAAATTAGTGTAAATGGGATACAATTGTTAAAAATCGATACTCATTTTGAGATTTTGTCTGTTTGCGCAGAAGGGATTTTTGCAATTGTTAACGTTATGTTGCTAGAAGCTAAGTTTGAGTCTCACGGGGTTAATTCCCAAGAACATGCAGGTTATCTGGGATGCTGGGTACCAGACAAAGTAATGAACAGAATTGCTTCTTGCATACCATGTTAGTTTGCGATAATGGGAGTTGTCCATTATCTACCATTCATTGAGCACAGCAGGAGGCTGACCGAGCTGAGAGAGAGTGTGTGTGCATGCGTGTGTTTAAAAAGTCAGCCAGTTTGTGTTTGAAATGAGTGAAAGAAACGGGGACTTCCCAAAGATGGTGCCATTCAGTGATGCTGACAAAGTGAGGAAGGCTCACATCAAGGGGACAGTTTGCATATTTTACTTTTTCCATGTCATGAGAAGTGTTAGAAAATAGGTAATTCATACATTTCATTATCACTTAGTTTACAGTTGGCCTCTAAATCACTAGAATGCTCATCAGCCTGTCTTCCAGAAGTGGAAGAGGCATATGTTGCGTGATCACAGTATACGCAACTAGGGATCTTATTGGTGTCCCTGGGCCACATTGCCATGTAAGTGGAGTGGTAAAAGTATTGCCCAGATTATAGGGGAAGCAGGGTTCATTTACAGGAGAGACTGGAGACACTGAAAGAATACCTTGTGCAGACCCAAAACATTTAACAGGCTCTGATGTGATACAAGCTTATATAGATCTGGAAGGTCCCTTGGTCGTAGTGTATGTTTTTACCAGAGCAGTAGTGGAGGTGGGGGCATCTGTATCCTTGGGTTAGGAAGAGCAGGCAAAATTAAAAATCATCCTGGGGTTTTCACTACTGAAAGCTATTTCCTTGCACCTGTGTCATGTCATGCATGTGTATGGACTTTGTGTTGCCTGGATTGAGCTCAGCTGGGATGTACATCACAGTTGAATCGCTCACTGATGCTCGCTGTCCAGGCAAATATGTGAAGGAAGTGTCATTGGGAGATTGCGGTGCATATCAAACCATATACCAACAGTCTCACTGATTTCTGGGGAGGAAAAAGTGAGTAGGTTGTTGAAGAAAAAAACTGATTACCTAAGTGGCTGCCTTGGTTTTTAAAAAATCTGTTCAGAAATATTGCACCAGATCAAGCACGTCATGAGTTTTCTTACAGTTTTCTGAATTGCAACATTGCTTTTTGCCTCCCGGGAGGTCATCAGTGGCATTTCTTTAATTGAAAACTTGTTCATTGCAGAGTGCAGTAATCCTTTTGGCAGGTCTCTTGATATTAGGACAAATGTACCCACCTGCCCATTCAATTTACTTGAAACTGGAAAATTTATGTTTCCTCCTTTTCATATATAGGCAATTACAGTCCTCCCCGCATATTTTGGGCACATTCAATGCAAACATTAATTTGCCTGCAATATACGATGGCCGGTTTAACGTGGCAGGGTAGATCCAGGTTACTTTACCGGGACTTGAGTACCTTTTTATGCTGATTCAGAGTTACTCATTTGTTTATTTTAAGAGATATTTCTAAATGTGTATTTTTTGATTAAAACCATCATTACACGAAATAATTACGGCAAAATTCAGAATTAACTGCAGAGATTGCAGATTGTGCATGACTATAAACTGGATAAACATTTTGACAGATAAAGAGAACAAACAACACTGGGCAATATTTAAAGGTGAATCATTAATGTTCAGGACAAATATATTCTACTAAAAAAAAATAACAAAGTAGCCCAAATAATGAGATATCCTGGATAAATAGAAGTGAGGCTAAAATTGAATCTAAAGAAAAAGGCACACAAAGTACACGAGCAATAAAGGAGAGGATGACTAACGGGAATATGCTGAGCTTAGGAAATAGGCTAAAAAGAAAATTAAGAAGGTAAACAGATAATATGAAATGTAAATAACAATATAAATGAAAAAATAATACAGAAACATAGAAAATAGGTGCAGGAGTAGGCCATTCGGCCCTTCTAGCCTGCACCGCCATTCAATGAGTTCATGGCTGAACATTCAACTTCAGTACCCCATTCCTGCTTTCTCGCCATACCCCTTGATCCCCCTAGTAGTAAGGACCTCATCTAACTCCTTTTTGAATATATTTAGTGAATTGGCCTCAACAACTTTCTGTGGTAGAGAATTCCACAGGTTCACCACTCTCTGGGTGAAGAAGTTCCTCCGCATCTCGGTCCTAAATGGCTTACCCCTTATCCTTAGACTGTGACCTCTGGTTCTGGACTTCCCCAACATTGGGAACATTCTTCCTGCATCTAACCTGTCTAACCCCGTCAGAATTTTAAATGTTTCTATGAGGTCCCCTCATTCTTCTGAACTCCAGTGAATACAAGCCCAGTTGATCCAGTCTTTCTTGATAGGTCAGTCCCGCCATCCTGGGAATCAGTCTGGTGACCCTTCGCTGCACTCCCTCAATAGCAAGAATGTCCTTCCTCAGGTTAGGAGACCAAAACTGTACACAATACTCCAGGTGTGGCCTCACCAATGCCCTGTACAACTGTAGCAACACCTCCCTGCCCCTGTACTCAAATCCACTTGCTATGAAGGCCAACATGCCATTTGCTTTCTTAACCGCCTGCTGCACCTGCATGCCAACCTTCAATGACTGATGTACCACGACACCCAGGTCTCTTTGCACCTCCCCTTTTCCTAATCTGTCACCATTCAGATAATAGTCTGTCTCTCTGTTTTTACCACCAAAGTGGATAACCTCACATTTATCCACATTATACTTCATCTGCCATGCATTTGCCCACTCACCTAACCTATCCAAGTCGCTCTGCAGCCTCACAGCATCCTCCTCGCAGCTCACACTGCCACCCAACTTAGTGTCATCCGCAAATTTGGAGATATTACATTTAATCCCCTCATCTAAATTATTAATGTACAGTGTAAACAGCTGGGGCCCCAGCACAGAACCTTGCGGTACCCCACTAGTCACTGCCTGCCATTCTGAAAAGTACCCATTTACTCCTACTCTTTGCTTCCTGTCTGACAACCAGTTCTCAATCCATGTCAGCACACTACCCCCAATCCCATGTGCTCTAACTTTGCACATCAATCTCTTGTGTGGGACCTTGTCGAACGCCTTCTGAAAGTCCAAATATACCACATCAACTGGTTCTCCCTTGTCCACTCTACTGGAAACATCCTCAAAAAATTCCAGAAGATTTGTCAAGCATGATTTCCCTTTCACAAATCCATGCTGACTTGGACCTATCATGTCACCTCTTTCCAAATGCACTGCTATGACATCCTTAATAATTGATTCCATCATTTTACCCACTACCGATGTCAGGCTGACCGGTCTATAATTCCCTGTTTTCTATCTCCCTCCTTTTTTAAAAAGTGGGGTTACATTGGCTACCCTCCACTCGATAGGAACTGATCCAGAGTCAATGGAATGTTGGAAAATGACTGTCAATGCATCCGCTATTTCCAAGGCCACCTCCTTAAGTACTCTGGGATGCAGTCCATCAGGCCCTGGGGATTTATCGGCCTTCAATCCCATCAATTTCCCCAACACAATTTCCCGGCTAATAAGGATTTCCCTCAGTTCCTCCTCCTTACTAGACCCCCCGACCCCTTTTATAACCGGAAGGTTGTTTGTGTCCTCCTTCGTGAATGCCGAACCGAAGTACTTGTTCAATTGGTCCGCCATTTCTTTGTTCCCCGTTATGACTTCCCCTGATTCTGACTGCAGGGGACCTACGTTTGTCTTTACTAACCTTTTTCTCTTTACATATCTATAGAAAGTTTTGCAATCCGTCTTAATGTTCCCTGCAAGCTTCTTCTCATACTCCATTTTCCCTGCCCTAATCAAACCCTTTGTCCTCCTCTGCTGAGTTCTAAATTTCTCCTAGCCCCCAGGTTCGCTGCTGTTTCTGGCCAATTTGTATGCCACTTCCTTGGCTTTAATACTATCCCTGATTTCCCTTGATAGCCACGGTTGAGCCACCTTCCCTTTTTTATTTTTATGCCAGACAGGAATGTACAATTGTTGTAGTTCATCCATGCGGTCTCTAAATGTCTGCCATTGCCCATCCACAGTCAACCCCTTAAGTATCATTCGCCAATCCATCCCAGCCAATTCACGCCTCATACCTTCAAAGTTAGCCGCCTTTAAGTTCTGGACCATGGTCTCTGAATTAACTGTTTCATTCTCCATCCTAATGCAGAATTCCACCATATTATGGTCACTCTTCCCCAAAGGGCCTCGCACAACGAGATTGCTAATTAGTCCTCTCTCATTACACAACACCCAGTCTAAGATGGCCACCCCCCTAGTTGGTTCCTCGACATATTGGTCTAAAAAACCATCCCTTATGCACTCCAGGAAATCCTCCTCCACTGTATTGCTTCCAGTTTGGTTAGCCCAATCTATGTGCATATTAAAGTCACCCATTATAACTGCTGCACCTTTATTGCATGCACCCCTAATTTCCTGTTTGATGCCCTCCCGAACATCACTACTACTGTTTGGAGGTCTGTACACAACTCCCACTAATGTTTTTTGCCCTTTGGTGTTCTGTAGCTCTACCCATATAGATTCCACATCATCCAAGCTAATGTCTTTCCTAACTATTGCATTAATCTCCTCTTTAACCAGCAATGCTACCCCACCTCCTTTTCCTTTTATTCTATCCTTCTTGAATGTTGAATACCCCTGGATGTTGAGTTCCCAGCCCTGATCATCCTGGAGCCACGTCTCCGTAATCCCAATCACATCATATTTGTTAACATCTATTTGCACAGTTAATTCATCCACCTTATTGCGGATACTCCTTGCATTAAGACACAAAGCCTTTAGGCTTGTTTTTTTAAACACCCTCTGTCCTTTTAGAATTTTGCTGTACAATGGTCCTTTTTGTTCTTTGCCTTGGGTTTCTCTGCTCTCCACTTTTCCTCATCTCCTTTCTGTCTTTTGTTTTTGACTCCTTTTTGTTTCCCTCTATCTCCCTGCATTGGTTCCCATCCCCCTGCCATATTAGTTTAACTCCTCCCCAACAGCACGAGCAAACACTCCCCCGAGGACATTGGTTCCGATTCTGCCCAGGTGCAGACCGTCCGGATTGCACTGGTCCCACCTCCCCCAGAACCGGTTCCAATGCCCCAGGAATTTGAATCCCTCCCTGCTGCACCATTGCTCAAGCCACGTATTCATCTGAGCTATCCTGCGATTCCTACTCTGACTAGCACGTGGCACTGTATATAAACAGAAATCAAGAATTCTACAGGTACATAGATAACAAAAGGAGAATTAAGATGGGGTTAGAGTCAGATAAAAACTCAGGAGATGATGCTGAAATGGCACGGATATTGAATCAATACCGTGACTCAGTTTTTATTGAAAAGGCTACCAAAGAGGAAATGACATCAGTAGAACAAGTGATGTTACAAGTGTTGAGATGGAAACAAAGGAGAAGCTAGACAAACTAGCCAAACTTGAGGGGGACACAAACCCAGGTGCAGGAGGATTGCTTGATGCATGTATCAGGGAGAATGGAATAGAGGGATATAGGGAAAGAATGGGAAGAAGTAATTGGAGTGGAAAGAGGCTTGTGTGGATTATAAACACTGGTATTGAGCAGCTGGACCAAATGACCTAGTTCTGTGCTGTCGATTCTGTGTAATTCTACAAGCTCTAAGTACCCTGGCATCTTTACTCCCAGCAATATTACATTTTACAGAACTTGCCAATGTAACCACTGAAGTAGTGGAACAGATTGAAACTCTGGTATTGTTGTAACTTTGAATTGACCAAATAACGAATGTACTAAACCAACACTTATCAAAGTTTAATACAAAATGCTATCTTTATTGAATGAGTATTCCTCCATCAAGATGATTTTGAATATCCAGTTATTACTTATTATTGACAGCACGGAAACAGGCCATTCAGTCCATGCTCTACATGCGCCTCCTTCTTCAACTAACTCCATCAACATATCCCTCTAGAAATGAAACCCAGTGCTTTGTTTTTTTTTATAGCCTTATTAACCTGCGTCGCTACTTTTAGTGATTTGTGTATGTGTACCCCCATATCCTTCTGCTCCTCTACTCCGTTTAGATACTTATTTTCCAAGGAGTATTCTTCCTACCAAAAATGACTAATGACTATGCCATCCTATTTAGTAGATGTACTTAAATCACATTGCATTTTTGACACTGCACTGCATACCATTGGACTGGTCGAGACAAATTTAAGTGAAATGTAGATTTTAGCAGTGTTTTGTTTAGTATTTGGAGAAAATCCTGTCAAAATAGAGAATAGGAAGTTTGATGAAGGTTGCCTTGCTTTTACTGGAAATGTTACACTGCATTTTCAGCATTGTTGACAAGCATATAGTTTGAGGCCTGTGTAATGTATTGTTCTGTAGTAATTGTTTCAGCTTATCTAATGCAATGTAGTTCATTAGAACTTACCGACTGCATGTAATCATTTTGATAGATAAAGCCTTTGCAGACACTCACACAATGCAGGTAAATGTAGTGAACATGTATATTTAGTTAACAAACATCTAAACACTTCGGTCATCCCTTATTTCACCTAAAAAAAAACAAAAATTAAATGATGAATACAGGGTGATGTAAAAGCAAAGGAAGAAAGAAGGAAGGAAGGATGAAGGAGAAGAAGCCGAGGAAGTTGAAGCTTCCCAAGAGTGAGTGAGGCGCTGGAATAGCAGTGATTGCAAGGCGTCATTAATCACGGTCACTGAAATACTGTTACTACAGGTTACAGCAAGAAAGTGAGACCACAAGAGGGAAATTGGAGGGTGAAACTTTACTCAAAAAAAAAACCCGCCAAGCAAGATGAAGACATTCCAAATACAATGGGCCCAAGTTTCAGGTGGCGTTGCTCCTAGTTTTTTGGAGCAACTAGTTTAGTTTGGAATATGTTTAAAAATTGCAATTCTCGGATATTAGTTTGCTCCAGTTCTAGTGAGTTAGTTTAGGTTGGCTTTAGGTAAGGTACTTTTTTTTTCAAAAGGAGGTGTGTCCAGCCACTCAGGCCTGTTTTGCAAGTTTCGGCAGTGAAAACTTACTACAAACTAACTTAGGATGGAGTAAGTGTCCACTTTTGTAAATTCTGAAAAACCTTATCTAGAGTTAAGTTTAGTGCAGGCACAGCCAGAGACGGCGGGTGGGAAGCATTAAACACAAAGGACACATCAACATCACAAGGGGGGGGGGGGAGGGGGAGGGAAGTTAGAGGATTTTCCATACACAGCTTCACAACAACATTAAAGAAGCGAAGTACATTTTAAGCACTAAACAAATAGTACATTTAAAGCACCAAGCACTAAACGAAGCACAAAAAGTATTCAATTAATTAATAAAAATAGGAACCCTGCACTTAAAGCACCAAGATCAAAGTAATAAGCAATCAATCAATAAAAAATAGAAGTCCTACCTTTATGTGACAGGAAGGTGCCTCTGTCAGTGTGTCTCTCTCTTTGTATCTGACAGTGAGGGGTGACGGGGGCGGGGGTGTGTGGGGGGGTGTGTGTGTGTGTGTGTGTGGGGGGGGTTGTGGTGTGTGTGTGTGGGGGGGGGTTGTGGTGTGTGTGTGGGGGGGGGGTTGTGGTGTGTGTGTGTTTGGG